>NW_006921987.1:737896-744636 GCF_000298275.1 Orycteropus afer afer | reverse complement strand
GTGGTCAATGACATGGGACAAAGTATATGTGAACTGCTGTATGGAAAGTGAATTTGCTCTGTAAATCTTCACCCAAATCACAATTAAAATAAATAAAAAGGAAAAAAAAAAAAAAGATGTCACTTTGATGACTAAAGTGCACCTGACACAAGCCATGTTCTTTACAGTTACCTCATATGCATGTGAAAAAGAAGAATTGAAGCATTATAACTGTGCCATTGATGAAGAAAATTGCATATGCCATAGACTTTCATAAGAACAAACAAATCGGTCCTAGAAGAAATATACCCAGAATGTTCCTTAGAAGTAGGGATGCTGAGACTTTGGCTTGCTTATTTTAGACAAGTTGGTACAATTCAATTTGTGTTATCAGGAAAAACATCATGGTTGGTAGAGTTTCTGCTAAAATGAGGGAAACTCTCAATGAGATGAATTGGCACAATTTCCAAAACAATGGACTCAAATATACCATTGATCATGACAACTGGTATATGTTTTGCTCTATTATACATAATGTCACCCTGAGTTGGAACTGACTTGGATCACAATTAACAACAACATATTCAGATTATGGAAGAGGAAAGTGAAAGTCTGAGAGAAAGAAATAAATAAATTTGATGGGCTAAGCAAAACAAAAACCAAACTCACTGCCACTGAGTCTAATCAGACCCATAGTGACCCCTCCTTGGGCTCCCAAGGTGATATCTCTATGGAAGTAGATTGCCCAGTCTTCCTTCTGTGTGGTTTGATGGGCTAAGGAGGTAAAAATGCATATTCACAGTCTGCCAATTGAGGAAGGTACTGACAAATTCATAGGTTTTGGAAGGGACCTCAAAATTAAGCTCTAAGCATAAGGATAAAGCAGAAATAAATAGGATCCATTGTTGTTAGGTGCTGTTGAGTTATATCCAACTCTTAGTGACCCTATACATAGCAGAACTGCTTGGTCCTGCACCAGCTCCATGATCCTTGCTTGAGCCCATCGTTGCAGACACTGTGTCAACCCATCTTGTTGAGGGCCTTCCCTTCTTTGGTCAACCTTCAACCTTACCAAGAATGATATCTTTTTTCAGGGAATGGTTCATTATGACAACATGACCAAAGTAGGTGAGACAAAGTCTGACCATTCTTGCTTCCAAGGAGCATTCTGGGTGTATTTCTTCCAGGGGAGATTTGTCAGTTCTTTTAGCAGTCCATGGTACTTTCAGCATTCTTTACCAGCACCACAATTCAAAAGCACTGACTCTTCTTCGGTCTTCCTTATTCATTGTCCAGCTCTAACATGCATATGAGATGACTGAAGATACCATGGCTTGGGTCAGGCACATCCTAGTCCTCACGAAAACACCTTTCCTCTTTAGCATTTGAAAGAGGTCTTTTGCAGCTGATTTGCCCAGTGTTATACGTCATCCAATGTCCTGACTGCTGCTTCCATTGGTGTTGATTATAGAACCAAGTAATATGAAGTCTTTGACAACCTCAATCTTTTAAAATAGGATATATCACTAAAATCCAGCACCCAATTATCTCAGTCCCATAACTAGATTAAGGTGGTTAATCCTGGCAAAACCAAACATAAATCATTTCTAGAGAGAGTTAACATAATCCTAAATTTCCAACTATCTGTAGTTTTTTATGTAAACTATATGGCATTAAGGAGCTCTGGTAGCAAAGTGCTAAGGCACTTGAGTACTAACCAGAAGCCTGGTTGTTCAAACCCACCAGCTACTCCTTGGAAGGAAGGTTGGGCAATCTACTTCTGTGATACTGCGTCGGAAACCCAAGGAGGGGTCGCTATGAGTCGGGTCCGACTCAATGGCACATAACAACAACAACAGCATATGGCATTAAGTATAAATAACTGGAAAGGAGGCAAACAGTGTTCCTAAAATAAAAAAGAGAAAAGAGATAATATAAAAACAAAAACAAAAGCTGCAAGGAACCCTGATTGAGGAGTGAAACAATTACATACTTGACAATAGTTTTGCTTAATATTTTCACAGATACAAATTATAAGGTGGAGAACTGAGTTCTTCAGAAAGAAAGAGCTAAATAAAATTTATAGAGCTGAAAGGGGCAATACTGAAATTAAAAATTCAATGGATGTGTTTATAACAGATTTGACATAGCTGGAGAGGAAGTTAATGAACTGAATGTAGATTAGAAAATCGTATCAAAACTAATATATTTTCTAGGTCACTTTACAAGCAGGGAATGACGAAATTTGGGTAAACACAAAAGAGAGGATAAAAGAAATAGAAGATGCAATGTGATAGTCTATCATGTAAATTATTGGAGTCCTAAAAGTTGCAGAGAAAGAAAATGGAATAAACATAGTGACTGGACAGAGGAAACTTTCCACTAACCTCACTTCTATTCAACATTACATTTAGTATCTAGCTATGTAATAATATGAAAACATTTTTAAGGAAAATACTTTTTTTTTAAAAAAATGTCATTATTGGCAGATATTACTTGAAAGGTAAAAACCTACAATAATATCATCTAAATTGTTAGATTAGCTGGTAAACTGAACAAGAGTTTTTATTCAAAGTCAGTGTACAAAAATAAATTTTATACATGGCAGAAACAGGAATGAGAGTAAAAAATTAACAATATTATAAAGCTACCCGGTAACTATGAATGAATGAATGATTAATTAATTAATTAACAGATCTGCAAGATCTCATCTTAGAAAATAATAAAATTCTGTTAAGGGAAATACAAGACTGTCTAAGTAAATAGAAAGCTATACTATGTTTATGGTTGGGAAGATTCAAAATTTAAAAGTTTTCCTTATCACTAAATTTATTGAAATATCTCATTCATTCTCACTTTTAAAATTTAAACAGCATATTTAATTGTCATATTACTATAAAATTTATGTGGAAATACAGCAGATCAAGAATAAACAAGATAATTTTAAAGGCGAGCATAAAGAGATGACTTATTGTAAGATATATAAACTTTTATTTGTGAAACTATAATAATAAAGAAAATATGGTATCAGTACAAGAAAAGGCAAAAAAGTCATTGGGAACATAATAAATACTCTAGAAATTGACTAAATCATTGTACTTGATTTGTATGAAAGATAGCACTGTAGAAAATGAAAAGTAGATGGTGAAGTAATTAGTATTAGTCTTCTATTTCATAACATATGTAGTCATACATAAACATCTAGGTAGATTGTAGGTCTCAATGTCAGAGATAAAACAATAAAGGGTTAATATTACAAATGACAAAAATACGAAAAGATGTTAACCTCATTAAAAATTGAGAAACAGATTTTTTATTTTAGAACCACAATTAAGTATGACAACACACCCATCAAAAAAGGGTAAAATTAAAAAGACCTATGATACCAAATGCTGGCAAGTATAGAAAGGAAGAATTTTTTTATACAGTACTAAATTGGTACAATTGAAAAATTAGGTGTCAGTATCTATTAAAGTTGGGTGAATGCTCATTCTATCAACCAGTTTTTCCACTTATAAGTATATACTCAAAGTATATACATGCACATGTGTGGCAAAGACACATTTTATTGTGTTATTAGGTGTCATCAAGTCAGTTCCAATTCATAGCAACTTCATGCATAACAGGACAAAACACTGCCTGGTCCTATATTATTCTCACAATTATTGCTGTATTTGAACCCATTTTTGCAACCACTGTGTCAATCCATCTTGTTGAGGATTTCTTCTTTTTTTTGATGAACTTCTCCTTTACCAAGCATGATGTCCTTCTCTAAGGTTTGTTCTTCCTGATAACATGTCCAAAGTACATAAGCCAAAATCTTGCCATCCTGTCTTCTAAGAAGACTTATGGGTGTACTTCTTCCAAGACAGATTTGTTTATTCTTCTGGCAGTCCATGGTATATTCAATATTCTTCACCAGTACCACAATTCAAGGCTATGAAATACTATCATTCATGGAGTAAACATACGTTCAACTTTAATAGATACTATAATACTATAATTCAAATTCTTCTTTGGTCTTCCTTTTTTCTTTGTCCAACTTTATATGCACATAATGTAATTGAATGTACTATGACTTGGGTTAGTCACATCTTAGCCCTCAAAGTGACACCTTTGCTTTTTAACACTTTAAAGAGATCATTTGCAGCAGGTATGTCTAATGCAGTATGTTGTTTGATTTCTTGAGTGCTACTTCCAAAGAGCCCCTAGAGTCAGGAAAGGGAGGGAGCAGTAGAGGACAGGGACCTCCGGAGTG
The DNA here is from genome assembly GCF_000298275.1 of Orycteropus afer afer. NCBI lineage: Eukaryota > Metazoa > Chordata > Mammalia > Tubulidentata > Orycteropodidae > Orycteropus > Orycteropus afer. The sequence goes on along the minus strand of NW_006921987.1, from coordinate 740,399 downwards.
GCAGGATATCCAGGTAAAAAGGAACAGGAGACAAGGAGAGACCCCAAGCCCCCTAGAGCCAGGAAAGGGAGGGAGCAGCCAGGGACCACAAAGTTGCAGGTTCCAGGTAGGAATTAGGTAAGGGGAGGGCACAGAAATTTCCAACAGCTAAGGGAAACAAACTTGTCTGTCAGTTTGTTATCCTGTGGGGCTGTACATTGCTGAGGCTTGAGGCTGTGCCATTGGTACTTCAGATGCCAGCAGAGTTGCACATGGTGCACAGGTTTCAATACAGCTTACAGACTAAGACAGACTAGGAAGAAGGAGGAGGGCATCGACTTGTCAAACATTGGCCAGGGAAAACATTATGAATGCGGAAAAACACTGTCTAATACATTACTGGGCAACTTTATGAATAGCTCAGAAACATTGTCCAATACAGTGCAAGAATGAGCCCCTTGGGTCAGAAGGCACTGAAAATAGGACTGGGAAGGAGCTGCCTCATCAGAGTAGAACCAACCTTAATGATATAGATAAAGTAAGTCTTTTAGGACCTCCATGTGCTGACATGACATGATTCAAATTGAGGAGAAACAGCTGCAAACATCCATTAATAATTGGAACATGGAATGTACGAAGTATGAATCTAGGAAAACTGGAAGTTGTCAAAAATGAATTGGAACTCATAAAGATTGATATCCTGGGCATTAGAGAGCTGAAATGGACGGGTTTTGGGCATTTTGAATCGGAGAACCATATGATCTACTATACAGGAAATGACAAATTGAAGAGGAGTGGTGTGGCATTCATCATCACAAAGGATGTTTCAAGATCTGTCCTGAAGTACAATGCTGTCAGTGATAGGAAAATATCCATACACCTACAAGGAAGACCTGTTACTACTACTATTATTCAAATTTATGCACAAACCACCAAAGCGAAAGATGAGGAAATTGAAGACTTTTATCAACTTCTGCAGTTTGTAATTGACCGAACATGAAATCAAGATATGTTGCTTATGACTGGAGACTGGAATACAAAAGTTGGAAACAAAGAAGAATCACTGGTAGCTGGAAAATTTGGCCTTGGTGACAGAAATAACACTGGAGATCTCATGATAGTAGTTTGCAAGGACAACGACTTATTTATTGCAAATACCTTTTATCAACAACACAAATGGTGGCAATACATATGAACTTCACCATATGGAGTACACAGGAATCAGATCAACTATATCTGTGGCAAGAGGTAATGGAAAAGTTCAATATCTTCAGGCAGAACAAGGCTAGGAGCTGTTTGTGGAACAAACCATGAATTGCTTATATGCAAGTTCAATTTGAAGTTGAAGACAATTAAAACAAGTCAATGAGAGCCAAAATATGACCTTGAATATATCCTTCCTGAATTAAGAGACCATCTAAAGAATAGATTTGATGCATCAAACACCATGACTGACAACCAGAAGAATTGTGGGATGACATCAAGAGCATCATCCATGAAGAAAGCAAGAGGTCATTAAAAATACAAGAAAGAAAGAAAAGAACAAAATGGATGTCAGAAGAGACTCTGAAACTTGCCCTTGAGTGAAGAGTTGCTAAAGCAAATGGAAGGAATGACAAGATAAAGAGCTGAACAGAAGAATTCAAAGAGCAGCTCGAGCAGACAAAGGCAATTACTGTAATGAAATGTGCAAAGACCTGGAGTTAGAAAACCAAAAGGGAAGAACACACGTGGCATTTCTCAGGCTGAAAGAACTGAGGAAAAAAATTAAGACTCGAGTTGCAAGTACTGAAAGATTCTATGAGCAAAAAATTGAATGATGCAGGAAGCATCAAAAGAATATGGATGAATACACAGAGTCAATGTACCAAAAAGAACTGGTCAATTTTCATCCATTTCAGGAGCTGGCATATGTTTAAGAACCAATGCTAATGAAGGAAGAAGTTGAAGCTGCACTGAAAAAACTAGTGAAGAACAAGGCTCCAGGAATTGAAATATTGAGATGTTTCAACAAATGGATGCCCTACTGGAGGCACTCACTTGGTTATGCCAAGAGATTTGGAAGACAGCTACCTGGCCAACTGACTAGAAGAGATCCATATTTGTACCATGCCAAATAAAGGTGATCCCACAGAATGTGGAAATTATCAAACAATATCATTAATATTGCATGCAAGTACAATCTTACTGAAGATAATTCAAAAATGATTGCAGCACTATATTGACAGAGAACTTCCAGAAATGCAAGCTGGATTCAGAAGAGGATGTGGAACAAGGGATATCATTGCTGATGTCAGATGGATCTGGGCTTAAAGCAAAGAATATCAGAAAGATGTTTTCTTGTGTTTTATTGACTCTGCAAAAGCATTTGATTATATGGATCATAATTGTGGATAACATTGAGAAGAATGGGAATTCCAGAACACCTAATAGTACTCATGAGGAACCAACCTGTACATAGACAGGAGGCTGTCATTCGAACAGAAAAATGGAACACTATAGGTTTAAAATCAAGAAGGGAGTG
>NW_006921987.1:727342-737341 GCF_000298275.1 Orycteropus afer afer | reverse complement strand
TCTCACATACTTTGGTCATGTTGTCAGAAGGGACCATTCCCTGGAGAAGGATGCCATGCTTGGTAAGGTGGAGAGTTGACAAAAGAGGGGAAGGACTTCAACGAGATGGATTGACATGGTGGCAGTGGCGATGGGCTCAAGTATAGCAAGAATCAGGGAGCTGACTCAGGACTGGGCAGTGTTTCATTCTGCTGTGCATAGGGTCACTATGAGTCAGAGACAACTCCACGGCACCTAACAACACAACAAAACAACAACTTCCAGGGATGTTGATTTTGATTCCAAGTAAAATGAAATCATTGACAATTTTAAACTTTTCTCCATTTATAATGATGATGATCTTCTGTTGTGAGGATTTTTGTTTTCTTTATGTTGAGATATAATCCATACTGAATGCTGTAGTTTTTTATCTTCATCAGTAAATGATTCAAGTCTTCACTTTCAGCAAGCAATATTATGTTATCTGCATATTGCAGGCTGTTACTGAGTCTTCCTCCAATCCTGATCCTGGTTCTTCTTCATATAGTCCAGCTTCTCAGATTATTTGCTCAATGCAAACTGAACAAGAATGTTGAAAGATACAATCTTGATGCATACATGAATGTGTGTGTATAATAGCCTTTCTTATATGAGTAAAATAAGAAACAATCCAAATAAATCTATCAACAGGGGAAGGTAATGAATCAACAAATATTCACATTGTGGTAACATATAGCAAGCTGAAAAAAAAAAAAACTATTTAGAAACTTAGACATTAAAGTGTGGAGAATCTCATAGTCATTATGTGGAGGAAAAGAAACCAGATGCAAAAAAATATACCATGTGACTTCATTTAAATAATGTTCAAAAACAGGAAAATGAAAGTTTGCCAATCAAAGACACAATAATAGTTAATTTTTTAGGGAGGAAATGGGAGCAGCATAAAATGATGGACTTTCAGTTTCTTATAATGTTCTGTTTCTTGATATGAGATGCCATTGAGTTGTCCCTGACTCATAGCAACACTATGGACAGCAGAACGAAACACTGCCTGGTCCTGTGCCAACCTCACAACTCCTACTACATCCAAGCCATCGCTGAAACCCTGTGTCAACTCATCTTGTTGAGGGCCTTCCCCTTTTTTGTTGACCCTCCACTTTACCAAGCATGACATCTGTGTTAGGCTGGGTTCTCTAGAGAAGCAAAACCAGTAAAGCTTATATATATATATAGAGAGAAATTTATCTTAGGAAAATGGCTCACACACTTATAGAAGCTGGCAAGTCCCAAGTTCTTGGATCAAAATTCAAACTGAAGGATTTCCCTGACTCATGCAAGTGCAGGGACTGACAAGTTCAAGGCTGGCAGGCAGTATACTGGCTGTTGACTCCAATGAATGATGAACTCAAGATCTCCAGGCCGAGTGGTGGATTGTTCACTCACAGACAGTTGTAGACAAAGATCCCAATCCAAAGAAGAGTGTCCCTTTTTTTCCAAGGATGTCCATAAATGTATTGGAAGCAGGCCACGCCCCTAGGTAAACTCCCATTTAACTTATTGGCTGCTCAAAACATATACATCCAACCTCATCATGGGAATAACCCATATGACAACTGCTTAAACCACTTAGAATTGTGGTCCAGCCAAGTTGACACACAACTGCAACTATCACAACATCTTTCTTCAGAGAGTAGTCCCTTCTGACAACATGACCAAAGTAAGTGAGACAAAGTCTGGCCATTCTCACTTCCAAGGAGCATTCCAGTTGCTTCTTCCAAGACAGATTTGTTAGTTCTTTTAGCAGTCCATGGTACTTTCAGCATTCTTCACCAACACCACAACTCAAAAGCATCCACTCTTCCTTGGTCTTACTTATTCATTGTCCAGCTCTCACATACATGTGAGGCAATTGAAAATATCATGGCTTGGGTCAAGCATATCTTAGTCTTCAAGGATACAACTTTGCTCTTCAATACTTGAAAGAGGTCTTTTGTGACAGATTTGTCCAATGCAATATGTCTTTTGATGTCTTGACTACTGCTTCCATTGGCATCAATTGTAGAACCAAGCAATATGGAGTCTTTGACAACTTCAGTCTTTTCTGCATCTATCATGATGTTGCTTATTGGTCCATTTGTGAGGATTTTTGTTCTCTTTATATTGAAATGTAATCCATACTACAGATTGCAGTCTTTAATTTTCATCAGTAAGTGTTCCAAGTCATCCTCACTTTCAGCATGCAAAGTTGTGTCATCTGTGTATCTCAGGTTGTTAATGAGCCTTCTTCCAATCCTGATGCCACATTCTTCTTCATATAGTCCAGCTTCTCAGATTATTTGCTCAGCATACAGATTGAATAAGTATGGTGAAAGGATATAACCCTGACACACTGCCTTCCAAGTGTTCTGAATTCCCATTCTTCTCAATGTTATCCACAATTTGTTATGATCCATAAAATCAAATGCCTTTGCGTAGTCAATAAAACACAAGTAAACATCTTTTTGGTATTCTTTATGACTGTGGAAGTAGAAGTATAAAACAACCACAAGTGATAGATCAGGAAAATCTACTTGCCTCTACAAAAACATATTCATCTTATATAGTCACTTTGTCATATGTGAAAATTCAAATTTCACAAAAGAAAGATCTACTGGTGAAACTTTGCAGTGATTCCAGGTCAATAATTTTCATTAGACCAATAACTCTGACAGTGGCCTCTTTTGGTCCATCTTCATTGATTTCATCAAATTTGTATGACATAGGACATATTGTATAACAAATGACATACTGTCTACTGTTTTGATTTAATAGTTTGAGATCTCTCTTTTGCCAATTATCTGCAAAAAGCAAACTGACTTTGAAACGTAGTGAACAGCAGGCCAATGATTTAGTTATTATTATTAATGATGTAATAACATGTGCTTGTGTTAGATAGATCCACCTAAATCTTTATGCTTCACTTGTTCACTCTCAGGCAAAACTGCTGAATCAAGTAATATACTAGAAAGGGCACTGTGTTGTGAAAGTCAGTGATAGTTCTTTCAGGCTTGGAGGGAAAGAAACATGAACCCAAGAAAATAAATGCAAGCTCAAGCTCTAATTTGAATCGTTGGTTTGACCAGAAGGATACAAGTAAGAGTTTAATAGCCAATTTAAAGATAAAAACTGTTCAGAGTATTATGACAAGAGCTTTCAAAATCAAACATGCCACATACCATAGAGAGGAGATTTTGTCTCCTCTGTGTTTCACTGAACTCTCAATGGAACGATCTTACAATGGTATTAAAAACAAACAGACAAATCAGATCCCTGTTTTCTTTTGCACATTCCAGAAATGTTTTCTTTTGCACACTCAAGAAAACAAAAGCAAATTCACTGCCATCGAGTCAATTCCAACTCATAGCTACCCCCATTGGGTTTCCAAGCCTGTAAATCTTTACAGAAGTAGACTGCCTCAGCTTTTTTTCAGTGGAGTAGCTGGTGGGTTTGAACCACTGGCCTTTTGGTTAGCAGCCAAATAGATTAACCACTACACCACCAGAGCTACTTATTTATTCACTAGGGACCAATATCTAGAAATTAGAACTATAATGATTTTGTTTCTTTTCCAAAATCAAATTGACATCACATTTTTCAACATAAATAGCTGATGGATAAAATTAAAAAACACAGAGAAGAAAATAGAAATAATCTGCCCAAATCTTTTAAATTCAAGTAAATCTCATTTTTTAAATGCTCTCTTCTGTGTGTTTTGGGGGTGGGGACTTGGGCACTTGTTAGTATTGTTTGTTTTGTAGGGGTACATTAACAAAGTACCAGGAACAGATTGGCTTACAAAAGAGAAACTTATTATCTCACTGTTTTGGAGGCCAGAATTCTAAAATGAAGATGCAGCAGGGTGACACTCTCTCTGCAGGCTCTTGGTGAGAATTTTGCCTTACCTCTTCCAGCTTCTGGTGGCCCCAGACATTCCTCAGCTTATGACAACATAAAAATAATCTGTCTCCATCTTCACATGGTCTTCTCCCCTCTGGGTCAATGTCCAAATGTCTCTTCTTATAAAGACATGAATTACTGCGTTAAGAACCACTTTCATCCACTGTTATCTCATTTGAACTTGATTGCATCAGCAAAGAACCTGTTTGCCAATAAAGTCCCACTCATGGGTTCCAGGTAGGCATACATTTTGAGAAGACATTATTCTACTTGCTACATTTACAAATAGGGCAATTTACCTTTCAAGGAAGTTAGTCATAATTCCAGCATTGATAACAAAGTTCAAAGAAACAGAAAACAACAAATTCTGGCAAAGGTTTAGAGACCAGAACCCTCATACACTGCAGGTGTGATTGTAAAATAGTGTAACCACTGTATAAAATGGAATAACACTTCCATGAATAAAAAATGGAAATAGAAATACTATATTATCAAGTAATCTCACTATTAGCTAAAAATCCTAGAGCAATAGGAACTGTGACATGAATAGATATATGTACACCCATGTACATTGCCCACCAGTCATCTGTTAGAAGATTTCAAAGAGCAGCTACAGAAGACAAAGTCAATTATTATAATGAAATGTGCAAAGACCTAGAGTTAGAAAACCAAAAGGGAAGAACACACTCAGCATTTCTCAAAGTGAAAGAACTGAAGAAAAAATTTAAGCCTCAAATTGCAATATTGAAAGATTTTACGGGCAGTATATTGAATGATGCAGGAACATCAAAAGAAGATGGAATACACAGAATCACTGTACCAAAAAGAATTGGTCAATGTTCATCCATTTCAGGAGGTGGCATATGATCAAGAACAAATGGTATTAAGGAAGAAGTTGAAGCGCACTGAAGGAATTGGCAAAAAACAAGGCTCCAGGAATTGACAGAATACCCACTGAGATGTTTCAACAAATATTGCTTTGCTAGAGGCACTTACTCATCTATGCCAAGAAATTTGGAAGACAGCTACCTGACCAATTGCCTGTAAGAGATCCATATTTGTACCCATTCCAAAGAAAGGTGATCCAGCAGAATGTGGAAATTATTGAACAATGTCTTTAATATCACATGCAAGTAAAATCTTGCTAACGATAATTCAAAAATGGTTGCAGCAGCATATTGACAAGGAACTTCCAGAAAAACAAGCTGGATTCAGAAGAGGATGTGGGATGAGGGATATCACTGCTGATGTCAGAGGGATCTTGGCTGATAGCAAAGAATACCAGAAAGATGTTTACCTGTGTTTCATTGACCATGCAAAAGCATTCAACTGAGTGGATCATAACAAATTATGGATAACATTGAGAAGAATGGGAATTCCAGACACTTAATTGTGCTCATGAATAACCTATGCATAGACCAGGAGGCTGTCTTTTGAATAGAACAAGGGGATACTGCATGGTTCAAATCAAGAAGGGAGTGTGTCCGGGTTGTATCCTTTCACCATACTTATTCAATCTGTATGTTGAATAAATAATCCAAGAAGCTGGAGTATATGAAGAAGAACAAGGCATCAGGATTGGAGGAAGACTCATTAACAACCTGTGATATACAGATGACACAACCCTGCTAGTTTAAAGCAAAGAGGACTTGAAGCATTTACTGATGAAGATTAAAGACTATATAGTCTGCAGGATGGATTATACCTCACGTAAAGAAAACAAAAATCATCTGGACCAATAAGCAGCATCATGATGAATAGAGAAAAGATTGAAGTTATCAAAGATTTCGTATTACTTGGATCCACAATCAACACCAATGAAAGTAGCAGTCAAGAAATCAGATGTTCTATTACACTGGGCAAATCTACTGCAAAAGACATCTTTACAGTGCTAAAGAGCAAAGATGTCTCTTTGAAGACTGAGGTGTGCCTAACCCAAGCCATAGTATTTTCACTCAACTCATATGCATGTGAAAAATGGACAATGAATAAGGAAGACTGAAGAAGAGTTGATGCTCTTGAGTTGTGGTGTTGGCAAAGAATAGTGAAAGTACCATGGACTACGAGAAGAAAGAACAAATCTATCCTTGGAGAAGTGTGGCTGGAACGATCCTTGGAAGTGAGAATGGCTAGACTTTGTCTCACCTATTTTGGTCATGTTGTCATATCATGCTTGGTAAAGTGTAGGGTCAGCAAAAAAAAAAAAGGGAAGGCCCTTAATGAGATGGATTGACACAGTGGCTGCAACGATGGGCTCAGGCATAGCAAGGATTGTGCAACTGGCGTAAGACTAGGAAATGTTTTGTTCTGTACACAACACCTAACAACAACAACATGTTCATTTCATTATTCACAATAGCAAGAGGATAGAAACAACCAAGTGCCCATCCACAGATAAATGGATAAATAAACTATGGTACATACACACAATATAATATTACACAGCATTAAAGAACAATGATGACTCTGAATCTGAGAAATACTTCATAACATGGAAGAAAGTTTAGCAGTTCAAACCCATCAGCCACTCCTTGGAAGGAAGGTTGAGCAATCTACTTCCATAGTGATACTGCCTCAGAAACCCAAGGAGGGATTGCTGAGTAGGGTCCGACTTGATGGCCCATAACAACAACAACAACATGCTGAATTAAATTACTCAGTCACAAATGTATATTTTATTGTATGAGAAATATTGTATGAGACCACTGCTGTAAAAAGTCAAGAAATGGTTTCCACACACAGACAGAAATATGCTTTGCAGAATACCAGGAGTTAAGGGGAAGAAAGAGTAAACCATTGATTAAAGAGTGGATACATATTAACTTGGGTGAAGGGAAAGGCAATATACAATTAGGGGAAAGTCAGCACAAAATGACCAAGGCAAAGGAAGACATTTGGAGGAGGACAAGACTTAAGGCAACAAAGGTAAATACTATTACAGATACAATCCTGCAATAAAAGTAGTAATAACCCACCAGCCACTTCTCAAAAGGAAGATGAGGCAATCTACTTCAGTAGTGATACTGCCTCAGAAACCCAAGGAGGGGTCGCTATGAGTTGATCCGACTCCATGGCATGTAACAACAGCAACAATCTATAAATGATACATAGACCCACAAGTTGAACAGTGTGGAAAGGCTAATGGGACTATATCCATGAATATATACAGGTTTGACAGAGGATACAAATACATATTTATTTGTGCTGCAAAATAGTAGAATATAGCTGAATATAGTAGAACATACAGGAGCAAAGTTACAAAAACTTCTAGGCCATAACCATGCATCTTGGGGAATGAGTCATGGGGCCTGGGGGCTCAGGACCAGTCTTGGGGGATATCAAATTCAATTGGCATAACTTAGTCCATAAAGACAATGTTTTACATCTGACTTTGGTGAGTAGCTACTAGGGTTTTAAAAGCCTTTCAGCGACCATTTAAGGTACTACTCTTTGTCTCTCCCTGTCTGGAGTAAAGGAAAAAACAAACCAAACTCTGCTGTGGAGCTGAATCTGACTCATAGCAACCCCTCCTTGGGTCTTCAAGGTGGTATTACTACAGAGGTAGATTGCCCAATCTTCCTTTTGAGGAGTGGCTGGTGGGTTTGAATCTCCAGCCTTCTGATTAGCAGTCAAATGCCTTAGGCACTATGCCACCAGAGCTTCCGGAGCAAAGCAGAATGAAGAAAATCAAAAACAGAAGCAAACAGTCCAAAGGACTAATGGACCACGTGAACCCCAGCCTTTACCCAGAGATCAGAACTAGATGGTACCATGTCAAACAAATTTGGTTTGTAAATTTACACCCAAAGCACAATAAAGAAAAAGAAAAAAAAAAAAAAAAGAAAACCCTATGGATCTAAGTTCTACTCTGACACATATGGGTCTTCATGGGTCAGTTGACTTGACAGCAAAGAAAAAAATATCATCTATATCAGATCAAATGGTCAAAACTGAGCAGAGATGAAAAGGTAAAGGGCAAGGGAGACTAGAATACTAAAAATAGTACAACCAGAACGGAATAAATGAGAATGATGACAGCCTGTGAAAGATGTAACAAATATAACTGAATAATTTATGCACAAATTGTTAAAAGGGAACCTATTTGCTATGTAAACTTTCACCCTAAACACAATGAAATATTACTTTAAAAATAAATAAAGAGGTACTGTTGATCTGAGGGAAAAAAAGAACTAGATAGTGCCTGGCTACCACTGCTGACCACTCTGAAAGTGATCACAATAGGAGGTCCTGGATAAAGTAGGAGAAAAATGTGGTTTGATAGAGACTGGTGGCACTTTGTCATCCTTTAACCCTGGAACTGAAGACATTGCTATGGCTCAACTTTCAGCCAAAAGTACACAGGTCTATGAGGTGAGCAATAACACCAGGGACGTACACACTCAGACAATCAGCCATACGAAATCAAAAGGGCAGCATTTGTCCACGGATAAAGCTCAAAAGTCAGGAAGGATGGGAAAGAGGACAAGTGGAAATGGCAAACACAAGGAGGAATTGGGAAGTGTGCTATTAACACTGTGGGTGTTCATGAGGAACCTGTACATAGACCAACAGGCTGTTGTTTGAACAGAACAAGAGTTTACTGCATCGTTTAAAATCAGGAAAGGAGTGCATCAGGGTTGTATCCTTTCACTATATTTATTCAACCTGTATGGTGAACAAATAATCTGAGAAACTGGACTATATGAAGAAGCATGGCATCACGATTGGAAGAAGACTCATTAACAACCTGCAGTATGCAGATAACACAATCTTGCTTGCTGAAAGTGAAGATGATTTGAACCACTTACTGATGGAGATCAAGGACTACAGTCTCCAGTACGGATTACATCTCAACATAAAAAAAAAATCCTCACAACTGTAACAATAAGCAACATCATGATAAAAAGAGAAAAGACTGGGTTTCTCAAGGTTTCATTTTACTTACCTTGATCCACAATCAACCCCCATGTAAGCAGTAGTCAAAAAATTAGATATTATATTGAAATCTGCTGCAAAAGACCACTTTAAAGTGTTAAGAACCAACGACATCGCTTTGAAGACTAAGTTGCGCCTAACGCAAGTCATGGGGTTTTCGATTGCCTCATATGCATATGAGAGCTGGACAATGAATAAGGAAGGACTGATGAAAAGTTGATGTCTTTGAGTTGTGGTGTTGGTGAAGAGTACTGAAAATACTATGGACTGCCAGAAGAACGAAGAAATATGTCCTGAAAGAAGTACAGCCAGAATGTTCCTTAAAAGCAAGAATGGCCAGACTTCATCTCATGTACTTTGGTCATTTGTCAGAAGGAACCATCCCTGGAGAAGGATATCATGCTTGGTAAAGTGGAGGGTCAGTGAAAAAGGGGAAGATATTCAAGGAGATGGATTTACACAGTGGCTGCAACAATGGGCTCAAGGATAACAAGGATTTTGAGGATGGTACTCGATTGGGCAGTGTTTCGTCTGTTGCACTTCGGGTCAATATGAGTTGAAGGCAATGTGACAGCACAACAATTTTCTCTTGACTCTTCTTTGCCTTTTGCTTTAAGATATTTCCTGCAAAAAAAAAAAAAAAAAAAAAACACATGACTAGGTTTGCATTTTTGGTTTAAGTTATGTTAAGAGAATCTTTGCACTTTAAATAGGCATTTTAAAGCAATCATCTTCAAATTTGGATACCTTTGGGTTCATTTAGAAACATAATGCTACTGTGTGCAGTCAGCCCCAGGCTTACAGGTGAGGAGAGACAACTCAGGGACGCCCGAAGTAGCAAGTGGGAAGATCAGGAGAAAGGGGTTTAAAAGCCATGAAGCCAGAGAAAAGAGCAGTCGGCCGAAGGGATTAGGTGAGGAGGGGCAACTCAGGCCCGCCCAGAGTAGCAGGCCTGAAGAGCAGGAGGAAGGGGATAAAAAGCCAGGAACCCAGACAGAGGAGCAGTCAGCCCCAGGGACAACTCAGGGACACACAAAACAGCAGGGCAGAAGAGCAGGAGAAAGGGGTTAAAGCCAGGAAGCCAGACAGAGGTGCAATCAGCCACAGGGACCCACCCAGTTGGGGGTGATATGAGAGGTCTCCAACAGC
>NW_006921987.1:713914-724652 GCF_000298275.1 Orycteropus afer afer | reverse complement strand
TTTGGGCATGTTGTCAGAAGGGACCATTCCCTGGAGAAGGATGTCATGCTTGGTAGGGTGGAGGGTCAACGAAAGAGAGGGAGGCCTTCAACGAGATGGATTGACATGGTGGCTGCGATGATGGGCTCAAGTATAGCAGGAATTGTGGGGCTGCCGTGGAATCGGGCAGTGTTTCGTTCTGCTGTGCATGGGGTCGCTATGAGTTGGAAACGACTCGACGGCACTTAACAACAACAACAACTGTGTTAGATGCAGGCACACTTATTTTGCATCACAATCATACCATGGAATAAGAACCTGCAGAGACTAAGCAAAAGAACAATTACAAAAATTAGAGTCCAGTTAATAATTGTTTATATATTTATTTTAATTTTTGAGGTTAAAAATAGAGTGTGGGGGATAGATTTATATAATTTATATCCCCTTCTCCACAATACAGTGTTTTCCAGAACAGTTTGGTAGTCTTTATAGCTCATCTCCCCGAGAAGAAAATAATTCAAGCCAAATGCCAGTCTGCTTAAAGATTTTCTGTAGGTGCTCCAGAATGCATCAAGAACATGCATCAAGAGGCCTGATGTGAGAGCCTAATTTTTCCTGTAAGAGAAGGACTATATGATGTAAACAAAAGCCAAAAAAACAGATACTGGTGTATCTTTGCTATATTACTAGTAATAATGTGTCATATGTTGTTTTAAAAATGAAATCTCACGATTAAAGCAGACTTTAACCATTTTTCACAAACTAATTTTAGACTATATTGTAAAATTCTGAAAAATGAGAAATGCCACTAGTCTAGGTTTTTGTTTTTATTTGTTTTGTTTTGTCATAAAGGGAAAACTTTTATTCTAGCTGTATAAAATTTAGAAACATTTAAACACCAAAGAACGTCCTAAACAAAATAAAAAAGATTAAAAAATTTTAAATATATAAAAAAATGGTTCCTGATTGGCAACTGTCTTAAATTATATATGAATTAAGGGTTAAACTAATCAAAAAATGTTATGAAGTTTGGGAAAATTTTTGATTAGTTGAGTTTTTTTTTTTTGCATTTTGTCATAGACAATTAAAATTTATTGCTTTACATATTATATTGCTCTTACAGATTTTTAATAACAAGTCATAGCATAGAGAAATGGAATTTATTGTGTTAAACCTCTACCTATGTCAAACATCAATGATATTTTAACTACAGCTGGAGTTTTTTGTTTCAGTATCCCAATGAAATGGAAATATTTATTCATATTAATTATTTTTAAGTAATGTATTTTTGCAAAACACCATCTTATTATTATGCTGTTGAAAGTTATAGAACAACTGTAGCATCAGTAAATAATAGCAGTTAAATTCAAAATAAATAAATAAAAATGACCTATAAAGAGACTTTACAGACAGATGTTGATGTGCAGGGATTTGCTGCTGGGAAAGCTGAATCAAGCCTGCATATCACCCTGAATCCCTGAGCTCTCACCACCTAAACTTCTCTCTCCCTGAGGAACCTGCTGATCCTGAGGACCCCCAGATACTTCCTGGCCTCTGCAGGCTGTGTGTGCAACAACCGGGACAAGGGCCATTTGGGACAGAATGTAACTTCAACTCTACTGAGTCACATTTGTTTTCGATGGTGGTCATTTTCGTTTTTTAGCTTCCTGAGCTTTACCTCAGTTGACATAGCTGCTATAAAACCTTGCACAGCTTTGATCTCATAGAATTAATCTTATTTTGGTAGAAAGAAGTGATTCTTTCCAATTCTGTGTCCAGGACTTTAAATAAAGAGGTAAGCTTCTCATGTGCATAGAGGGTGCCTTTCTCATATGCGAGCTCATGTTTCTATGCACTTTGACAACTCTCTTCTATATTTCGAAGCAGTACATGTCCTCCACAAATGAGTTTCTCTGAAGCTGTATTACATGCTCTTGATAAAGTGGAGGCAATGTTTCAAGTTTCAGCTGAAGCTTCTAAATTTCATTTTCAAGCTGTAAATTTTTCAGATTGCAAATATACCTGCTCAGTTTAGAAATTATTTCCACTATAATTTCTTGATCCACCACCCATCTGTTGGTTTGTCTTACTGTGGTGGCTTGCACATTGTTGTGATGTTAAAAGCTATGCCATAGCTATTTCAAATACCACCACCAGGGTCACCCATGAAAGACAGGTTTCAGGCTAAGACAGACTAGAAAGAAATTATTCTTACAACAGAACATTGTCTGGTTTGCTTTGGACACATCATCAGGAGGGATCAAACACTGAAGGAGAATATCGTACTTCGTCAAGTAAAGGGCTAATGAAGGTGAAAGAGACTCTCGGTGAAATGGATTGGTATAATAGTGACAGTGATGTAATCAAATATGCTTGTGATTATGAGGATAACACAGAACCTGGCAGCATTTCATTCTCTTCTACATAATTTTCCCATGAAGCAGAGTTGACTCAATGATAGCTAACCTTCTTCATTCACTTGATTTTCTTTAGATAAGTTTTTCAGTATTTCTTGCTTTCTTTGGTCAAACTTTTATTTTTTTTATTATGGTGAAAATGTTGTTGTTGTTAGGTGCTGTCGAGACATCTCTGACTCACAGTGAACCTATACACAGCAGAATAAAACACCACCCTGTCCTGGGCCAGCTCCATGATTCTTGCTATATTTGAGCCCATCACCATTGCCACTGTGTTAATCCATCTTGTTGAGGGCCTTCCCCTCTTTTGTCAACCCTCCATCTTACCAAGCATGACATCCTTCTCCAGGGAATTGTCCCTTCTGACAATACGACCAAAGTAGGTGAGACGAAGTCTGGCCATTCTCACCTCCAAGGAGCATTCTGGCTGTACTTCCTCCAGCACAGACCTGTTAGTTCTTTTAGCATTCCATGGTACTTTCAGCATTCTTCGCCAACACCACAGCTCAAAAACATCAATTCTTCTTCAGTCTTCCTTATTCATTGTCCAGCTCTCACATGCATATGAGGCAATTGAAAATACCATGGCTTGTGTCAGGCATACCTTAGTCCTTAAGGAGACATCCTTGCTCCTCAGCACTTGAAAGAGGTCCTTTGCAGCTGATTTACCCAGTGGTATATGTCCTCTGATGTCCTGACTGCTGCTTCCATTGGCATCAATTGTAGAACAAAGCAAGGTGAAGTCTTTGACAATTTCAGTCTTTTCTTCACTTATCATAATGCTGCTTATAGGTGCGGTTGTGAGGATTTTTGTTTTCTTTTTATTGAGATGTAGTCCGTACTGCAAACTCTATTCTTCAATCTTCATCAGTGAGTACTTCAAGTCATCCTCACTTTCAGCAAGCAAAGTTGTATCATCAGTGTATCACAGATTCTAAATGATTCTTCCTCCAATCCTGATGCCACATTCTTCATATAGTCCAGCTTCTTGGATTATTTGCTCAGCATACAGATTGAATAAGTATGGTGAAAGGTTACAACCCTGATGCACTCCCTTCTTGATTTTAAACCATGCAGTGTTCCCTTTTTCTGTTTGAACAACAGCCTCCTGTGTCTGTACAGGTTCTTCATGAGTACAATTCAGTGTTCTGGAATGCCCATTCTTCTCAATGTATCCACAATTTGTTATGATCCACACAATCAAATACTTTTGCATAGTCAATAAAACACAAGCAAACATCTTTCTGGTTTTCTTTGCTTTGAGCCAAGATCCATCTGACATCAGCAATGATATCCTTGTTCCATGTCCTCTTCTGAATTCAGCTTTCATTTATTTCTATCAGAATTGGATGGTATATTTTCACAATCTAAATGCAAGTTGTATGGTGAAAATAAACCCAATAAAACATTCAACAATTTCTATATGTATAATTCAGTGACATTGATTACATTCTTCATATGTATATGAAAGCTAGATGACCTAGCTTGGATGGCTAGGGCTGAGTTGAATGGGTCAAAGAAGTGAAGATGTTTGTGTCTCTCAGCAGAGAAAGACTTTAACAATCAAGTGGATAAGATGACATGTTCTGAGGAATCCAGTCATCCTTTCCTCCCAGGTACTCCTGTGATTGCCCAATAGGCAAAGTGGCCATGGTGGCAGGGGTGGAAGTTATACATGGTTTCAGCAACATGGCCTCCACTCACTAAGGCTGCCTTCACTACAACCACTGCTGAGCCCCCAATCTGTCAGCAGCAGAGACCAACAATGAGTCTGCAATATGAAACCGTTCCTTGGGGCAATTGGCCAGCAACCTGGTGGCAGGTTGATCACATCAGACTAATTCCATCATGGAAAGGGCAGCGTTTTTTTTTTTTTTTCTTACTGAAATGGACACTTTAGATATAGATTTGCCTCCCTGAATGCAATGTTTCTGCCAAAACTACATCTGCAGTATCTCCTAGGATCAAGGGATTCACTTCACAGCAAATGAAGTACAGCCTATACTCATGGAATTTACTGGTCTTCCCATGTTCCCCATCATCCTGAAGAACTGGCTTGATAGAATGATGAAATGGCCTTCTAAATACACAATCATGGCACCTGCTAGATGGCAATACCTTGCAGGGTTGGGGCAACGTTCTCCAGGAAGCTGTATAAGCTCTTAATCAGCATCCAATATATGGTGCTCTTTCTCCAATAGATAGGATTCATGGGTCCAGGAACCAAGGGGTGGCAATTGGAGTGGCACTGCTCACTGTTACCCCTAGTGACTCACTCAAAAATTTTGCTTCCTGTCCCTGCAGCCCTATGGTCTGTGGGTCTGGACATCTTAGTCCCAAAGAGAGGAACACTCCCATGTGGAGACATAATACTGATTCTAGTGAACTGGAAGTGAAAAATGCCATCAGGCCCTTTTGGACTCATGCTTCTGGATCAACAAGTAAAGAAGGGAGTTATTGTGTTGTCTGGTATGATAGATCCTGATTACCGATGGGAAATTGGATTGTTATTACATAATAGAGCTAAAGAAGAATACGTCTGGTATACAGTAAACTCTTTAGGGTGTATCTTAGTACTACCATGCCCTGTGATTAAAGTCAGTAGATAATTATAGCAACCCAATTCTGGTGTGACTCCTAATGGCTGAGACCTTTCAGAAGTTAAGGTATGGGCCACTCGATGAGGAAAACAACTGTGACCAGCTAAGGTGATTGCTGAGGGCAAGAAGAATATGGACTGGATGGTGGAAGAAGGTAGTTCTAAATACAAGCTATGACGTTGTGACCAGTTTTAAAAATGAAGAATGTTACTGTTATGAGTATTTCTTCATTTTGTGTATGCATCAAATATTTTTTGTTTTCTTCTGTTATAAAATATAGTATGTAAACTGAGCTAATGCTGGTTTGTTTTTACGTGTGTTAGTTATAATATATTTGGTACAAGTATGACTTTATAATTGACTTTATTTAGAAATTATGTGTGGCTTCAGGAGAAGTGTACAAATGCCAAACTGACAATGCGTGGACTGTGATAGTTAAGGTGTGTGTCATGATTCTAAGCTGTTGTGATGTAGTCATCCCCCATGATGAGATCTGATATAATGTAATACTTCTGTGGTGATACATGCTGTGAGGAGCCAATCAGTTGAAAAGGAGTTTTCTCAGGGGTGTGGACTGCCTGCAAGATATATATGGTGAGCAGAGTCAATTCTTAGGTTGCTACTGGGACACATTTGCAAATATTTGAAAGGGTTGCACCTTCAGGACAGCCAGCAGTCCACAGCTCTTTACTCACTGTTTTCATTCAGGTTCTTCTACTTTTTAGTATTTAATTCACGTCTTTATCCTTCCCTTCAAAGCTCAGGGTTCCAGGATCATCTTCTGTGTCGGTTTCATTTGGTTCCTCATTGCTTTGTTGTAAAGGGTCTAGGTAGCTTGTCTGCCTATTCTGCCATCTTCCTGGAACTCCCCTGCTTCTTAACACTTTAAAGAGGTCTTTTGCAACAGATTTTCCCAGTGCAATACAATGTCTGATTTTTTGATTGCTGTTTCCATGGATGTTAATTGTGGATCCAAGGAAAATGAAATTCCTGACTTCAATCTTCTGTCCATTTACTGTGATGTTGGTTACTTGTCAATTGTAAGGATTTTTTTTGTTATGTTGAGGTGTAATCCGTACTGAAGACTTTGAATTCTTCAGTAAGTGCCTCAAGTCATCTTCATTTTCAGCAAGCAAGGTTATATCATCTGCATAGTGTAGGTTGTTAATGAGTCTTCCTCTAATCCCAATGCCACGTTCTTCCTATAATCTGATTTCTGAAATTATTGCTCAACATGTAGATTGAGTAAGTATGGTGAAAGGATACAACCCTGATGTATCCCTTTGTTCTGTTTGAATGACCACCTCTTAGTCTATGTACAGATTCCTCATGAGTAAAATTAAGTGTTCTGGAATTCTCATTCTTTGCAATGTTATCCATAATTTGTTATGATCAGTTTCTAATACTGTGGTAGCTTGTATGTTGCTGTGAGGCTGGAGACTATGCCACGAGTATTTCAAATACTAGCAGAGTCACCCTTAGTAGACAGGTTTCAGCAGAGCATCCAGACTAAGACAGACTGGGAAGAAAAAAGAGGCCATCCACTTCTCAAAAAACTGGCCAATGAAAACTTTAAGGATAGTAGGAGCTCTGGTAGCATAAAGCCTAAGGCACTTGACTGCTAACCAGAAAGCTGGTGGATTAAACCCACCAGCCACTCCTCGGAAGGAAGATGGGGCAATCTACTTCCATAGTGATACTGCCTCAGAAATTCAAGGAGAGGTCACTATGAGTTGGGTCCGACTCGACGGCACATAACAACAACAACAACGGTGAAACACTCTTTGGAAAATTTTATGAATAGCCGTGAGACATTGTCTGATATAGTACCAGAAGATGAGTTCCTCAGGTCAGAAGGCACTTAAAATATGACTGAGGCGAGCTGTCTCCTCAAAGTAGAGTTGACCTTAATGATGTGGATCAACTAAAGCTTTCGGGACCTCCATATACTGATGGGGCACACTCAAAATGGGAAGAAGTAGCTGTGAACATCCATTAATTATTAGAATGTGGAATGTATAGAGTATGAATCTAGGAAAATTGTAAGTTGTCAAAAATGAAATGGAATGCACAGATATATATCCTAGTTATTAGTAAGCAGAAATGGACTGGCTTTGGCCATTTTGTACCAGATAATCATATGATCAATTATGCTGGAAATGACAAGTTGAAGAGGAATGGTATGGCATTCATCATCACAAAGAATGTTTCAAGATCTAACATGAAGTACAATGCTTTCAGTGAAAGGATAATATCCATACACCTATAAGGAAGAACAATTAATACTACTATTATTCAAATTTATACACTAACCACTAAAGCCAAAGATGAAGAAATTGAAGAGTATTACCAACTTCTACAGTCTGAAATTGACCAAACATGCAATCAGGATGTGTTGATGATTACTGGTGATTGGAATGCAAAACTTGGAAACAAAGAGAAATCACCAGTAGTTAGAAATTATGGCCTTGAAGATAGAAATGGCAACTGAGATTGCATGACAGAATTTTGCAAGACCAAAGTCTTATTCATTGTAAGTATCTTTTTTCAACAACAGAAATGGCAGCTATATGTATGGACCTCGCCATACGGAATACACAGAAACAAATAAACAATCACCAAGTACTGAGCGAAAAACATCAGCTCTTAAATCATAAAAGATCAGTGAATGCCAACTAGGATACATGCAAAGTAACAATACCTAGTCTTTTCCCTGTTAAACTACTGAAAGCAAATGCTAAGTAAAATTTTAATAGCAGCAAAATAAAATGACACATTGCAACAGGTGAACAATGATAATAATGATGGCTGAGTTTTCTTCAGATAAAATGGAAGCCAAAAGACAATGTAACATATAAAAAATCCTAAATAAGTAAATAACAAAAGCACCAATTATTTTTAAATTGTATAATAGCATTCTAAATAACCCATAGATCAAAGAATGAATCACTTGGGAGCATAGAAAACATTCCAAATTGATTGATAATAAAAATACGGTGTAATAAATTTTGTGAGATGCAGTTAAAGAAATGCTTATGGGGGATTTATAAAATTGAATACTTACATGAGAAAGAAGAAAAGTTTTAAAATCAATGAAATAGATTTTTATCTTAAGATAGTATAGAAATAAAGAAAAATAATAATAAAGCAAATTAACAAAGCCTCAAATAAGTGTTCAAAAATTTAATAAAATTGGTAATCTCCTGTTGAGACTGATTATGATAAAAAAAAAAGTAAATAAATGCAAACTACCAATATTAGGAATAAAAGTTGCATTATCATTATAGAGCTACAAGAAATAAAAAGATACAGGAATAATATAAAGAGCTTTATGTCAATGTATTTGATGGCTTAGATGGAATGGAAAAGTATCTTTTAAAAACTCACTTTATTAAACCTGACAAAAGAGGAAATAGAAAATTCATGTAGCTCTATGTCTATTGGAAAAATTGAATTTGTTATAAAATTTTCCCACAAAGAAAACACCAGATGACTTCATTGCTGATATCTATCAATCGCTTAAGGAATAAATAATAACAATCTTATATACTTTTTTTTTTCCAGAAACTAGTTAAAGAGAGAGTACATTCCAGCATGTGTTATGTTGTCATTGTTGCTGTTGTTGTTGGATGCCGTCAAGTCGGCTCTGACTCGTAGTGACCTTATGCACAACAGAACAAAATATTGCTGGGTCCTGTGCCAGCTTCACTATCCTTGCTATACTTGAGCCACTGTGTCAATCCATCTTATTGAGGGCCTTCCCCTTTTTGGTTGACCCTCCATTTTACCAAGCATGACATCCTTCTCCAGAGATGGTCACTTCTGACAACATAACCAAAATAGTTAAGATGAAGTCTGGCCATTCTGACTTCCAAGGAACATTCTGGCTGTACTTCTTCCAGGACACATCTGTCAGTTCTTTTAGCAGTCCCTGGTACTTTCTGTTTCTTTGTCAACACCACAACTCAAAAGCATCCACTCTTCTTCAGTCTTCCTTATTCATTGTCCAGCTCTCACATGCAATGAGGTGATTGGAAATACCATGGCTAGGGTTAGGCTCGGGAGCTCTGGTAGCATAGTGGCTACGGCACTTGACTGCTAACCAGAAGGTTGGCGGTTCAAATCTACCAGCCACTCCTCGGAAGGAAGATGGGGCAATCTACTTCCGTAGGGATACTGCCTCGGAAACCCAAGGAGGGGTCGCTATGAGTCGGGTCCGACTAGATGGCAAACAACAACAACAACAACAACAGGGTTAGGCTCATCTTAGTCTTCAATGAGACATCTTTGCTCTTCAGCACTCGAGAGAGGTCTTTCGCAGCAGATTTGCCTAATGCAATAGGTTGCCTGATACCAAAATATGACGGAAACATTACAAGAAAAATTATAGAACAATTTATTCACCTGTGAAATGAAGAAGCTGTATCACATCTATTTGTATTTGATAGTTTTTTTTAAAAGAAATGGGATATTATAAATCACTCTCCTGTAATATGAAATACTTTCTATAAAGTATTACAGGAAGAATCAATACCAGATGGCGTAGAAGAGGAAGGAAACAGAAGAAAAAGATAAGTTTTTGTTTGTGGGCCAGGTATAAATAACACTAATTTATAAAACATCAGAACTTCTAGGAGAAGTTGCATTGCTGTAAGGCAACCCACAGGCATATTAATGCTTTCAATATATACCACAACTTTTAACATAGTAAGAGGATTCTAAGAGCATTAATATTCAACAATTTAATAGGTGCTCCTTCACTCAGTGAGTGCTAAACAACAGGTGTACTTTTGTACCATTCCTGTAATTTAGCTGCCATACATTTTAAACTCTGGTGAAACTGAGTGGCTTATTGTGAAATTAAGTAGAGCCAAAGAGATTCAAAATATCATACCACTAAATCTTATTAGCAGAATTCTGAAATAGGAAAGTAAAATGATTTACTTAATACAGTATTTATTGCCTGATCTATGATTTTTCTCCTTTATGGATTTTTTTGAGTCCATTATATGAAATCCTACATTAAAATAAAACCTATTGCCAACAATTTTTTTCCTATTAACTTGTAAATTGTAGCTTTTCTTAATGAAATCCTATTAATTCTTAAAACACATCTGAATATACTGAGAAAAAGGAGCATTAAGGTTTATGACTTTTATGAAGATTGCTATTATTGCTTAATTTTATCAGCACTTAGTTTTTAACTATTTAAACTATTTATTACTTTAGACAGCTCCCTCAGTACCCTATATTACTTGTTGTTGTTATCTTCTGTTGAGTTGGACCTGACTCATAGCGACCCCTCCTTGGGTTTCCAAGGCAGAATCACGACAGAAGTAGATTGCCCAACCTACCTTTCAAGGAGTGGCTGGTGGGTTTGAACCTCCAGCCTTCTGGTTAGCAGTCAAGTGCCTTAGGCACTATGTTACCAGAGCTCCTTTATATTACTTACTTATAGAATATGTTTTTGAAAATCTTTCTAATATGCTTATATTTTTTCACTCAATATATTTAACATATTGTCACAGTGAATAAAACTTCGCTGAATAAGAAACTATTCACTTCTTTGTGATGTAATTTATTTTCATATATAGCTAACACAAGATATCTGTTTGAAATATCATTATCAAATTGATACTAAGTGTTGTTGTTGTTGTTGTTAAGTGCTGTCGAGTCGTATCTGACTCATAGTGACCCCATGCACAGCAGAACGAAACACTGCCTGATCCCGCGGCAGCTCCA
>NW_006921987.1:689087-710924 GCF_000298275.1 Orycteropus afer afer | reverse complement strand
AGTTGTCTCTCCTCACCTGTAACTCTGGGGCTGATACTAAGTAGAAAAGTAAATTAACATCTATGTATATACTGATAAGGCTGAAGCTCTTGAAGTCATTAGCTTGGATAAAAACCAAAAGTCACAGACTCCAGCTATTCTAATAACTTTATGACAAAACTAATACTCTACCAAGAACATAATGTAGTATTTTGCCCAGATAATAGTAATAGAAGGCAATTCTTTTGTAGCCAGTAGATAAAAATCATAAAGTTTTCACTGGCCAATTATGTGAGAAATGGATGGCCTCTTCCTTCTTCTGAGTCTGTCTTAGCCTGGAAGCTCTGCTGAGACCTGTCCACCATGGGTAACCCTTCTGGCATTTGAAATGAAGAGGCTGCACCACATCTATTTGTATCTGATAGTTTGAAGTGGATGAAATAGCAAGATAAAACAGCTGAACAGAAGATTTCAAAGAGCAGCTCGAGAAGACAAAGTCAATTATTGTAATGAAATGTGCAAAGACCTGCAGTTGGAAAACCAAAAGGGAAGAACACACCCAACATTTCTTAAGATGAAAGAACAGAAGAAAATATTTAAGGCTTGAGTTACAATATTGAAAGATTCTACGGACAAAATATTGAATGATGCAGGAAACATCCAAAGAAGATGGAAGGAATACACAGAGTCACTGTCCCAAAAAGAATTGGTCAAAGTTTATCCATTTCAGGAGGTGGTATATGATCAGGAACCAATGTTATTGAAGGAAGAAGTTGAAGCCACACAAGGAATTGGTGCAAAACAAGGCTCCAGGAATTGACGTAATACTTATTGAGATGTTGCAACAAATGGATGCTGTGCTGGAAGCACCCACTGAGTTATACCAAGAGATTTGGAAAACAGCTACCTGGCCAAATGAGAGGAAGAGATCCATATTGTACCCATTTCAAAGAAAGGTGATACCACAGAATGTGGAAATTATCAAACAATACCATTAATATCACACGCAAGTAAAATCTTACTGAAAATAATTCAAAAATGATTGCAGCAGCATATTGACAGAGAACTTCCAGAAATGCAAGCTGGATTCAGAGGAGAATGTGGATTGAGGGATATGATGGCTGATGTCAGATGGATCTCCACTGACAACAAAGAATACCAGAAATATGTTTACTTGTGTATTATTGACTATACAAAAGCTTTTGATTGAGTGGATCATAACAAATTATGGATAACACTGAAAAGAATGGGAATTCCAGAACACTTAATTGTACTCATGAGGTACCTGTACACAGACCAGGAGGCTGTCATTTGAACAGAACAAGGAGATACTGCACAGTTTAAAATCAGGAAGTGAGTGTATCAAGCTTGTATCCTTTCACAATACTTATTCAATATGTATGCTGAGCAAATAATCTGAGAAGCTGGACTATATGAAGGGAACATGCCGTCAGGATTGGAGGAAGACTCACTAAAAACCTGCAATATGCTGATGATGCAACTTTGCTTGCTGAAAGTGAGGATGACTTGAAGCACTTCCTGATGAAGATTGAAGACTACAGTCTGCAGTATGGATTACACCTCAACATAAAGAAAACAAAAATCCTCACAACTGGACCAATAAATAGCATCACAATAAATGGAGAAAAGATTGAAATTGTCAAAGATTTCACACTGCTTAGTTCTACAATCAACACCAATGAAAGCAGCAGTCAAGACGTTGTATTTTGGTCTCTATGAATTGGATACGACTCAGTGGCACCTAACAACAACAGATAAAATCAATATCTTATTTGATATTTTCCATTAAATAATAATTATTTTTCTTGTTTTCTGTTAACATATGCAGAAAGCAGTATTCAATATGCCAGTGTGACCCTGCCACACTTCTTATTGCCACATAACTTATTTCCTAAGTAAATTGCATCCTAGCACAAAACAGCTCACTTACTAACTTACTTACAAGTGCTTATGTTCTTACTCATTCTATATGCATGTGCTTATTCTCTTTTTCTCACCAACACATATTATTAGATGTCTTATTTTCTTCACACTCATTCATAATGTTTTCTGTGTATCTCTGTATTAATGACTAACATACACCTAAGGTTTTTATACCACTACTCCTCATCTCTCAGTTTATTGTACTGTGGTGGCTTTCTTGTTGCTGTGAGGCAATTGGTCAATGTTCATCCATTTCAAGAGGTGGCGTATAATCAAGAACCAATGGCATTGAAGTAGGAAGTCAAAACTGCACTGAAGGAAGTGATGAAAAACAAGGCTCCAGGAATTGATAGAACACTCATTGAGATATTTCAACAAACGGGTGCTGTGCTAGAGGTACATAGTCATCTCTGCCAAGAAATTTGGAAGACAGCTATCTGACCAACTGACTGGAAGAGATCCATATTTGTACCCATTCCAAAGAAAGGTGATCCCACAGAATGTGGAAATTATCAAACAATATCATTAACATCACACACAAGTGCAATTTTCCTGAAGCCAACTCAAAAGTGGCTGCAGCAATATATTGACAAGGAGCTTCCAGAAATGCAAGCTGAATTCAGAAGAGGACGTGGAATGAGGGATATCATGGGTGATGTCAGATGGATCTTGGCTGACAGAAAAGAATACCAGAAAGATGTTTACGTGTGTTTTCTTCACTATGCAAAGGCATTAGACTGGGTGGATCATAACAAATTATGGATAACATTGAGAAGAATGGTAATTCCAGAGCACTTAAATGTACTCATGAAGAACCTGTACATAGACCAGGAGGCTATCATTCAAACAGAACAAGGGGATACTGCATAGTTTAAAATCAGGAAGAAGTGTGTCAAGGTTGTATCCTTGCACCATACTTATTCAATCTGTATGCTGAGCAAATAATCCAAGAAGCTGGACTATATGAAGAAAAACTTTGCATCAGGATTGGAGGAAGGGTCACTAACAACCTGTGATTGCTTGCTGAATATGAAGATTGACTTGAAGCACTTACTGATGAAGATTAAAGTCTGCAGTATCAATTACCTTAACATAAAGAAAACGAAAATCCTCACAACTATACCAATAAGCAGCGTCACAATAAATGAAAGATTGAAAATGTCAAAGATTTCACACTACTTAATTCCACAATCAACACCCATGGAAGCAGCAGTCAAGAGATCAGATGATGTACTGCACTGGGCAAATCTGCTGCAAAATACCTCTTTAAAGTGCTGAAGAGCAAAGATGTCTCCTTGAAGTCTAAAGTGCACCTAACCCAAGCCATGATATTTTCAATTGCCTCATATACATGTGAAAGCTGGACAATAATTAAAGAAGACTGAAGAAGAGTTGATGCTTTTGAGTTGTGGTGGTGGCAAAGAATACTGAAAGTACCATGGACTGCCAGAAGAGCTAACAAATCTGCTTTGGAGGAAGTGCAGCCAGAATGCTTCTTGGAAGTAAGAATGGTCAGACTTTGTCTCACCTACTTTGATCATGTTGTCAGAAAGGACCATTTCCTGGAGAAAGATATCATGCTTGGTAAAGTGGAGGGTCAGCAAAAAAGGGTAAAGCGCTTAACAAGATGGATTGACACACTGGCTGCAATGATGGGCTCAGGTGTAGCAAGCATTGTGAGGCTGGCACAGGACCAGACAGTGTTTTGTTCTGTTGTACATAAGGTCACTATGAGTTGGAGCCAACTTGACAGCACCTAAAAACAACAACACACACATAAACACAGTGTCTTATTTGTAGCTTTTGCTACTTATCCTTTAAGTAGACATTACTCATTTAAGGATATTTTCAGTTTTTTTTAATTTAAACATTTGTAATTTTAATCTTTTAATGACAAATCCTTTCACATACCCGATGATTTCTAAAATTTCAAAATATCCACCAAGATATAAATTTTGTAAAATTGCTACATAAAAAATACTATGTACTAATATAAATAAGGTACTAATTCCCAGTCTGATTTTGCTAACTTCTGGAATTACATGTGTTTCAAAATCTTCTCTTCCTTCCTTAAATTATGATGATTTAGGTTGAAGAGTGGAAGAGATTTTTAGTTTTTATTGCTTTTGTTCAGCTTGCTCCTATTCTGATCACCATTTCCCTAAAACCACAACTCCTCTTTCAGTTTTAATCAGCTCTTATTCTTGTGAGTTTCTGGATGGTGCTGTCAGTTAAGTGCTTGACTATTGACCTAGAAGTGCAAAGGAAGAAAGGCCTATTGATCTTCTTCCAAAAGGTCACTATTAGTTAAACAGCAAATGCATTCCTTTATTAGTAATTGTGATTTCCATAGTAATAAATTTGACTGGTCATTCATTTGTTGATTCATTGAGATGGCACTATATAAAGTGTACATGGGAATAATGACAGAAATAGAATGGGTTCCATAACCTCAAGAAGTCATATTTTGGCAAAAGAAAGGGGATAGAGAAGGTAGAAACATTATAGGAGATCTGGGAATGTAAGATGGAAGAACTGGTACATAAAGGGAAGTTGTTGCTGTCAGTTGTTATAGAATCAGCCTCAGACTCATGGTGACCCCATGCACAATTGAACAAAAACTGTTTGGTCCTATTACATCCCCATGATCCATTGGGGATTGAACCATTGTGATCCATAGAGTTTTCAGTGACTGATTTTCTGAAGTAGATTGCCAAGATTTTCTTCCTAGTCTTTCTTAGTCTAGAAGCTCCACTGCAACCTGTTCAGAATCATAATGACATGCAACCCTCTACTGACAGATTAGTGGGGGCTGCACGTGAGGTGCATTGTCTAGGAATCAAACCTGAGCCTCCTGCATGGTAGTCAAAAATTCTACCAATGAACAAACAATGTCTCATTAAGTGATGTTGAGGGACCTAACAATAAAAGTCACTAACATCACAATTCTATGGAGCTTTCATTCAAATAACATGCATTAGCTAATAATCATTAACAGTACAAATATAATTTATTATAAAGTATTATAATTATTACAGGCCCTGTAACTAATATATATAAGACAATTTTTATCTGTGAAAACTATTCGTTAAATTCAGTTTGACCACCTTAATTCAATGTTGAAGAATAAAATATTTTCTCAATAACGTTTTTTAAGTTTCATTTTTGTTTTAATTTAAGCCAGAGATATTTGCCTTGATAGTCTGGTTTTCAGCCAGAGTTTCAGTTACTCCTTCATAGCATTTGGCACTGTAACTAGTTGCTTGTGTGTCTTCCAATAAATAGCACTTCATCACGTTGTCTGTTGACAATTTTTGTTAGGTTTTTTTTGTTATCACTTTAATTCTTCACTTCAGGATTGCCCTGCTCCTTTTCCTTCAAGCTCTGAGAAAGCCAAAAGGAATTTTATTCTTAGGAGGGATCTAGACTCAGACTAACCAAACTAAGGCTGGTGCTCTACTGCCAGGTTTTGTATAGCCCACAAGCTTAGAAAGATTATTCATTTTTTTAAATGATTGAAAATCAAAAGAAAAGAATATTTAATGAAACATAAAAATTACATGAAATTCAAATTTTAGTGTCTGTAAGTAGTGTTTTATTGCAATATAGTCACTGTCATTCATTTGTTTGTTGTTTGTGGCTATTTTCACACTACAACAGAGCTGGAAAGTTGTAACAGTGATTGAATGGTCCTAAATGTCTGAAATATTCACTATCTGATTCTTTATGGAAAAAAAGTTGCTGAACCCTGATCTAGATCAAGCCCTTGAGTTTTACAAAAATGGGCATTAATATTTACAAAGATTAAATTATTTTCCTACAATCACAGGAATTTATTGCTGAGTAAGGGCAGGCATTTTGATTCCTGCATTCACTGATCATCACTCTTCTCATTCTATCATACACTGTCTTTCCATTTAAATATAGTTAACTTTGTAACTGACAAAAGAGGGTAAATAAAGCTTTTCTTGGTGTTTCTTGCATTTCTAACATTGCTAATGTGGTTGTTGTTGTTCTTGTTGTTATGTGCTGTCAAGTCGGATCCAACTCATAACGACCCCTCCTTGGGTTTCCGAGGCGGTATCACTACGAAAGTAGATTGCCCAACCTTCCTTCCGAGGAGTGGCTGGTGGGTTTGAACCGACAGCCTTCTGATCAGCAGTCAAGTGCCTTAGGCACTATGCTACCAGAGCTCCCAATGTTGTTGTTAGGTGTGCCAAATTGATTTTGACTCAGCAACTCCATGTGACAGAGTAAAACTGCCCTATAGGATTTCCTAGGCTGTAATCTTTATAGAAGGAGATCTCCAGGTCTTTCTCCTGTGAAACTGTTGGGTGAGTTCAAACAGCTAAGCTTTTGGCTTACATTTGTGTGCTTCACCATTGCACCAACAGGTCTCTTTCTCCAACATTAGTCATACACAAAATTCATTATGTAAACTGACATTTTGATGAATAATTTATTTGATAGTGAAGATTATTTATACTGTCAAAACCAATAGGCAAAAAAAAAAAGTATTTCTGATTAGAAAGAGTTGTATTAAGATTTACTCTACAGTGTTGCATTTCATACTTTATTTTTACATGCATATTTATGTTTAGAAGAAAATGAAAATAATTCTAAGAGGCAATTTAACATCTTGCTTTAAAATAAAGTTCAGCTGCTGAGAAGTTTCCCCAATGCTCCACTCCTGTCAGGATAAATAACTGTTTAATCAAAATAGCACCCGACTATGTGTCCCTGGTGGAAGAACTGAATAATGAATTCTCATCATTAGTTACATCTCTTCACCACTCATCTGTCAGTGTGTTGTTCTGTGGTATTTTTCATGTTGCTGTGATTCTGGAAGCTATGTCATCATTTCAACTACGAAGAGGGTCACCCATCAATTGGAGCAAACCATGAATTATTTCTATATGTGAATTCAAGTTTAAGTTGAAAAAATTAAAATAAGTCTGTGAGAGACAAACTACAATCTTGAGTATATTGCACCTGAATTTAGAGACCATATAAAGAATAGATTTGATGCATTGGACACTAATGACCAAAGACCAGATCAGTTGTGGGATTACATTAAGAACATCATCCATGAAGAAAGCAGAAATTCATTGAAAAGACAGGAAAAAAGAAAACTGAAATAGATATCACAAGAAACTCTGAAACTTGCTATGGAATGTGGAGTAGCTAAAGGTAATGAAAGAAATGATGAAGTGAAAGAGCTGAAAAGAAGACTTCAAAGGGTGATTTGAGAAAACAAAGTATTATAGGAAATGTGCAAGGATCTGGAATTATAAATTAAAAAAGGAAGAACATGTTTAGCATCTCTTAAATTGAAAGAACTGAAGAAAAAATTGAAGCCTCAATTTGCTATATTAAATAATTCTGTGGGAAATATGTTAATGATTCAGGAAACATCAAAAAAAGATGTAAAGAATACAGTCACTGTAACAAAAAGAATCCCTCAACTTTCAACCATTTAAGGAGATAGCATATAATCAAGAACTGTTGGAATTGGTCAATAATAACAAGTCTCCAGGAATTGATATAATACCATTTGAGATGTTTCAACAAGCAGAGGCAACCCAAGAAGCACACTCTTTTCTATGCCAAAAAGTTGGAAGGCAACTACTTGTCCAACTGACTGGAAGATATCCATATTTGTGCCTATACCAAAGGTAATCCAATAGAATGCAGAAATTATCAATCATAGCATTAATATCACACACAAGTAAAATTTTGCTGAAGATAGTTAAAAAACCGTTGCAGCAATATATCATCAGGGAATTGCCAGAAAGTCAAGCCAGATTCAGAAGACAACATGGAACAAGGGATATCATTGCTAATGTCAAATGAATCTTTGCTGAGACCAAACAATGCCAGAAAAAATGTTTCTTGTGATTTAATGACGATACGAGGGCACTGGGCTGTGTGGATCATAAAAATTATGGATAACATTGCCAAGAATGGGAATGCCAGAACAGTTCATTGTACTCATGTTAAACCTGTACATAGACCAAGAGGCTGTCATTTCAACCGAACAAGAGGATACTGCAATCAGGAAAGGTGTACATCAGGGTTATACTTATTTCACCATACTTACTCAGTCTCTGTGCTGAGCAACTAACTAATCTGAAAAGCTGGACTAGATGAAGAAGAACATGACATAAGGACTGATGAATGATTCATTAACAACCTATGATATGCAGATGACACAACCTTGTTTGCTGAAAGTGAAGAAGACTTGAAGCACTTAATGATCAAAGATTACAGTCTTCAATATGGATTACATCTCAATGTAAAGAGAACAAAAATCCTTCTAAGGGGACCAGTAAACAAAATCATGAAAAATGGAGAAAATATTAAACTTGTCAAGGATTTCACTTTAGTTGGATCCGTAATCAATGCCCACGAAAGCTGCAATGAAGACATCACATGATATAATCCATCAGGAAAATTTGCCGCAAAAGGTCTCTTAAAGTGTTAGAACGCAAAAATGTTACTTTGAAGACTAAAGTACACCTATCTGAAGCCATATTATCTTCAATCACTTCATATGGATGTGAAAGCTGGACAATGAATGAGGAAGACTAAAGAAGAATTCATGATTTTGAACTTTGATGTTGGTGAAGAACCTTGAATATACCATGGACACCCAGACAAAGGCACAAATCTGTCTTAGAAGAAGTACTGCCAGAATTATTAGAAGTGAGGATGGCAAGACTTTGTCTTGTGTACTTCAGACATAATATCATGAGGAATAGTACTTGCAGAAGGACATCATGCTTGGTTTAGTAGAGGGTCAGCAAGAAAAGAGAAAAACCCCCAATGAGATGGATCGGCAAAGTGGCTGCAGCAATGAACTGTAACAGTGAACATAATAATTATTATGAGGATGGAACAGTGTTTCATAGGGTTGCTATGTGGTGGAACAAACTAAATGGCACCACCACCAATAACAGTTACACCTCTAGAGCTACTCAGTAGCCTTTCAACATGCTCTTCCTGATCATCCATCTCCTCCCTCTATCTTTGCCTTGGGAGTGACAACAATGTCTTATCCAGGAACCTTTGAGCCTATAGGGAGATAGGCAGTAAGAACAGAGATTGCAGTAATTTCTTGTTTCTTTTTTCCTGGACAAAAGAACCAAGATATTTCATAGAAAAGATAATGTTTTATTCATCCATAACTATTACCCAAATATCTACTTCTCCCTTTGATTAAAACATTTTTCCTTTTGTATTTGAGAAAAGGGAGAAAGTTGTCTCTTGTGCCTTTTAGAACCCATTCATGCTACTACAGCTGCTTCTCCCTGGGGCCTCTGAGGAGCTTTGGTGGTGTAGTGGTTAAGGGATTTGGCTGCTAGTCAAAAGGTTGGTGGTTTGAACCCACCAACCACTCATGGAAGAAAGATGAGGTAGTCTGCTTCCATAAACATTTACAGTCTTGGAAACCCAATTGAGGTAGCTATGAGCCAGCATCGACTCGATGGCAGTGAGTTTGGTTTTTGTAGCCACTATTTAGGTCCCTAGGTTGTGCATGTGGTTTGTGCTTGACTACTGCTTTGTTGTACCTAACTGCACTCTTAAAGGAGTAAGGTGGGCACACACCACTTTTACCACTAACTACATGGCAAGTATCAATAGTCACGTCCATTTATGACCAGCCATTATCATCTATACTCTCATCCCCATTCTGTTCTGAGTATTCCTCTATTTGATTCCTTCTATCAATACTTCTCTCCCCTTTAAACCCTCCACTGTGGACTGTGGAACCAGTGGACATGCAAGATTAAGTGGTGTTTGGAAATAATGAAATTGGTTTGTTGCATTCTCACTGTTTGGTGTTCAGTTGTAGAAACAACAAAGATAACTGTCTTGGAAAGTCCAAATTAGAATGATGCCTAAAGAAATAAAGTCTCCTCTGTCTCTACCTCCAAACTGTAACTTCTCTCTGATCTGTCCTATATTCTCCCCTATTCTCCCAGCATGATCTCTAAAAATTGCCTCCCTCCATTGTCTTAACTGAAACTTTGCCATTTTCTGAGGACCTTATTCCCTTCATAACCTTCTAAGCAAGGTTTTTGTTTTGTTTTGTATTGTTTCTTATAACACAGCAAATAAATACCAAATAACTTTTTAGCAAACTCCATTTAATTGTCCACCAGTTTTATATTCTCCAACTAAATTTCTGTTGTCATTTTTACTGGATTCAAAATCCAGGATTAAAACTTGTCCAATATTCTGGTCATGCAATTCTTTGACCTTATGTTAAATGATACTTACAGCGATCTCTATCTCAACATATTAACTTATTGTAATATCCTGGATGCTTCTTCTCTAGAAACTACATCATCTACATATTTCAATTTCAAGCATCTCATTTCCCAACCATTGTTTTTATCTTACTTGGAAAAGCAAACGTACTATTTTCTCATTATCAAACTTTTCCCTTCTATATTAACTTTCCTCTCACTTTTTATTAGATCCTCTGGTCGGTCCATCACTATAATCATCCATTACAAAAACTCCTTTGAAAATATTATTAACTCTTCTACATATTTCATCTTTAATGGAAAATGCCTGGCAAAAAAAAAAAAAAAAAAAACCTTTAGTCAATCATTCATCTTCTCCTAAAATGAAGGCAGAAGAAATTCAAGCAAATGGCAACTTAAGAGAGTAGGAGTGGCAATATGGTGATTCCTTCAAAAGTTGGAATTAGAAATACCATTTGACCCAGCTATTTAATTACTAGGTATATACTCTAAAGAAGTGAGAGCCATGACAAGAACAGATATATGCACACCCATGTTCATCACAACACTATTTACAATAACCAAAAGATGGAAACAATCTAGGTGTCCATCAGCTGAGGAATGGATAACCAAAGTATGGTACATACACACAATGGAATACTATGCAATGCTAAAGAATAAAGTAGAATCTGCGAAACACCGCATAATGTGGATGAACTTGGAGGACATTATGCTGAGTGAAATAAGTCAATCACAAAAGGACAAATATTGTATCAGTCCATTATTGTAAAAGTTTAGGAAAGGCTTATCTAAAGAAGGAAATTTTCTTTGTTGGTTACCAGGGGTGGGAGGGGAGGGGAGGGAAGGCTGTTAGATAGATAGAGATAAGTATTTATTTGGGTGAAGAGAAGGGCAATGTACCAAATGTGAGTGACCAATATGAGGAAGAGAAAGACATAGATAGGTACATGGGAGGTACAGACAACAAAGATGAACACTTTTGCACATACAGTACTGCATTGTCAGTGAAGGCAAACATGGGTATATGGGTGGATAGATGGGTGGACAGGCTGAACTATTAGGTATGTCTATGAAATGGGGAGTGTATCCAAGAACATGTACAGGGTTGGCAGACAATGATCCTGTAAGTTTATGTGAATGATCAGAATTCCCAGGTGTATAGTAGAGCTGACAAGGAGCAAGGTTGTAGTCACTGCTTGGTCATAGCCAGCTACCCAGAGGGACTGAGTAGTTGAACCTGAGGGCTTGGGACCATAGTCACAGGGGACATCAAGCTCAATTGGCATAACATACTATACAAAACATTTTTCCACCTCCTACTTTGGCGAGTAGTGACTGGGATCTTAAAAGCTAGCAAGCTGCCATCTGGATGCAATGATGGGTCTCTCCTTGTCCAGAGCAACGAAGAATGAAGAAAACCAAAATTCATGGAAACAATTAATCCTAGCAACTGGTACACCATCCAGTCTGCAGCCTATATGACTATGAGACCAGAAGAACTACATGGTGCCCGGCTACCACTGTCATCCACTTGGAAGGGGATCTATGTAGGAGATCCTTTTAGAGAGAGAGAAAAATGTGGAACAGAACTCAAAATCATTTGGTAAAAAAAAAGGGGGGGGCTAGGTTTGCTGGTCCAATAGAGCCTGGTGGAACCACTGAGCCTATGGTCTAGCGGCCCTTCAGGTCTGGAATTAAACCCACTCCTGTGGTTTCCAGCCCAACAAAAGACAGGCATATGAGTTGAACATTTACCTGAGGTAGATACACTCCTTGGAGAGAACAATCATGGGAGAGAGACAGCTCAGGGGGCAGTAGTGCATGGAGGGATGGACACTGGGATGAGGTAACTATGGGGAGGAAGTGGGAGGGGAGTTGTTGCATTGTGGTAAACTGTGGTCAATGTCATGAGACAAAGTGTATGTGAACTGCTGTATGGAAAGTGAATTTGCTCTGTAAATCTTCACCCAAATCACAATTTAAATAAATAAAAATATAAGAAAAAAAAATTTGACCTAAGCAGGAGCTACAGAGGCACTGCCTGTGCTCTACCAAAAGCTGGGATTATATTATTTCTCTGTTCAGTATTCTTCAGCCACTTCCCACTGTGTTTTGAAAACAAGCAATCAATAAAAGCTTTCCAAGGTCTCTAAAACAAACAAACAAACAAAAAATGACTGAGATAGCCCTTCCATATCTGTGATTTCAAGATATTTCAACAAAGATTACAGTAAACTGTGTTTCAAAGGTACCCAACAGGATTTAAACAATATTGATTCATTATAATAGGCAAAATAATGCCCTCAGAGGCATGTACGTTCTCATCCCTGAATCTGTGAACATGACAAAAAGGAATTAAGGTTGCAGATGGATTTAAAGTTGCTAATTAACGAATTTTGAAGTGAGGAGATTATTTTGGATTATCTCAGTGGGTCCAGTGTAATGATATAAATGTTTAAAAATGGAAAAGGAAGAGGCAGAAGAATGGTGAAGTAGATGAGATGAAGAAGGAAGAGAGACTTGAAGCATGAGATGGACTTAACCTGTACTTGTTTTTTTAAGGTGGAGGAAAGGAGCCATTATCAAAGAATGTGGGTGGTCTCTAGAAGCTAGAAATGGCCTTCAGATGACAGCCAGTGTGGATGTGAGTATCTCAGCCCTATAACCACAAGGAAATGAATTCTGCCAACAACCCAATTGACAGGAAATAAATTCTCCCCTAGAGCCTCCAGTAAGGTATGAAGTCTACTAAACCTTGATTTTAGTTCATTGTGACATATACTGGATTTCTGACCTACAAAACTGTGAGGTTATAAATCTTTTGTTGTTATAAATTACTGTTTGTGGTAATTTGTTACAGCAGCAATAAAAAACTAGTACAAATCATAAAAGTTGACAGGAACAGTCTTAAACTAGAAATTTTTACTAACTTAAAGGTAATTTTACTCTAGCCAAAAATGCCAAAATATAAATTCTTAAATAAGATTGAAGAAAATGTAATTTGATGTTACAGATTTCAGTATTTTGAACAGTTTTCACTCAATAAATGCACAAAAATATTTATTAAAAAGAGCAAGGATAGTATAGAGGACATTCCTATTGACCAGCCCAGCATCGATTGCCCCCACTTATTCTTTGGTATCAGAACTTAGTTTATGTGAGCACATTGCTCCCTCAAATGAAAGACTCTATTACAGCTAGGTGTGGCTGGATGACTTGAGTTTGTTCACTGAAATATAGGAAACATTGTGATGTTTCCAGGAAGCCCTTTTTTGCTTTCTATTTCTGATTCTTATTTTTGGCCTGCAATAGATGAGACTCCTGGTGGTTCAGGATCCACCTGGATCCATGAAGTCACCTTGACAAAGCCATGTGCAAAGTTTACAGAAGAGAAAGGTAAAACTCTGGGCACTGATGACTCTGGATACCTCTACTGTCTAGAAATGGACTGCTTTTATGCGAAGTAAAAACAAACTTCCATTTTATTAAGGTACTGTCTTTTTTTTTTTTTTCCTGCTATATGCAGTGAATAAAATTCATAAATGATTCAGTCTTCCTGGTGAACATCAGGAGTATGCAATTAATTTTTTTTTTTTTTTTGGTTACATGGAATAAATACCACATAGCATAACATTATAAGGAGCTCTGGTGGCACAGTGGTTAAAACACTTGATTGCTAATCCAAAGGTCAGCAGTTTGAACCCACCAGCCACCCCATGGGAGAAAGATGAAGTAGTCTGTATCCATAAAGATTTACAAACTTGAAAAGCCAATGGGGAAGTGCTACTCTGTCCTACAGGATCACTATGAGTCAGAATCAACTTGATGGCAATGGGTTGTTTTTGCTTTGTTTTAACATAATAATGTGACTTTTTCTTTCCATGAAAGTTGTCCTTTGTTAATTTTCTTTGCAATTCACCCATCACAAAAAGAAAAAAACATGGAAATTTGTTTTCATTTCTTCAGTCCTAAAGCAAAACACTATTTCCGGCTAATGTGCTTGTATGTGTCTAAAAATACATAACCATTTGCCATTGAGTCAACTCTAACCCATGGTGACAGCATGTGTGTCAGAGTGGAACTGTGCTTCAGGGCTTGATTTTTCAAAAGTAGGTTGCCAGCCTTTCTTCAGAAGCTCTTCTGGGTAGATTCAAACTTTGACCATTTTGGTTAGCAGCTGGGTGCATTAACTATTTGCATCCAGAGACTGTTGCTGTTGTTGTTTGCCATCGAGTCAGACCTGACTCACGGCCACCCCTCCTTGGGTTTCTGAGGCAGTATCACTACGGAAGTAGATTACCCAACCTTCCTTCTGAGGAGTGGCTGGTGGGTTTGAACTGCCAGCCTTCTAGTTAGCAGTCAAGTGCCTTAGCCACTATGCTACCAGAGCTCCCAACCAGAGATTAGTAACCAACAATTGTTTGGAAAAAAAAAAAAAAAAAAAGTGCCAGCAGTTCAAATAATAAAGATTTCTCAATTAAGCACATTAACTTGCTAAAATTAATTTATTTTATGTTTCATTAAATAATCATGCTAATTAAGCACATAAAGGGGATTACAATTTTATTTTTTAAATTATATATGTCACGTAATAATCTAATTAATTTGCCATCATATTTTAATAGATTGACAAATAATATAAGCTGGGAAGAATTAGGAGTTTGTTGTCTCCTGAAAACTATTTATTGTTTCATATTACTTTTTAGAATAGCAAGGAAATATTAGAACATAACAGCAGCATCGTTTCATAACTGTTAATTCTAAAGCCTTTTCCACATAATATAGATTATTTCGTACTATCCTGTCTATAGCATAGAAGGAAGTTAATAAACCTGAGATGACTTAATTAATTTTCATGAGAATGCTATGAATTCAGGTTACTTATTTGCTCAGATTTTAGGGGAGAAATATGAGCCTAAGAAAGATTATATGACTTATATAAGGTTGGTCTATGCCTGTGTTGTTCCACTACCGTCTGAATCCTCATCACTCTGAGTCAGACTTTAAAACAAGTAAGTGGGTGGATTTGTTGGAATGCTAGAGGCTATCGGGTGACAGAAAAGTGGAAGAATTAACATAAAAAAAATTTCCATTATTAGAGTTACTATCTTTTAATTACCACGTTAGTTGAATTTTATAATGGGGTGTTTGTAGAATATGGTTTTACTAGGCTGTTCAAGAAAAATCTGTGGAAAAATGTTCCTTCTTTTTTATGCGTCTGTAGTAGTTTATTTCCACATAGCATAAGAAAAGAGATCTTTTTCCTTTAGGGTTTTTCCTCTGAAATTGTATGACAAATGTCTGACTTTGCATTTCATGAGGTTAATGATTCAACTATTAATTAGCTCTACTTTTATGCCTCCTGAAGGACATTGCCTGACTTTCTCATGCTTTCATTTGTTTTGTGGATGTTGTTGTTGTTAGGTGCCCTCCAGTCAATTCCAACTCATCGCTACTCTATGTATAACAGAATGAAACACTGCCCGGTCCTGGCCATGCTCACAGTCGTTGCTATGCTTGAGCTCATCAATGCAGCCACCTCAATTCATCCCATTGAGGGTCTTCTTCTTCTCTGATCATCTCCTTTCCCAAGTGTGATGTCCATTTCCAAAGACTGATCTTTCCTGAAGTGAAGTTTCATCATCCTCACTTCTAAGGAGCATTCCAGTTATATTTCATCCAACACAGATTTGTTCATTGTTCTTGTAGTCCATCGTATACTCAGTATTCATTGCCAACACCATAGTTCAAATGCATCAATTCTTCTTTGGTCTAACTTATTCATTACCCAGTTTTCACACACATTTTTGTTGTTGTTGTTATGTGCCGTTGAGTCAGCCCTGACTCATAGCGACCCCTCCTTGGGTTTCTGAGGCAGTATCACTACAGAAGTAGGATTGCCCAACTTTCACACACATATGAGGTGATATTAGGAGCTTTGGTAGCGTAGTGCCTAAGGCATTTGACTGCTAACCAGAAGGCTGGAGGTTCAAACCCACCAGCTACTCCTCAGAAGGAAGATTGAACCCACCAGCCACCCCATGGGAGAAACAAGAGGTAGTGTGTATCTGTAAATATTTAGTAGTGATACTGCCTCGGAAACCCAAGGAGGGGTCACTATGAGTCTGATCTGACTGGACGGCAGTGAGTTTTTTTATGAGGTGATTGAAGATAGCCCTGGAACATTGATGCTTTGGATTCTCCAGTTAAATAATATAGAAGGTGAAAAAAGTTAGTAGGCTCCTGCTAACCAAAACGTTGAAGGTTCAAGTCCACCCAGAGGTACTTCAGAAGAAAGGTCTAGTGATTTACTTAGGAAAAATCAGCCAGTAAAACTCTATGGAGATAACTCTACTCTGACACGCACAGGATTGCCATGAGTCTGAATTAACTGGACAGCAACTGGTGTATGTTAGAATAAGCACACCTGGTTCATCTACTTTCTTTGGCTGTATTCTGCTTTTCCTTTTACAATTTCTTAAATTAGGTTCTTTTCGCCCTTTTCTGTCTTTTAATTTAAACCTACACATTTTCTTCAAAGTGCTGCTTTTGCTGCAGCCCACCTGTTTGTTTTGCAGTGTTTTCATTATCATTGAGTTCTAGGTATTTTCTATTTTCAAAAATGACTCCATATTTAATCAATATGTTATTTACAAGAGTGTTTCTAAATTTCTAAATATGTAGCAATTTTAAATTCATCTCATTGCTGTTCAATTCTAACTTAATTGTATTGTGGTCAAAGAAAGTGGTCTGCTCATTATATATTCATTAATATTTATTGAGGCTTATATTGTGCCCTGGTATATGATCATGTGTGGAAAAATTTCCATGTGTGTTTGAGAAATATGTGTATTCTCTTATGGTTAAATGCAGATATATATATATATATATATATATATATATATATATATATATATATATATATATATGCTCATTAGGCCAAGATTCGTATTTTGCAGTTTTTTTGAGATCTTCTATATTCTTGCTCTTTATCTCCCTAACCTGTCCATAATTGAGAGGTGCTGTGCTGAAATCTTTCAATATGATGGTAGATTTTCTATTTCTTCCACAAATTTTTCACATCGTTGCTTATCTATTTAACATTGTATACCATGTGGGGAATTGACTATTAACATAACTCTCTCTATCCTTCATGATGCTTTTATCTTAAAATCTTTGATCTAATATTAATATAGTGTTACCTGCTTTTTCTTATATGTTTGTTTAATATGTTTCCCATTTGCCAAATAAGAATGTTTCTGTGACTTCATGAATATGTTCCTCCATCATACATTTGGTGTGTGTGTTGGAGGTAATACATACCCCTCTCTTTACTTTATATGCTTTTAGACCAAAATCCACAGAAAGATCTAAGAAGACTAGTCACCATTTTGAAATCCTGGCATTTATGATAGATGCAGTGACTGGAAGGAACTTAGGCTTGCCTTCTTTAGAGAAGGGGTGAGTGTGTTATCAATGTGGAAGTGAGAATCAAATGAATATTTGACTGAGTAGATCAGGCAGAGAAAATGTAATTTATTCAACAGCACATTTTCTTTTACTCCTTAGCACACATGTAAACTATATTTCCAGGCTTTCCTGAAGGTAGAGGGACATTCTTGACAATGGAAAGTGAGCAGAAGGGATGTAAACCATTTGAAATCCTGGCTCCTAAAGCCTGCTGAGATACAGCTTGTTTTCTCTCTTCTGTCTGCTGGCTGGATGCAGAGAATCCAGTGGAGAATTCCATGCAAGTTGAATAGAACCTGAGCCCCTGAATAACCGTGTGGAATTCAGATTCTCTCCTTTTTTCCTCATCCTTCACCTTAGTAACCTGCATTGAATTTTGATAAAGAGCAAGGAACACATTTCTATTGTATTAAACCACTGAGATTTGGAGTCTTGTTTGTTATGGCAAGTAGCATTACCTTGGCAAACACCTTGTATGTAGTTTTGCTACTTGATAATCACTGTCTTTTAACTGGTATGTTTAGGTCATTCAAAAATATTTTGATTGATATAATTGGACTTGTTTCTCTAATATTTGTTCATTAGGCAATTTGTCTCACTTTTTCTATTTCTGTTAAAACACTTTTTATTTATTTATTTTAATATTAAAATCTAAATTTCCTCTCTAAGAAAATAAAAGCATGCTCTATCTCTTGTCTCACTTTCCAAAATCCATCGTAATGATTCTTGTCCAGAATATTAATTCAAGTTCTGCTGGGGCAGTGGTTAAGCACTTATCTGCTAATCTATAGTTCGAACCCAAAAGCAACTCTGCTGGAGAAAGATATATTAGTCTGCTTCCATAAAAATTTACAGCCTAGGAAACTCTGTGGAGCGTTTCTACTCTGTCCTATAGAGTTACTCTGAGATGGAATGGACTCTATGGAAACGGTTTATAGAATAAATTTTTATGTCTTAATTATACCTTTTTTTTTTTTAAAGACTATGAACTTTATCTAGGTGTTATGCTTTTTCAATTAAATATTTGTATAACATCTTTTGGCTATTTTTGTTTTTATTGATCATTTCCTCAAAAAGTGCTTTTTGTTTGTTTAACTTTTTTGTGATTTGGGTGAAAGTTTTACAGAGCATATTGGTTTTCCATTCAACAAGTAATATATATTTTGTTTCATGACATTGATTGCACTCCCTATTATGTAATAGCACTCCTCCTATCTCCTTATCATTTGCTTATCATTTCCTGTTGTGCTTCTTTCCTATCCATTCCTGCTTTTTGATCTTCATCCATAGACTAATGCTGCCCCTTTGATCTCTTATGGCTGATTGTTCTAAGGAGTGCATACCTCTCTGGTGTTATTTTTCACCTCATAGATCTGTCTATTGTGTGGCTGAAAGTTGAGCCATGAGAGTAAATTCAGTTCTAGACACGAAAGGTGGCTAAGGACCATAGTCATAGAGGTTCCACCACTCTGTATCAGACCAGTAAGCCTGGTCTTTTTTATGATTTTGAGTTTTAGCCAACATTTTTCTCACATTCTATCCAGGGTATCCAATTTTTATCTTTCTCAGAGTTGTTCGTTTGCTAGCCAGGCACCATCTAGTTTTTCTGGTCTCAGGGTCATGGAAGCTGACATTCCCATGATCCACTAATTCCTTGCAGTAATTGTTTCCATGTGTCTTTGATTTTTTTTCTCTCTTCTTTGCTCTGGATGAGAGGAGATGAATAGTTGCATCTTAGATAGCCACTCACAAGCTTTAAGACGCCAGTTACTACTCACCAAAGTAGGATGTAGAATAATTTATTTGTGTACTACTTTATGCCATTTGAGCTTGATGTCTCCTGTGACTATGGACCCAAGCCCACAGGTCCAGAAATGCACTCTTTCAATCTAAGGCTGGCACTTCAAACCCACCAGCCACTCCTCAGAAGGAAGATGGGGCAATCTACTTCCATAGTGCTACTGCCTCGGAAACCCAAGGAGGGGTCACTATGAGTTGGGTCTGACTCAACAGCAAATAACAACAACAACAACAAAGTTATTGTAACTTTGCCCCAGTTAGCCCTATTATATATGTATGTAAAGATTTTTGTAGTGTATATAAATACATATGTAAGAATATCGTCAACTTCCCTATCTATCTATCCACTCATAGATTAATGTTTGTTTTTACTGATAATGTCATATTGTTTATGTAGCAGTATTTACCTTTGTTGTTTGTAACTCTTGCAAATATCTTCTTGTCTTCCTTTTCCTTAGAGGTAGTGTGCTGGTCACCCACTTTTGGTATATTGCCTTTCCTTTCACCCAAATCAATCAATATGTGCCTCTTATCTAGCTAGCAATTTTCTCTCTCCTATCCTCCCATTCCTGGTATACAAAAAATAATGTTTATTTCCATTTGCAAACTTTTCATTGGCTTTTTATAATAGTGGACTCATACAATATTTGCCATTCTATGATTGACTTATATCACTTACCATGATGTCCTCTAAGTTCATCCACATTATGAGGTGTTTTGTGGATTCTCCATTATTCTTTATTGTTGAATAGTATTCCATTATGTATATGTACTACAGTTTGTTTATCCATTCATCATTTGATGGGCTCTTAGGTTGCTTCTCTCTTTGCTCTTGTGAATAGTGCTGTGATAAACATGGGTTTGCATATATCTATTCATGTTTGAACACTATCTTCTTTAATATATTTATGTAGTAGTAGGATTATTGGATCAAATAGTACTTTTATTTCCAACTGTTTCATGAAGTGCTATACAATTTTCCACAGTGACTGAACCATTTTACAGTCCCACCAGCAATGTATAAGAGTTCCAGTCTCTCCATACCCAACAAATGTCAGCATTTGTTGCTTTCTGTCTTGCTGAATTTTGCTATTATTGCTGATATGAGATGAAATCTCATTGTTAATTTGATTTGCATATCTGTAATGGCTAATAATTGCAAGAATTTCTTCAGGTGTTTATTGGTTGTCTGAATATCTTCTTTGGTGAAGTGTTTGTTCATGTTCTTTGTCAATCTTTAAAGTGGATTGTTTGTCTTTCTGATGCTGAGGTGTTGAAATTTTATATTAATTTTAGTGATAAATCCTTTGTTGAATATGTCATAGCCAAATATTTCCCCCAAATGTGTAGGTTCTCTTTTTTCTGTATTGAAGAAGTCTTTCAATGTATATAAGAACTAAATTATTAAAAGTTCCCAACCATTTAGTTCATCATCTACTGTTTGTGCATTCTGGTTTATTATGCTTATAGTTATTTCATGCCATAAATTAGGGCCCCTGTGTTTGCCCCAGCAATATATCAGGCAGTGTTGCACTGCTATTCATAATGTACGAAGTATGAGTCTAGGAAAATTGGAAGTTGTCAAAGATTAATTGAACACAAAAACATCGATACCCTAGATGTTAATGAGCTAAAATGGACTGGTATTGGCCATCTTGAATCATATAATCATATGGTCTACAATGCTAGGAATGACAAATTAAAGAGAAATGACATCTCTTTAGTCAAAAAGAACATTTCAAAACCTGTCCTGAGGTACAATGCTGTCAGTGATAGGATAATATCCATACCCCTACAAGGAAGACAGGTTAATACTACTATATTCAAATTTACACATCAACCACTAAAGCCAAATATAAAGAAATCGAAGATGTTTAGCAACTTCTGCAGTCTGAAATTGACCAAACATGTAGTCAAGGTGTGTTGTTCATTACTGGTTATTGGAAACTGAAAGTTGGAAACAAATAATCATCAGGACTTGGAAAATATGACCTTAGTGATAGAAATGATGTCAGAAATCACATGATAGAATTTTGCAAGACCAACAGCACATTCATTGCAGATACCTTTTTTCAACAAGATAAATAGCAGCCATACATGTGG
Source organism: Orycteropus afer afer (assembly GCF_000298275.1). NCBI lineage: Eukaryota > Metazoa > Chordata > Mammalia > Tubulidentata > Orycteropodidae > Orycteropus > Orycteropus afer. Next base: position 689,355 of record NW_006921987.1, on the reverse strand, counting down.
ACCTCACCAGATGGAATACACAAGAATTTGATCAACTGCATCTATGAAAAGAAGCCAAAGATGGAAACAATGTAGGTGTCCTTCAACTGAGGAATGGATAACCAAACTATGATACATACAAACAGTGGAATACTATGCAACCTCAAAGAATTATGTAGAATTATGTAGAATCTGAAAAATGGATTACATCTCAATATAAAGAAAAAAAAAATCCTCACAACTGGACCAATGAGCAGCATCACAATAAATGGAGAGAAGATTGAGGTTG
>NW_006921987.1:679635-685097 GCF_000298275.1 Orycteropus afer afer | reverse complement strand
CAGGAGGCTGGCGGTTCAAACCCACCAGCCACTCCTCAGAAGGAAGGTTGGGCAATCTACTTCCGTAGTGATACTGCCTCAGAAACCCAAGGAGGGGTCTCTATGAGTCGGGTCCGACTCCACGGCAAACAACAACAACAACAACAACAACACTTGTGCTATCTTTTGTTTCTCTGATTGAATTGAAGTTGTTTGTAGTCTCCAAGGCATTTTGAAGTTATCGATTTTATTTGTTGATTATGTGTTGATTTCTTTCATCCTGGTTTTGGTTTTGCTTTGTTTTGATATATTTAGATGGGTGGGACAGGTAGTGCTTCTTTGGTTGTTAAATGTGGCAGCATTGGGGCACTTACCACCTTTCTTTGGATAGGTGGAAAAACTGGTGAGAATGTGAGCATGACTCTCAGTTTACTGTAAAGAGGAGCTGTGAGTGGGATGAGCAGGTGTTGTTTACCATCTGTTAATGATCCAGTGGTGCAGGAGAATGTGGTGGCACACAAGCAGTTGGGTGAGGTTGTAGTTGCGGTAGATATGGCTGACTAGTGCAAAGTTAATGTCCTTCTCTCATTGTATGGAACAAAAAATAAAATGAAAAAAAAAAAAAAAGAGGAAGAGAGATGAATGAACAAATACAAAAGGAGGATATAGTGGAAAACAAGATAAAAAGAACAGTAAAAAGAAAGAAAAAAAAAGAAAATAGGAGGAAAGGCTTTTGTAGTTATGGTCAGCCAGCAGCCCTGGAAGCTGGTGGCTGTGGCACATTCTGTTGATCCACCAGAATGTTTGCCTTTAGAGATGGGAGGAGCCCGGTGTGTGAGCACCCCCAAGATTGGAGGTTGCAGTGGTGATCCTCTTGAGTTCAGTGAGAAAAAGAACTGTTAGTGAAACAACTGTAGGCAGGTCAAGCTTCAGGGCTTGGATCTGTCTACTCTGGGTGCATTGTGATGGGTGGCTAGGCTGCTGGCGAAGTAGCTAAGGAAACAGATGGCCTGGGGGCATCCAAGGAGATGCACTTAGTCACCAGGTAGGTAGAAGTAGAAAGAGGGTTCACTGCTGGTCTCTGGGAAGGTGTATTTGTTAGAGTGGAGAAAGTAACTTTCAACTAACAATTCACTGGCATGGCTCTAGTGTCCTTCTGTGGGCACACAGCTGATTATCCAGTTCCTGCCTGGGCTTAATTAAGTAGGGGGTGACCTGGAGTCTTGTGTGTCCAACCACCACTCTCACAGGCCTTCCTCCTCTCCTGGGCTCTCCACCAAAATAACTAGTGTTCACCAGTGGTGAGTTCTTTCATTCACCTTCTCTGGTTCCTTCCTTGCTCTGCAGTTCTCTGTGCCCCTGGAAATCTGGCCGGTTTCCCTGCACTGTCTTTTCCAAGATCCAGTATGTATTCTATTCACCTTGATTCTCTTCAGATTTCTTCACACTCTGTCTCTGTTACAGTGTAGATTCTGTGAAGCTGGTTTCTCCACACCCATGTATTATGCTTCTGTCCCTCAAATTGGCCATGTTTTTTGAATACCAAGTTCTTCTCTCTCCCCAGTCACTGTCCTCATTCTGTATCCCTTTCCAATCAGCATTCAATCTAGTTGTTTATCATCTCATTTGATGCTCAGAGTTCCAGAATCATTATTTATATCTGTTTCACTTGGTTTTTCCAGGACTCTGTTGCAGAGAGATGGGGTGGGGAGTATTAGCAGAATGCCATCTTCTCTCTGCCAGCTCAAAAAGTGTTCTAACTGTGGATTTTTGTGGGGAAAAAAAAAATAAAATAAAACTTCCTAGTTCTTTTGCATTTGACACAATTTTTACAATGCCCTCACTTTCAAATGTCAATTTTGTTGCATATAAATTCTAGCTTCAAGGTTTTATCCTCTAATTCTTTGATGTTATTCCTACACTCTTTTCTTGCATCTTAATTTTTCTTTTTGTGCATGTTCTCTACTTTTCCTATGGAAAATGTTAGAATTTTTCAATGTTCTCATATTTCACTTTATCTAAGTATGGTTCTTCTTTATCTCTCCTTTTTGGTATACTATGAATTCTTTTAATACATCTGAAGTCTTCCATTTTTCTTTTGTGCTTAGAAATTTTTAATTTTTTCCTCTAAATATTTATCTACTCCAATTTTAATTTTCCTTCCTCTGTGATGTCTATTGTTTAGAAATGGATCTTTCTATACATATGTACCATAATGGTTAACATTTTTTTCTTCCTACACCTTTTGGGGACAAATTTCTCAATCTGATCTAACAACTTTCCTTTTTTTTTCTGTTTCTATTTTGGTTACATAGTGCCACTCTAACAGAAAATACCACAAATGGGATTCTTTAACAAACAGGAGTTTATTCTTACAGTTTTGGAGACTAGACATCTGAGTTCAAAGTGCCAGGTTCTAGGGGCTGGGTGAAAGCTCCTTGACCTTGGACTTCAGCTCTGCCTCTTACTCCTAGCCCACTAAAGCTAAAGGCTTTTCTTCACTCAGGCAGCTGATGGTTGCTGAGGCTGACATTTCTGAGGTCCCCAAATAAAATGGCATAGTCCTGATAGTACCAAAACACATGGCAGGCCATTGAGTCAAGTCCTGAAAAAGTCCCAAAAAGTTGCCAGGGCAACATGGCAGGCTGCTGAACAATGATTCGGCTATATGCAGGGTTCAAGCATGCCATAATCTGGAGACCTTCCTCAAAGTTGTTTCTTATATACTGGAAGCAGCCCACATCCCTAAAGCAGCTACTCAGCTGCTCCAGTAGATTACACCATGGACTTAATTACCAGTCTCACCATAGGGAATAGCTACATCTAGCTGCACAGCCAGTCAACCAGGCCCAGCCAAGATGATATGCAATTTTAACTACCATAGTATCCATTCAGCTATTTGTTTTTATCCACCTATCGTATTCTTTATTTCAACTAATATTTTTCTTTTTCTTTTTTTTTTCAATTGTGATTTGGGTGAAAGTTTATGGAGCAAATTCACTTTCCATACAGCAGCTCACATACACTTTGTCTCATGACATTGACTACAATTTACCACAATTTAATATCTCCCCTCCCATTTCCTCCCCATCATTACTTCTTCCTTGTGTCCTTCCTTTCATCACTCCTGCCCCCTGAGCTGTCTCCCTGTGTATACACAGCCCTTCTATTCTCCCATGATCATTCTCTCCAAGGAGTGTGTCTACCTAATGCAAAAATGTTCACCTCATATACCTGCCTTTTGTTTGGCTGGAAGCCACAGGAATGGGTTCAATTCCAGATCTGAAGGGCAGCTAGGGGCCATAGTCTCACTGGTTCCATCAGGCTCCATCAGACCAGCAAACTTGGTCCTTTTTTTTTTTTTTTTTTAATGATTTTGAGTTTTGTTCCACATTGTTCTCCCACTCTATCCAGGATCTCCTACATAGATCTCCCTCTGAGTGGTTGACAGTGGTAGTCAGGCATCATCTAGTTCTTCTGGTCTCATAGTCATTTAGACTGAGGATCACATGGTGTGTCAGTTGCTTGGACAAATTGTTTCCATGAATCTTTGGTTTTCTTCATTGTTCTTTGCTCTAGATGAGAAGAGACCCATCGTTGCATCTAGATGGCTACTTGCAAGCTTTTAAGATCCCAGTCACTAATCACCAAACTAGAATGTAGAACAATGTTTTGTGTAGTATGTTAGATGTCCCTGTTGACTATGGTCCCGAGCCCTCAGGTCCAACTACTCGCTCCCTCTGGATAGCTGACTGTGGCCAAGAAGTGACTACAACCTTGTCCCTTATCACCTCTACTATATACCTGGGAAGTCTTACAGATACCAGTACACTTGTAGAAACATTGTCTGCCAACACTATACATGGTCTTAGGCACAGTATCCCCTGCATAGACATACCTAATAGTACAGCCTATCTACCCATCCATCCACCCATATATCCACCTTTACCTTCACTGACAATGCAGTACTGTATGTGCATAAGGGTTCATCTTTGTTGTCTATATCTCCCATGTACTTTTCTATGCCTTCCTCTTCCTTAATGCCACTGTGTTGATCACTCACATTTGGTACATTGCCCTTCTCTTCACCCAAATCAAAATTTGTCTCTATCTATCTAACAGCATTCCTTCCCCTCTCCTCCTATCCCTAATAACTAACAAAGAAACTTTCCTTCCATATATAAACCTTTTCTTGACTTTTTACAATAACAGACTAATACAGTATTTGTCCTTCTGTGATTGACTTATTTCACTCAGCATAATGTACTCCAAGTTAATCCATGTGATGGAGTGTCTTGCAGCATCTAACATTGTTCTTTAGAGTTGCATAGTATTTCATTGTGTGTATGTACCATAGTTTAGTTATCCATTCTTCAGTTGAGGGACACCTAGGTTATTTCTATCTTGTGGCTATTGTAAATAGTGCTGCATATATCTGTTCTTGTCCTGGCTCTCACTTCTTTAGGATATATACCTAGTAATGGAATGGCTGGGTTATTTCAACTAACATTTTTCATATCTAATGTTCTCACTTGATATTTTTAAATAATTTACATATTTTTTTCATATCAAGAATATTTTCTCATATCTTTTATACAGTGTTTATTATGGTTATTGTCCATTGTCTGTTTTAAAACATCTGCCTCTGATAATATGTATAATCCACTAAATTTTTCAAAAAATTTCAAATGAAAATATGAATGGTCAGCTCATATCTTTCTAAGTATATTGGCTACTTTGTCAAGCAATGCCTATTTGGGAAAAGGAAAAACATATCTATGACAGCCCAGATGTCACAGACTCTGCTCAAGAAGATGGGCAAAAAGATGTAAGATGGAAAGACCCAAGAATCGGGAAACCACAGCTAATCATGCCTTACACTACCAACCCTTGGATCATGCTTCACTCCTAGCTCCTCCTTATCTCTTCCAGGGGAAAGGAGCATTAAAAGAGGCATCTTTGGATTGTGATGCAGCACCACTGGGTGGTCGGATAGGGAAAAGTGGAGCAATATATGAACTGGGCTGGTCAGTTCTCATTGTCTATTTCAACTCCTCTCCTCAGTAGGATATGCTCTAAGAATTCCTGCGCTGAATTACTTTGCCACTGCCACTAATCCCAATATAAGGATTAATCATTAGTTGTGCAAGGCACTGTGAGGATGCTGGGGATTGAAGCAATGGGTAGTGAAAAGCAGAACTCAAAGTCCATTTTTCCTAAGCTATGCCCTCATTACCAACTGATAACCTTTCCTTCCAGGTTGTAGCTACCTTAACTTCTTCCACACACATACTAATTGAAGTAACACACATTCTCCTTAGAAGTTTCCTACTATTTTCTTCTTTAATTCTTCAATTTTTGATATGTCTTTCCATTGTTCTGCAAGAGTTGATCTTGGGGGAGGCGGGGCAAGATGGCGGACTAGGCAGAAGGATTGCACAGACCCTCTTCAACAAAGAAAAGGGAAACCAATTAACACAGAC
>NW_006921987.1:678859-679535 GCF_000298275.1 Orycteropus afer afer | reverse complement strand
TGCTCCTTGGAAGTGAGAATGGCCAGACTTCATCTCACCTATTTTGGTCATGTTGTCAGAAGGGACCATTCCCTGGAGAAGGATGTCATGTTCGATAAGGTGGAGGGTCGACAAAAGAGTGGAAGGCCATCAACGAGATGGATTGACATGGTGGCTGCGATGAACTTGGAGGACATTATGCTGAGTGAAATAAGTTAATCACAAAAGGACAAATATTGTATTAGTCCATTATTGGAAAAGTAAAGGAATGGTTTATCTATGGAAGGACATTTTCTTTGTTGGTTACCAGGGGTGGGAAGGGAGGGGAGGGGATGCTGTTAGATAGACAGAGATAAGTATTGATTTGAGTGAAGAGAAGGGCAGTGTACCACATGTGAGTGATCAGTATGGCTGCACTGAGGAAGAGAAGACATAGAGAGGTACATGGGAGGTACAGACAACAAAGATGAACCCTTTTGCACATATAGTACAGCGTTGTCAGTGAAGGCAAACATGGGTATATGGGTGAATAGGTGGGTGGACAGGCTGAACTATTAGGTATGTCTATGAAGTGGAGAGTGTACCCAAGAACATGTTTAGGATTGGCAGACAATTGTCCTATAAGTTTATGTGTATGATCTGAATTCCCAGGTGTATAATAGAGCTGATAAGGGGCAAGGTTGTAGTCACTGCTTAG
>NW_006921987.1:644016-662021 GCF_000298275.1 Orycteropus afer afer | reverse complement strand
TAAAGAAGATGGACAAGAAGTATAATCTCAGACAATATGATTTAATTATGGATGGATGGAAAATAAATGTGACTAATAAACTAGTGCTTTATGTTGTTCTAACAATGATTTCTGTTTATTTTGCATAATAGTTCCAGGCCAAATGTTCAATTAAATACTAAGTTGCCAGATACAACAAATACTCTTTGTTTTTTACAGCCTATAAGATAATGCATTCACATTCAGAGTGAATAATTTTTTAAGGCCTGATTGGCTCTTTTCAGTCACACCAGCTCTGTTAATCACATCATTCTTCAAAAGTAAAGTACAACATCTGTGTTAGAGAGGAAAGATGGTATTCACTCCACTAGGCATTTGTTGTTTTTAGGTACAATTGAGTCGGTTCTGACTTACAGTGAACCTATGTGCAACAGAATAAAACCTGCCAGTTCTGTGCCAGCCTCACAATAATTGTTTTGTTTGAATTCACTTTTGCAACTATTGTATCAAACATCTCTTTGAAGGTTTTCCTCTTTTTTTGCTAACTGTCTGCTTTGGTCCTGTTAACACGACCAAAGTATGATAGATGAAATCCCTCCACCCTTGCTTCTAAGGAGCATTCTGATGTACTTCTTCCAAGACATATTTGTTTACTCTTCTGGTCTTCCATAGTATATTCAATATTCGTCATCAATACTATAATTTAAGGGTATGAATTCTTTTTGTTGTTATGTTCTTAGGTGCCATCCAGTTGGTTTCAACTCATAGCGACCCTGTGTACAACAGAACAAAACACTGCCTGGTCTTGTGCCATCCTCACAATCCTTGCTATGCTTGAGCCCAATGTCCCAGCTACTGTGTTAATCCCATCTCATCGAGGGTCTTCTCCTTCTTCTCTGACTCTCTACTTTACCAAGCGTGATGTATTTCTCCAGAAATTGGTCCCTTCTGACAACATGACCAAAATAAGAGAGAGAGAAAGTCTGGCCATTCTTGCTTCTAAGAAGCATTCTAGCTATACTTCCTCCAAGATAGATTTGTTGCTTCTTCTAGCAATGCATAGTATATGCAATATTCTTTGTCAACACCACAATGCAAAAGCAGCAATGCTTCAATCATCCTTATTCATTGTCCAGCTCATACATATGTTTGAGTCTAATGAAGGTATGCTTGGTTTAGCCACACCTTAGTCTTCAAAGTGACATCTTTGCCTGTAACATTTTAAAGAATTTTTATGCAGCATATTTACCCGCTGCAACATGGCATTTCATTTTGTCTCCTACTGCTTCCATGTGCATTGATTGTACATCCAAGTAAAAGGAAATCCCTGACAAATTCAACATTTCTCTGCTTATCATGATGTTACTTACTGGTCCAGTTGTGAGGGAATTTATTTTCTTTACAGTGAGGTGTAATTCATGTTGAAGGATGTGTGGTCTTTGATCTTCATCACTAAGTGCTTCAAGTCTTCTTCACTATCAGCATGCAAGGTTGTGTCATCTGCATATCACAGGTTGTTAATGAGTCTCCCTGAAATCCTAATGCCATTTTCTTCTTCATATAGTCCAGCTTCTTGGATTATTTACTCAGCGTACACATAGAATAAGTATGTGAAAGGATACGATCCTGACACACACCTTTCCTGATTTTCAGCCATACTGTATCTTCTGTTTCTATTCTAAAGACTGCCTCTGGACTATGTACAGGTTACTCATGAGAACAATTAAGTATACTGCAATTAGCATTCTTGGCAATGTTATCCATAATTTGTTATGATCCACACAGTTCAATGCCTTTGCATAGTCAATAACACACAAGAAAAATTTTCTTGGTATTCTCTCCTTTCAGCAGAGATCCATCTGACATCAGCAATGACATCCTTTTTCTACATCTTCTTCTGTTCAGGATTGAATTTCCCTGTTGACGTACTATTGCCATTATTGTTCTTCCTATTTTCAGCAAAACTTTCCTTGTGTTTGATAACACTGATATCATTTGACATTTTGCCCATTCCGTTTGATCAACTTTCTTTGGAATGGACACAAATATGGATCTCCTCTGGTCCATTGGCCAGGTAGCTGTCTCCAAATTTCTAAGTGTAAATGAGTGCACACTTCCAGGATTGCATTCATTGTTGAAAATCTCAAATAGTATTCCATCACTTCCTGCAGCCTTGTTCTTTGCCAATGCCTTCAATACTTCTTGTACTTCTTTTACTTCTTCCTTCAACATCATAAGTTCTTGATCTTATGCCAACTCATGAAATGATTGAACACAGATCTATTCTTTTGGGTACAGTTATTCTGTATATTCTATCCATTTTATTTTGAGACTTCCTATGTCATTCAATATTTTGCCCATAGAATCCTTCAATATTATAAGTCGAGGCTTAAATATTTTCTTGAGTTCTTTCAGCTTAAGAAATGCCAAGTTTATTCTTCCCATTTATAACACCCTATCTTTGCATATTTCATTATAATACTGTAATTTGTCCTCTTAAGCTACTCTTTGAAACCTCCTGTTTAGGGCCTTTCCTTTTTCATTTCTTTCTGTCCAACTTTGGCTATTCTCTGTTCTAGAGCAAGTATCAGTTTTTGTCCATTTTTGTCTTTTCTTTTTTCTCTGGATTTTTAATGACTTTTACTTTCTTCATGTATGATATCAGTCCTTCATATCATCCCACAACTCATCTGGTCTTCTATCATTGTTGTTCAGTGCATCAAATCTATTACTGAGATGATGTCTAAATGGTCATTTATTGGCTTTCATGGACTGGTTTTATTTTTTTCAGCTTCAACTTCAATTGACATTCGCATAATTGAGGGTCTGTTCTGCAGTTGTTTCCTTGCTGAGAAATGATACAGAGTACTGACAAATGATATAGAGTTTCTCCATTGTTTCTTTCCACAGATGTAGTCAATTTGATTCTTGTGTATTCCATCTGGCAAGGTCCACAAGTACAGTCACTGTTTATACAGGTTAAAGAGGTCAGTGGTCTTGCAAAATTCTATTGTAGGAGCTCTGTGTCATTTCAATCACCAAGGCCATATTTTCCAGGCAATGATCCTTCTTCTTTGTTTACAACTCTCACATTACAGTCACCAGTAATTATCAATGCATCTTGATTGCATATTTGATAAGTTTCAGACTGCAGAAGTTGGAAAAATCTTCAATTTCTTTATCTTTGGCTCTAGTGGATGTGTGTAAATTTGAATAACTGTTGTAGTAACTCATTCCTTGTAGGCAAATGGTTATTATCCTATCATTGGCAGCATAACATTTCAGGATAGATTTTAAAATGCTCTTGTTGACAATGAACGTCATGCCATTCCTCTTCTGTTTATCATTGCTGGCATAGTAGTAGACCATGTGATTGTCCAATTCAGAATGGCTAATCCCTGTCCATTTCAGCTCGCTAATACCTAGCAGATTGATCATTATGTGTTTGATTTTGTTTTTGACAATTTGTGGTTTTCCTAGATTTATACATTGTATATTCCACTTTCTAATTATTAATGCATGTTTTCAGCAGTTTATTCTCATTTTGAGTCATGTCATATCAGCAAATGAAAGTCCCAAAAGCTTTACTCTATCTATGTCATTAAGGTCAACTCTACTTTCAGGAGGCAACTCTTCCCAGTCGTATTTTGAGTGACTTCCAACCAGAGGGGGTTATCTTCCAGCACTATATTAGACAGTTCCAGGGATACTGATGATGTTTTCAGTGGCCGCTTTTTTCAAAAGTGGACCTGGCCACTTTCCTCTTCCTCCTCTATCTTAGCCTGGAAGCTCCACTGAAACATGGCCACTGTGAGTGACCCTGCTTGTCTTTGAAATATTGTTGACACAGTTTCCAGTGTCATAGCAATATAGAAGGCCCACAATATGACAGGCTGATGGATGAATAGTGGATAGAACATCTAGGAAGTTAAACCCATAAAGTCAGGTACACAGTCAAAAATTATCAAGCATGTCAAAATGCAGGAAAATACAACTAACTACTAATAGGAAGACAAATCAATAAAAACCTACAAAAAATTACACAGGTAATAATCAAATTGCTAGACAAGGAAATTGCAGCAATTATTAAAAATATATTCCATGAGCTCAAAAATATATTTAAAAGACCCAAATAGTACTTCTGTTGTAAGTAATTGTAAAAATTACAATAACCAGAGTGAAAAATGCACTGCATGAAATTTACAGTTGGCTAGATACTACAAAAGAAAAGATTCATAAATTTTAAGGCATAATAATAGAAACATACCAATCAACAAAGGAGGCCACTGAAGAGTTTTATACAAATCAATAGAAAACCTACAATCTGTGAGACAACTTCAAACAACCTAATGAACATGTAAGGATAATTTTGAAATGAGGAAGAGAATAGAATAATATATTTGAAGAATATTCAAAATTTTACAAAGCTAAAAATTTTACAAAGCTCATTTAGGAAGAAGTAGATAAACTGAAGTGTCCTATATACATTAAGGAAACTGAATTTGTTGCTAAAATCCACCTCCTGAAATAAAAAAAAGGACACAGATGACTTCAATGGTAAATTCTACCAAACATAGAAAGAGGAAATAACGGCAATTCTGTAAAAACTCTGTGAGAAAAGTATAAAGGAGACAATACTCCTTAATGTATGATACAAGGCCAGGTATCTTGAAACCTTGATACCAAAACCAGATAATGAAATTATAATAAAATAAATAGGTCCATGTCCCTTATAAATATAGATGAAAAATTCTACTTAAAAATTTTAGCATATTGAATCCAAGAGTTTATAAAAAGGATAATATACCGTGACAAAGTGGGATTTAATCACAAGTATGTAAAGTTGTTTTCAGTACCAATTTTTTCAGAAGTAGGTTGACATGTCCTTCATTCTAGTCTGTCTTAGTCTGGAAGCTCTGTTGAAACCTGCCTACCACGGGTGACCTTAGTGGTATTTGAAATACCAGTGTGTAGCTTCCAGCATCACAGCAACACACAATACAACAAACTGATGCATGAGTGTAGTTTTATTGATTATGCAAAGACACTGGACTGTGGATCATAATAATCATGGGCAACCTTGTGAAAAATGGGAATTCTAAAACATTTAATTGTAATTATGCAGAACTTGTGCAAAGACCAAGAAGCAGTCATTAGAATAGAACAAGAGGATATACTGTACGGTTTAAAATTAGGAAAGGTATGTATTAGAGTTGTATCCTTTCACCATGCTTATTTAATCTGAATGCTGAGCAAATAATCTGAGAAGCTAGGCTTTATTAAGAAGAACATGGCATCAGGATTGGATAGAAGACTCATTAACAACCTGCAATATGCAGATGGCACAATGTTGCTTGCTGAAAGTGTAGAAGATTGAAGCCCTTACTGATGAAGATTAGATATAGCCTTCAGTGTGGATTGTACTTCAACATAAAGAAAACAAAAATCCTCACAACTGGACCAATAAGTAACATCATGATAAATGGAGAAAAGATTGAAATTGTCAAGGATTTCATTTTACTTGGATCCACAATCCGTATTTAAGGAAGTAGCAATAAAGAAATCAAATGCTATAGTACATTTGGCAAATCTGCTGCATGAGAACTCTTTAAAGTGTTAAAGAGCAAAGATGTCACTTTGAAGACTAAGATGCGCCTAACACAAGTTGTGGAATTTTCAATCAACTCATATGCATGTGAAAACTGGACAAGGAATAAAAAGAAAGAAAGAAAGCTGGACAATGAATAAGGAGGACCAAAGAATATTTGATGCCTTTGAAATATGGTGTTGGTGGAGAATACTGTATATACCATGGACTGTCAGAAGAAGGAACAAACCTGTCTTGGAAGAAATGTAGCTGTGCCTTGTTCATGTTATCAGCAGGAAGCAGTCCCCAGAGAAGTACATCACACTTGGTAAAGTAGAAGGTCAGCAAAAAAGAGGAAGACTTTCAATAAGATGGATTGACACTGTGGCTGTAACAATGGGCTTAAACATAGCAATGATTGTGAGGATGACACAGGATTAGGTAGTGTTTTATTCTGTTGTACATAAGGTCACTATGAGTTGGAACCAACTCAAAGATGGCACCTAACAACAACATACAAAATTAATTTAATATTTTAAAAACAATGTAATTCACAATATTAAGAAACTGAAGAAAATCCATGTGAATAGTTCAGTAGACATAGAAGAATCATTTGACAAAATGCTACATTAATTTCTGAAAAAATTTCTCAGAAAGATAAAAATTAAATGAAATCTCTCCAGTTTGATGAAGAGCATCTGTGAAACATTTACAGCTCACATTATACTTAAAAGGGAAAGAATTACTGCATTTTCTCCATGATGGGAAAAAAGGCAAAGAAGCCCTTTGTCACAATTGTCATTCAGTATAGTACTAGAAATTCTATCCAATTCAAGTGGTAGTGAAAAAAGAATAATAATGTATTCGAAAGAAAAGGATGGAGTTATATTTGCAGAGGACATGATTTTCTACATAGAAAATGCTATAGAGTCTCCAAAAAGCAAGTAGCACTAATCTTTATTAAGATTGTAGTATTAAAGGTCAATGTAGTGCCTATGGCATTTGACCACTAACCAGAAGTTTAGCCATCCAAAGCCACCAGCCACTCTGCAGAAGGAAGACTGGGCAATCCACTTCCATAAAGATTTACCAACTTGGAAACCCGAAGGGGGTCACCATGGGTCAAAATCCACTCAATGGTAGGGAGTTTTTAAAAAAAAAAAAAAAAAATACAAAAATCAATTCTATTTCTATATAAAACAACAATAAATTAGAAATCTAAAATTAAAAACATGCCATTTCAAATAGCTCAAAAATGTGAAATACTAAGGGACATTTTTAACAGCAAGTATGCAAGACTTCTATACTAAAAACTAAGGAGCTCTGGTGGCATAGTGCCTAAGGCATTTGACTGCTAACCAGAAGGCTGGTGGTTCAAACCTACCAGCCACTCCTCATAAGGAAGATGGCAATCTACTTCTGTAGAGATACTGCCTCGGAAACCCAAGGAAGGGTCACTATGAGTCAGAACTGACTCGATGGCAGTGAGTTTGTTGTTGTTGGTTTTTTTTTGTTTTTTTTTTTGTATAGTGAAACTACCAAGATTTCTAAAGATATTAAATAACTCAATGGAGAGATAGATTGTGTTCATGGGTCAGAAGACTCAATGTCATTAAGATGTCAATTCTTCCCAAATTGAGCTAGAGCTATAATCACAGTCAAAGTCCCTACAGTACTTGCATATGTGTTTGTGTGTGTGTGTGTGTGTGTGTGAAGGAGTGTTTTGTAGCAAAATTTATATGTAAATGCAAAGGAACTAGGATAGCCAAAACAACTTTGAATCTTCTTACATCTACAGTAACCAAGACAGCACAGTATTAGTGAAAAGACAGACATATAAATCATAGGAATGAAAGGTCTAGATATAGACCCACACATATACAGTCAATTTATTTTTAACACAATACCAAGGTAATTTCAATGGAACAAGAATAACCTTTTCAACAAATGAGGCTGGGAAAACTGGACAGCCACATGCAAAACTGATCAACCAACAGACTAAGCAATAAACCTCTAGAATTATCTCACATCATAGCAGATATTAACTCAAAAGTGATCATTAACCTAAATGAGACATGTAAAACTATAAAGGTTCTGAAAGAAATAATTGGAGAAAATCCTAGCATTCTTGCATTTGTCAAAATTATCTTTCATGTAACATAAAACAGAAATAATTAAATAAAATATTAATTGGATGGTGTCAAAATCAAGACTACTGCTCTACAAAATACACTATTTCCAAAATAAAAAGACAAGACAAGACTAAGGTACAATATTGGCACAAAGCATAGATCTGACAAATGACATATTTCTAGAATATATAAACAAATCATATAGCACAATCACAAGACAAAAATGGGGCAGTTATAAAAAGGATAAAATATCTGAACAGACACTTAACCAAATAATAATTATACAAATGTCAAGTAAACTTATGAATAGATACTCAAATTATTACTCTCTAAGGATATGAAAAATAATACCAAAATCAATATAAAATCACAAATAATTTGAGAGTCAGTGGATACAAATTGTATACTTGCAAACACTAATTTTAAAAATTCTGTGGTTACTCTCATAACAAATGAAACAGATTTTGTAGCAAGATGTATTACAAGAGATAAAGGGAGACATATGTAAGAGATTCATTTACAGAGTCAATAATATTTTACATTTAGCCACATATCATAATTAAAATGAGGCATTTGCACAGGAAGTTATAAGAATATTAAATTTTTATATAATTAACATTTGAAAAATATATAAAGCAAAAGTTGACAAAATTAAAAAGAGAGAGAGAAATACACCAATCATAGTTGGGAATTTCAACACATTTCTCTCAGTAACTGATAGAACAACCAGAAAGAATATCAACAAGGATTTTCAGATCTGAAAAATGCATTTAAAATTAACCTAATTGACAGATATGGGACACTGCATCCAGCAATCATGGAACACACATTTTTTTCAGGTGTGCACAAAGTTTTTCTAAAGTATACCATATTCTCAGGTGGCAAATCAAATCTCAGTAGATTTCAAAGAAATAGAATCATTCTGTAATGTTTTTTTACCTCCAGGGAATGTAACTAGAATTCAGTAATAGAATAACTTTTCTATCAGCCAGACCTATGGCCTTTGGGGATTTCCAAAGACCAGTTAATGGAGGATGGACCTATACAGTGTATTGACATTATTTGGCAATAGTTAGCTGCTGCATAACCGCCCCATTCAGAAGCCCTAGAAGGCAGTGGTGAAGGGAAGTCTTCCCATAGTAAGAAATATGGCTTACATTAGCTTGTCCACTTTGTGAGAAAGGAGAGATTGCCTGAGGACAGTTTTACACTAATTCATGGGCAGTAACTATTGGGTTTGCTGATAGCCAGAAGAGTCCCAGGGTAGTACAAATGTTTAACACATTTGGTTACTAACCAAAAGTTTTCAGGCTCAGGTCTACTCAGAGGCGCATCAGAAGAAAAGCCTATTTTCAAAAAATAAGCCATCAAAAATGCTACAGGACACAGTCCTCATCTAAGGCAGATAGTCTGGAAACGGCAACAAAAAGATTGAAATATGGGTGACTAGATCAGTGGAAGAACATTTCAAATAGATGTAAGGCAAATATAATCTTGTTCCATGTAAATGACAGGCATAGAGTGTCCAGTAGAGAGTATCTCAATAATCAGGTGGACAAAAAGACCCATCCTGTGAATGTTACTTAGCTTCTTTCCCAAATATACTTATCCTTATTTATTAGGTCCACATGGCTGGAGAAGGAATGCTTATGGTAGCAGAGATGAAAGCTATTCATGGACTCAAAAACATGGACTTTGCTTCATCAAGGTTGATCTGGCTGCTGGCAGAACTGCCAACAGCAGAAACCTACACTGAAGGCTTCGTATAGCACCATTCCTTGGGGGACCAGTGAAGCACCTGTTGACAGAGTGATGATATTTTATCTTTTCTAAGATGTAATTGACAGAAAATTAGGCAATCTATGTCCATAATCCTGCCAAAGAAGAGTTGATGCTTTTGAGTTGTGGTACTGGGAAAGAATACTGAAAGTACCATGGACTACCACAAGATCTAACAAATCTGTCCTGGAGGAAGTGCAGCTGGAATGCTCTTTGGAATCCAGAATGGCCAGATTTCATCTCACCTACTTCAGTCATGTTGTCAGAAAGGACCATTCCTTGGGGAATGGTAAAGTGGAGGGTCAATGAACTGACCCTCAAGGAAATGAACTGACACAGTGGCTGCAATGATGGGCTCAAGTATAAAAAGGATTGTGAGGTTGGCACAGGACCAGGCAGTATTTTGTTCTGTTGTACATAGGGTCTCCATGAGTTGAAGCCAACTCGATGAGATCTAATGATAACAACATTCTTTGAAGTTGGGATATAGTCCTAAGGATGTAATATATTCTCTAAACGAACAACCACTATATAGGACCATTTCCTCAATGAATTCAATAGTGCTTGAATTAAGGGCCAAGAAATGTCATGAAAGCTAAGGTACAAGACAGCAAATAATTTACCCAAGGACAGACACAGTTAAATGGAGGTACTGATATGTGAACCAAGAACTATGCAAAGTATAATCTCTTAACTAGTAATTCTATGAAATTGTATTTAGGTATCCATCCATGTTTGTTACCATTTATTTACATAAAACTGTATGCTTAATTATTTTCAGAAGCCATCACGTATCTTTTTATAAAATAATTTTTCTTTATTTTGATTTAAAAAATAAAAAACCTGTATCTGTTCTCAATCACTGTGACCCTAATAGATATAGATGTAGTAGAACTGCCTCATAGGATTTCCTAAGCTGTAAATCTTTATGGAAGCAGATTGCCACATATTTCTCCTACGAAGTTGCTGATGTGTCCTTTTGGTTAGTAGCCAAGAGTGGCACCAATGCTCAATTATCAATTCTTCTGATTTGGCTTTAATAAGAAATGTGGCTCTCCATCAGTCCTATTTGTCACAAATTGAGGCACATCTGCATAGATACTTTCACATTCCAAATGTAAACTTTGGAAATAAAAAGGAAGCATTGGTACTTTTGCATTCCAAATGCAAAAGTTGGAAAGAAGAAGCATTAGTAGTTGGAAAATATGACCTTCTTGTTAGAAGTTACACCAGAGATTACAGGATGGAATTTTGTAAGACCAACAACTTATTCACTGCAAATACCTTTTTTCAACAACATGTACAGTGGCTATACATGAGGACCTCACCAGATGGAATACATGGGAATCAAATGGACTACATCTGTGGAAAGAGGAGATGGAGAACCTCAATATCATCAGTCAAAACAAGGCCAGGGACTGACTGTGGAACACACCATCAGTTGCTCATATGCAAGTTCAAGATGTAGCTGAAGAAAATGAAAACAAGGTCATGAGAGCTAAAACATGACCTTGATTATATACCACCTGAATTTAGAGACTGTCTAAAGGATAGATTTGACTCAACACCAATGACTGAACACCAGATGATTGTGGCATGACACCAAGAACATCATACATAAAGAAAGCCGTAAGGTATTAAAAAACCAGGAACTTTCACCTAAACAATAGACAGGGCTATAAGCAGAACAACTACACTAGGGAGATACCCTCCTTCAAGCAATGAGCCATGGGAAATCAGAAAGGCAGCATTTGCACAGGAAGAAAGTTAGGCAGGTAGAAATGCATAAGCAGTGTTTTAATTCTCTAGTGCTGCTATACTAGACATACCACAAATGTATGGTTTGAACAAACAAGAGTTTATTCTCTTACAGTTTAAGAGGCCAGAAGTCCGAGTTCAAAGTGCCAACTGTAGGGGCTGGGTGAAGGCCCCTCAACCTTGGGCTTCGGCACTGCCTCTTGCTCCCGGCCGATTGAGCTAAAGGCATATCTTAACTCAGGCAGCTGCTGGCTCTTGAAGCTGACAAACCCAAAGTTGACAAGTAAAATGACACTGTTCCAAGATATCAAGCAACACAGCAGACTACTTGTTCAAGTCCAGAAAAAATCTCAAGACTGGCAGACAACATGGCAGTTCACTGAGATGAAGATTCAGCCAAAAGTAGGATCCAGATGTGCCAAAAAGCTAGAGTCCTTTCTCAAAGCTTTTTCTTATATACTGGAAGTAGACCACATTGCTAAGTCAGCTACTCAGATGCTCACAGTAGATTCTAGTATGGAGTTATTCTGGTTACCTAGTGCCGCTCTGACAAGAAAAATACCACAAAAGGGATGGCCTTAACAAATAGGAGTTTATCCGTATAATTTGGAGACTTTAAGTCCAAGTTCAAAGTGCCGGGCTCTAGGGACTGGGTGAAAGCCCCTCAGCCTTGGGTTTCAGCTCTGCCTCCAGCTCCCAGCCCACTGAAGCTAGAGGCTTTTCTTCACTCAGACAGCTGCTGGCTGCTGAGGCTGACAAGCCCAAGGTTGACAAGTAAAAAGGCACAGTCCCAATGTTACCAAACCACATGGCAGGCCATTAATTCAAGTCCATTGAAAGGCCCAAGGTTGGCACAGCATGGCAGACTGCTGAACAATGACACGGCTACATGCCAGCTCCAAGCATGCCATAAGCTAGAGACCATTCCCCAAGTCTTCTGCTCATATACAGGAAGTAGACCACATTCCCTAAAGCAGCTACTCAGTTGCTCACAGTAGATTCCACCATGGAGTTGATTACCAGTCTCATCATGGGGAATACTACATCCAGCTGCCCAGCCACTCATAACCAGGCCCAGCCAAGTTGACATATAAGCATAGCTACAATAGGTGGGAAGGACACAGGGAAAGGGTGACCACAAGGAGGAAGTCGGAGGAGAGCTATTACTTAGTAGGGATGGCAATCAGTATCATAAAACAAAATGGGTATGAACTGTTGAGTGTAAAATGAATCTGCTTTATAAAATTTCACCCAAATCACAATAAAAAGTTAAAATAAAATTTAAATTAAAAAAAAAGGAAAGGAAGAAAGGACCAAAATGCATGTCAAAAGAGACTCTGAAAATCAGTCTTGACCAGAGAGTAGCTAAGGCAAATGGAACAAATGATGAAAGAAAAGAGTTAACAGAAGATTTAAAAGGGCAGCTCGAGAAGAAAAAATAAAGTATTGCAATGAAACATGTAAAGACCTGGAGTTAAAGAACCAAAAGGGAAGAATACATTCAACACTTCTTAAGATGAAAGAACTGAAGTATAAATTTAAGCCTCAAATTGCAACATTGAAAGATTTTATAGGCAAAATAGAATCCACCACTCATCTGTCAGTTTGTCGTACTATGGTGGCTTATGGTTGCTCTGAGGCTGGAAGCTATGCCATCAATATTTCAACTACCAGCAGGTAGTACCAGCTTCCAGATGAAGACAGACAGGGGAGCAGGACAAGGTCATCCACTTCTGAAAAAAACTGGCCAGTGAGAACCTTATGAATAGCAGTGATACACTGTCTGATATATTATTGGAAAACATTATGAATAGCAATGAAGCATTGCCTGATACAATGCTGGAAGATGAGACCTTCAGGTTGGAAGGCACTCAAAATATAACTGGGAAACACCAGGCTCCTCAAACCAGAGTTGCCCTTAATGAGATGGATGAAGTAAAGCTTTCAGAAATTCCATTTGCTGATGGACAGCAACCCAAAATGAGAAGAAACAGCTGAAAATGTTCATTAATAATCAGAACATAGAATGTACAAAGTATGAATGTAGGATAATTGAAGGTTGTCAGAAATGAAATGTAATGCATAAATATCCATATCCTGGGCAGAGGTGAGCTGAAATAGGCCAGTATTGCCCATTTTGAATAAGATAATCATATGATCTCCTACGCTGGGAATGACAAATAAAAGAGGAACAGCATGTGATTCACCATCAAAAAGAACATTTCAAGATTTATCCTGAAACACAATGCTGTCAGTAGTAGAATAATATCCATATGCCTATAAAGGAGATCATATGCCTATAAGGAAGCCCTAGGAGCTCTGGTGGTGTAGTGCCTAGGGCATTTGACTGCTAACCAGAAGGCTGGAGGTTCAAACCCACCCCCCACCCCTTGGAAGGAAGATAGGGCCATCTACTTCTGTAGTGATACTACCTTGGAAACCCAAGGATGGGTTGCTTTGAGTTGGATCCAACTTGATGGCAGTGAATTTGGTTTTGGTTGGATAAGGAGGACCAGTTAATACCACTATTATCCGAATTTACATACCAACCACTGAAATTAAGGATGCAGAAATTGAAATTTTTTAACCAACTTCTACAGGCTGAAGTTGACCAAACATGTAATCAAGATGTATTGATAATTACTAGTGATTAGAATGCAAAAGTTGGAAACAAAGAAGAAGCTTTGGTAGTTGGAAAATATGACCTTGGTAACAGAAATTATGCCGGAGATTGCATGACAGAATTTTGCAAGGCCAACAAATTATTTGTTACAAATACCTTTTTTCAACAAAATAAACAGCAGCTATACAAAAGGACCTCACCATATGGAATACAGAGGAATCAAATCAACTACTTCTATGGAAAGAGGTGATGGAGATGCTCAATATCATCAGTCAAAACAAGACCAGGTGCTGACTATGGAGCAGACCATCAATTGCTCATATGGAAGTTCAAATTGAAGCTGAACAAAAGTAAACAAGTCCATGAGAGTCAAAATATGACCTTGAGTATATCACACCTGACTTTAGAGACCATCTGAAGAATAGATTTGACACATTGAACACCAATGCCAAAGAATTGTAGGATGACATTAAGAACAGAACACATGATGAAAGCAAAAGGTCATTAAAAAAAGAAGAGAAGAAACACCAAAATGGATATCAGAAGAGGCTCTGAAACTTACTCTTGAACAGAGATAGCTAAAGCAAATGGAAGAAATGACTAAACAAAAGAGCTGAACTGATGATTTCAAAAGGCAATTAGAGAAGACAAAGTGAAGAATCACAATGAAATGTGCAAAGGCCTGGAGTTAGAAAACCAAAAGGGGAGAATACATGTGGCATTTCTCAAGCTGAAAGAATTGAAGAAAAAATTCATGCCTCAAGTTCCAATATTAAAGGTTCCTGTGGCCAGGGAACATCAAAAGAAGATGGAAGGAATACACAGAGTCACTTACCAAAAAGATTTGGTCGACATTCCACCATTTCAGGACATAGCACAAAATCAAGACCCAATGGTACTGAAGGAAGAAGGAAGAAGTCCAAGCTGTACTGAAGGGATTGGCAAAAAATAAGCCCCAGGAATTGACAAAATATCCATTGAGATGTTTCAACAAATGGATACAGCACTGGAGATTATGCCAAGAAATTTGGAAGAGAGCTGCCTGGCCAACCAACAGCAAGAGACTGATATTTGTACCCATTACAAAGAGAGTTGATCCAACAGAATGTGGAAATTATCTAAAAGTATCATTAATATCACACACAAATAAAATTTGCTAAAGATAATTCCAAAAGAGTTGCAGCAGTATATTGATAGGGAACTGCCTGAAATTCAAGCTGGATTCGGAAGAGGACATGTAATGAGTGATATCATTGCTGATGTCAGATGGATCTTGGCTGAAAGCAAAGAATACCAGATTGATGTTTGCCTTTTATTGACTATGCAAAGGCATTTGACTGTGTAGGTCATAACAAATTATAGATAACATTGCAAAGACTGGGAATTCCAGAACATGTAATTATGCTTATGAAGAACTTGTACATAAACTAAGAGACTGTCATTCGAATGTAACAAACGGTTACTACATGGTTTAAAATCAGGAAGGGTCTGAATTTGCTCAGTAAACTGTCATCAATCCCCCTCCCCCCATCCCCCCCCCCAACAAAAAGCATCAAAAGTCATTTTGCAAATCTGTTGCAAAAGACCTCTTTAAACTGTTAAGGGGAATAAAAAAAGTCACTTTGAAGCCTCAGGTGCTCCTGGTCCAAGTCAAGGTATTTTCAATCATCTCATATGCATTTCAGAAAGCTGGACAATGAATAAAGAAAACTGAAGAGTTGATGCCTTTGAGTTGTGGTGTTAGTGAAGAATACTGAAAATACTATGCACTGCCAGAAGAAGGAACAAATCTGTCATGGACGAAGTGCAGCCAGAATGCTCCTTAGAAACTAGAATGGCCAGAGTTTGTCTTACCTACTTTGGTATGTTGTCAGAAGGGAGTATTCCCTGGAGAAGGATATCATGCTTGACAAAGCAGAGGGGCAGTGAAAAAGGGAAAGACCCTCTATGAGATAGATTGACATAGTGGCTGCAATGATGAGCTCAAACATAGCAAGGATTGTGAGGATGGTGCAAGGCGGGACAGTGTTTCATTCTGTTGTACATATGGTGGCTAGGAACGGGAGTCAACTTGAAGGCACCTAACAGCAACAACTGCATAGATAAACAATCATTTTGTTTTTGGTGATGCACTGAATATGCAGAGGAAAGTAAAATTTAGGCAAAATTTTTCTTCTAGACAAAATTTTCTACAATTAAATTTTTTAGAACAGAAAGACTTATCTGCTCTAATGTTAGATTTTAATAATAATAATAATACCAATATTAATATTAGATTAATAATATTAAATTTTAATAATAATCTGTTCTAATATTAGATTATGGGAGCTCTGGTGGAGTAGTGCCTAAGGCATTTGACTGCTAAGCAGAAGGCCAGTGGTTCAAAGCCACCAGCCACTCCTCGGAAGGGAGGTTAGGCAATCTACTTCCTTAGAGATACCACTTCAGAAATCCGAGGAGGGGTTGCTATAAGTCGGGATCAACTCCACCACAGTGAGCTTGGTTTTGTTTTGTTTTTTTTGTTTGTTTGTTTGTTTGTTTGTTTTGGTAATATTAGGTTTTAGACATCATTTCACAGTATTCTATTAATTATGACTTTAATAAACACAAATAACCTTTCTTTGAACTTTAAAATTAGCTAGCATATATCTCAAGTGATGGTTAGATTGTAACTAAATTAATGCATTAATAAATATAATTGCTAAGGAAAAAATTTTACATCATTGACCTGTTTTTACCTTTATGTAATTTTTCCTATATATTTTCTTCTATAAATAAAAAGGTGTGGTAGTTAAATTTGTATGTCAACTTGGGTGGGCCTGGTTGAGTAGCTGGGAAGCTGGTGGTAGTTATTCCCCATGATGAGACTGGCAATCAACTCCATGGTGGGATCTACCACAAGCAGCTGAGTAGCTGTCTTTGGGATGTGGTCTGCTTCCTGTATATAAGGAGAAGCCTTGGAGATAGTCTCTAGCTTATGGCACACTTGGACACTGCGTGTAGCCGTGTTGTGGTGCAGCAGCATGCCATGCTCTGCTGATCTTGGGACTTACAATGGACTTAAATTAATGCCCTACCATATGGTTTGATAACATAGGGACTGTGCCTTTTTACTTGTCAGCCTTGGGTTTGTCCCCCTCAGCAGCCAGCAGCTGTCTGAGTGAAGAAACACCTCTAGCTCCAGTGGGCTGGGAGCAGGAGGCAGAGCTGGACCCCAAGGTTGAGGAGATTTCAACCAGCCCCTAGAGCTCAGCACTTTGAACTCAAACTTCTAGCCTCCCGAACTGTAAGAGAATAAACTCCTGTTTGTTCAACCCATTCCGTTTGTCGTATATTCTTGTCAGAGCAGTACTACATAACCAGAACAAAAGGTAATGATAGTTACCTTTCATATGAAATGATCATGCTCTTAAATTTATGATTTATCATCTAGAACTATGCCAGGCACAATATAGATGTTTAATAGATAGATATTTTTAGTAAATAAGTAAATGAATGGCTCACATATTTTTATAATGGCTCTATTTCCTCCTTTCAAAATAAATGTCTAATTCTTTTTGCCTTAAATTTGTTCTATTTTCTCATTTTGGTAAGAAGCAGGGCTACTTCTTTCTGTGCTTAAAGGATGTTGAGTCAAAATTGGGTGTTTCTTTTTTAGCAAAACATTTATTCCTAAAACTCATTCAAGAAGGCATCTGCTTAATTACTGCTGGCTCAATTGTTTTATATTACCTGTAGGGAGGAGGGGAATCCAGGTAGCATAGTGCCTAAGGCACTTGACTGCTAACCAGAAGGCTGGGAGTTCAAACTCATCAGCCACTCCTAGGAATGAAGGTCCACTACTCGGAAGGAAGGTTGGACAATCTACTTTCGTAAAGATACTGCCTCAGAAACCCAAGGAGGGGATCGCTATGAGTCAGGTCCCACTTGATGGCCCACAACAACAACAACAACAACATGGGGAGGAGTTGGAGAGGGAAGGGTTGGGTAGTAACAATGTAATCCAAAATATTCTTAAGGTTACCTCTGACCAGTGCAAAATTATCCCAAATTCATGCTATATTCAAAACCTGAACATTTAAGTAAAGCCTGTCTTTTCCATTTAGATTTATTTTGGAGATTTTGTGTGTGTGTGTGTGTGTGTGTG
>NW_006921987.1:616152-636326 GCF_000298275.1 Orycteropus afer afer | reverse complement strand
GGAATCTCCAAGCTGTCTGTGCCATCAGGATCACTCAGGATCACTGCCAGACTGCAGCTCCGTATGTCTCCTTTTTTGGTATTTTCACACAAATTCTTCTGCTAGTTGGGGATTAGTTCACTTCTATATCCTTCCCTTCAAGGCTCAGGGTTCCTGGATTATCTTCTGTGTCTGTGTTAATTGGTTTCCCTTTTCTTTGTTGAAGAGGGTCTCTGCAGTCTTTCTGCCTAGTCCACCATCTTCTGCTGCATATCCTTTTAGATTTTTTAAGATGAGATCAACACAACTGTAATGATCTTCTATAGGAAACCCCTCATAGACAGGATCTTCTTTCATTATCTCTAATGATAGGGTAAATAGAAATAGAACTTGAAGACATCTTTTGGCACACATTATCTTGAAATCATTGAGTTTTAGTTTTTGAGTTACCACTAATTTTTCTTCCTCTTGAAATTTAAAATTCACTAATAGCAAGGCATTTTTTTTTTTTTTTTTTGCTGTAAGTTTTACGTAAGAAAATAGAAGATGGGACATTAATAAAAATGTAATATTTAAATTCAAATGATTAATTCTTTTGGGGGAGTAGATAAAGTATTGGAACATTAAGCATAGTGATAACTCTCTTCTTCACTAAGAGAGTAGAAAACCAAGTCCCTTACAGAACAAAAAGAGTAATTTTAAAGTACATCTGAGCATATAAAGGTAAGGGGGAAAAAAAAGATAAACAAGGTTTTAGATTTATATTTCTCTATTTCATAGATTATTTCAGTGTATCTTGGTTAAAAAAAATGCCTCTTTGATTATTAAAATTAATTTAACCCATGATATAGATTGTTTATGGAACTGAAATATTTTAAGGCAATTGCTCACATTGGTAACTTTGTAGAAAAATTATGTAGCAAAAAAAATGCAGAAATTAATTGTGGATTATTGTAAGGACTTTTGTCCTTATCCTTAAGAGACCTAGTGGTGCAGTGGTTAAAGCACTGGGCTGTTAACCAAATGGTCGGTGATTAGAACTCACCAGCTGCTCCATGGGAGAAAGATGTGGCAGTCTGCTTCCTTAAAAATTACTGGTACAGCCTTGGAAAACCTATGCGGCAGTTTTACTTATGAGTCAGAATCAACTGGCAATGGGATTGCCCTTATTTTAATTTGTTTAGTAATCTTTGTTTTGATTTAGCAGTATTGTTGTAAAGTTGCTGAAACAAGAAGCTAATACCATAGAAACGATATCAGATAAGCTATTTGAGCTTGTTATTAATTGTTAATTGTTTTCTGATCCTTAAACTAGATACCTAAACTGAATAGACCACTATCAGCCAGAGATCCAAATTATATGAATACTGTAGGTGCCCAAATACAAGTGGCTTGCTAAATATTTTATTGCTTTCGTTAAGTGTCATTGAAGAGTCCTACATAATTTTCCTTATACTCTAAAAGATGTAGTATCAGAATACTTGTCCTATTAAAAGTGATCAGAATGTCCTTTTTCAAAATAAGTACAATTTTCCTAAAACTTTGTCTCAGGAAATTAACCAGAAACTGAATTCTATGTATATTCTTTATGTAGATGAATATTGGGGAAAATATTTCACTATATATTTATGTTTTATGATAAAATATCAATAAAATTTCCCCTTCCAACATTTTGTTTTAGGCTGTTTAGAAAAAGTGAATAATTAACTGTTACTCTTCCCTCTAAACTTTCATCCTTTTCATACCTTTATGTATTTGCCTGCATTCTTACTGCAGTGTTCCGTCAACGTCACTGTTGCCTGAAAAATTCTATCCCTTCTAGCTAAAATTTCATTCTTTTGTGAAGCCCGTCTTGATCTACATAGACAGAAATGGCATCTTCCTACTTTTACAGCATGAACGCATGCTACTATGCATTATGTTTATATAATTCAACACTGTTTCCTATCTTAGGCTATAAATATTTTTTTCAAAAGTAATGGCTATATGTGCTTTCTAAAACTCTATCAAACTGCCATTTATGTATTTAGTAGTAGATGGATAATTTCTGAATAAATGAGTAATAAGAATCCTTTCTTGTTTAGGAATCAGGACTAGATGATAGGATCAAAAAAACTCAAACTTATTGCTGTCGATTTGAATCTGACTCATAACGGCCCCTTCTTGAGTTTCTGAGGCAGCATCACTACAGAAGTAGATTTCCCCATCTTCCTTCTGAGGAGTGGCTGGTAGGTTTGAACAGCCAGCCTTCTGGTTAGCACTCAAATGCCTTATACACTGTGCCACCAGACCTATAAGTAAGGAAAGGCAGTTAGCATTCCAGACCTCAAAATCACCTTAGTAAACCGGAGAATAAACTGGCAACAAAACCTGATAGGTCAAATACAAAGTACTCCACTTAGGGAAAAATTTGAAAAAACAACACCACCAACAACAATAAGTAAATATAATAATGAATAGTTATGGGACAGAGAGTATAAGTGCAAAATAACTGGGTTGTTACATCTTGTTATGCCTTTTCATCTGTGGTAGTTAAGGTTATGTGTCAACCTAGCTGGGCCTGGTTTTGAGTGGCTGGGCAGGTGGGTGTAGTAATTTTCCATGATGAGACTGGTATTCAACTCCATAGTGGAATCCACTGGAGCAGCTGAGTAGCTGCCTTTGGGATGTGCTCTGCTTTTAGTATGTAGAAGTTTTGAGAAAGATCTGTAGCTTTTCAGCATGCTTGGACCTTGAGTGTAGCTAAGTCTTCATTCAGCACCTGCCATATTTTCTGCCAACACGGTACTGTCTCTGAACTTGAACTAACTGCCTGAGTGAAGAGACACCTCTAGCTTCAGTGGGCCGGGAACAAGAGATAGAGTTGAAGCCCAAGGTCAAGGGGCTTTCCCCCGGCCCCTAGAGCTGGCAATTTGAACTCGGACTTCTAGCCTCCAAAACTGTAAGAGCATGAACTTTTGTTTATTAAAGCTATCCACCTGTGGTATTTGTTAGAATGGCACAAAGTAACCAAAGTATTATCTTATAATAGAAGAAGATGATTGAGAAAAAGCTATTACAGAAATTGAGACTTTGAGGGGGAAAAAAAAAGGAGAGTTTAAAAAAAAACTTTTCAGTTGTAAAGAGTAATATGCAATAATATAGCTCACTGTACTCTACCAAGTGCATAACAATAAAGAATTTTCATGAAAAGGAAAGCTGTTAAGCACAATTATCATTAATTAATGGAATTCTGGTGTTCTCTTCTAAAGAAATTTTTAGTAAATATAGAATTAAATTTTTCTGAAACATTTTCATCAGATTCTGTCTGAGGGAGAATGACCTTGTAAGGTACAAATTTAGTAGGTGCAGTCACAATTAACCTTATGCTCTTCATTGTACTGATTTTTTCCACATAGCATCTCAGACTCAATATTATTGAACTTGAAAATTACAGTAAAAGCTATGTAATTTGAAAGATTAGAAAATATAGTTTCAATTTATTTGTTAACTAAGGATTAAGCAGACAACTTTCATTAAGGAAGGTTGTGTCACCTTTATCATTGGTGGAGCTTTTTCTAAAACTCACTAGAGCATTTTATATTTCAGAGAATATAGCACTTGAACATAGTTTAATTTTCACAGAAGATTCAGGAACTTACAGTGTATTAGGTTAATGAATTCCAATTTAAAAGTTCTGCATTTTTAGATACTGGACATTTGGGTATGATTCTGTTTAAATGATGGGTTTAGGTACATTTCAGTTCCATATTATGGAGCATTGATCCTATAAACTAATCCATGATTGCTTTAGGCCACACACATACTTTAACCCACAAGCTCTTCTATGAGATTCCATGATATTTAAAAGTAAGAGTTGCTGCAGATCACTGAACAGTATCTTCAATTTTACCCTTGAAGTTAGACATATTGCCCATAAATAGGGAATTTTGGAGATACTATTGGCCTGCTTGATTTGGTATGAGTGTGTGCAGTGGCAGTAAATCTGCTGACAGGTACAGCTTCTCTCACTCATCTGATTTGAAGAGACACTGAGTCAACAGAATAGAACTCCAATAGCTTCCCTGCTGCAAAACTCATGCCCTTCAGAGTGATACTTTTGTCCTTTGGGGCCTATTTAACTGCTTTAGGAAAGTGATAGCCTGAACAGTAAAAATAGATGTGTCCAATCTCCACGGACAGAAAAAAAAAGTTAGATTTAACCTAAAAAAAAAAAAAATTAAAAGCACACTTTTTATTATTTACGCATTTTGCCTTTATTTATTTGTATATTTGTATAAATTTGAAACCTTTGGAACAGATTCATTTTATCACACGTTTTATCACTTAATATTATTTTGATTAAGATGTCTGACTCCTCTCTTTATCAGTCTCATTCTCTGTTAAAAAGTCACAGAGATTCAAAACTTCTATTCTTATCTATTTGCGACTCAAAACAAGAAAGGAGGTCAGAAAATATTAAAACTCTTCTAAATTGGCATCATATCCAGCTTCCACTCATTCATTCATCCATTCATCGACAACTGCTCTAACTTAACTCCAAAGACAATCAAATAATCAAAGTAAATGATTGTACCTTGACCTTCCCTCAGTCAAATGTACTGGTAATCACATACACATGTGACATGAAGAGTGTATGTTTAAAAATTAAAAATTGTACTTAAAATGAGAACATTTCAGAAAAGCACGGGACTATAGTCAATTTCAATCTTTCAAATTTATCTATTAGGAAACTGAGGAAGACAATTTAACAAAATTAAAAAGAAAAAAAGTTGCCATGAATTTTATTTCAACTCATGGTGACACCATTTGTGTCAGAACTGCCATGCATAGGGTTTTTAATGGCAGATTTTTCAGACGTAGATTGCCAGACCTTCCTGCCAATGTATCCCTCTCTGGGTAGACTCAAACTTCCAACCTTTCTACTAGCAGCCAAGTGCATTAACCATTTGCACCACTGAGTGCAAACCAGTGCAACCAGAGAACAAGTAATTGATTAGCAGAGGTAAGACTTAAATGTGCATCTGTGGTCATCTTAGAAAATTGAGAAGTTGCATAAAAGGACCACAAATGTCTATGAATTCACAGGAATAATGCATTTTATGCTCATTATCTCCAGTGATCTAGTCATTCACTCTACTATTATTTAAGCATATACCATGATAGAAATGGAGTCCTTGGTAGTGCAAACGGTTAATGTGCTTGGCTGCTACCCAAAATGTTGAAAGCCTTATGATCTACTTCTGAAAAATCAGACATTCAAAGCCCTGTATGAACTGCTGTGTGGAAAATGAATTTGCTCTATAAACTCTCACCCAAATCACAATTAAAAAGAAAGAAAAAGCCTGTGAGCACACTTCTACTCAGACACACATGGAGTCTCTATGAGTCAGAACCAACTGGAGGTCAGGTTTGTATTTATTTATTTATTTATTCATGGTATAGGTACTCTGCGAGGCAGACTGACTATAATTTGACAAAATCTGGATTCTGTATGTTGTTTAAGAGATACCAATAAACAAGAAACTACAATGCAGTTCAAACCCACCATCTACTTCTTGGGCAAAAAAGATTTACAGCCTTGGAAAGCCTATGGCCAGTTCTACTCTGTTCTAAAAGATCATTATGAGTAGAAATCACTTGATAGCAGTGGGTTTTCAACAGAGTGCTGTCATGATAACACATTAGATGTTACCATTTGAAAATTCCTTAACCCAGGAATTTAAATCTCTAACAACCTCTTCTGTCATTGAACCCCCATCTCCTTGAAATCTTTCAAACTCTTTTTCCTAAATTACAATGACAATGAGGCTGCACAGTGGTTAAGCGCTTGGCTGCTAAGCCAAAGGTCAGCAATTTGAACCCTAGCTCTGGTAGCATAGTGCCTAAGGCACTTGACTGCTAACCAGAAGGCTGGCAATTCAAACCCACCAGCTACTCCTTGGAAGGAAAGTCGGGCAATCTACTTCCATATACAAATCACCTCGGAAACCCAAGAAGGGGTTGCTTTGAGTCGGCCTACTTGGCAGCACATAACAACAAGCATCTTGGTGGGAGAAAGACATGGCAGTCTGCTTCCTGAAAGATTTGTAGTCTTGGAAACCCTGTGGGGCTGTTCTACTATGTGCTATGGTGTCACTATGAGTTGGGATTGACTCAACAGCAATAATTTTTTTTTTTTTTTGCTAGAAAAATTGAGGATATAAACCTCAAAATGTCCAAAGTGTAGAGAAGGAAGTCAAAAGGGGAGAAAGATAGGGAGACTGAAGGTTTTAGTTCAGTTGAAGAGCAAGGGTACTGGGAAAAAGAGTTTAAGAGAGCTCAAAGGAAAGGGAGTTACATGAAAGGAGTTGTTGAAGATTTAAATCCCTGGGTTAGGGAACGTTCAGATGGTAAAAGCTAGTGTGCTGCCCCTTAGAATGGTTGGTGAAACATTGTGGAGGGGTAATGACTGGATTTAAGATTACACCCAACATTTCAAGGAGGTGGTTGGATTTGACTCATGTTTGAACATGGAAATCTTCCAGGAGAGTTGAAGAAAATGAGATAGAAAAAAGAATGTAAACTATGAACCAAATTTCTCAATGAATGTGGTGAAAGATGGATTTATCAGAAAAGCAACAGAAAAGAGGAAGCTAGAGCAATGCAAGTTTGGTTGCTGAAAGCTGTAAAGGATGAAGGAGATCTTCTTGCATGAATAAGGAAGAATAATGGTTTAGAAAAAAAAAAGAAAAACTAAGAGAATGCTGAAATTGTTTTGAGAAATTAGGGATATGGGAGAATAAACAGACTTGTTCTAGAAAAAACTACAGTGAAGTAAGGCATTGGGAGGCCAGCCAGACTTCAGTTGAAGCATGGAAGAGAAATATATAAAGAAGTTGTTATATGTTTTCATTTGGAACATTGCAAAATGTACTTAGGTTTCCAAAGAGTGGATTTTTAAAATGGTTCCCTTCTGGTGCCCTTAAGGTTATTCCTTAAAGACAGGAAGTGCACATGCTTATCTCTGAATCTTGTGCCCAGGTAGGCATCTGTAGATTTTAAATTCTTGTTTGGTGTTCTATCCTCCACGTCTAGTACAGGACTTGGCAAATAGTAGAATCATAATAAATATTTATGTGTCATATTGTAGGTGATTCACACATATTTGTGAAGTGACCAGCACAAAGTATAGTACCTTGCTCAAGTTTGCTTTTTTTTTAGAACAAATATATGATTGAAATAATCATATTTCTGTTCTGGTTACCTAGTGCCACTCTGACAAGAATATACCATAAGTGGGATGGCTTGAACAAACAGGAGTTTATTCTCTTACAGTTAAGAGGCTTTAAGTCCGCATTGAAAGTGCCAGGCTCTAGGAGCTGGGTGAAAGCCCCTCAACCTTGGGCTTCAGCTCTACCTCCTGCTCCCGGCCCACTGAAGTTTGAGGCTTTTCTTCACTCAGCTGCTAGCTGCTGAGGCTGACAAGCCCAAGGTTGACAAGTAAAAAGGCACAATCCCGATGTTACCAAACCACATGGAAGGCCATTAATTCAAGTCCATTGAAAGCCCCAAGGTTGGCAGAGCATGGCAGACTGCTGAACAACAACATGGCTAGATGCAGGGTTCAAGCGTGCCATAAGCTAGAGACCATTCCCCAAGGTTTCTCCTTATATTCAGGAAGCAGACCACATCCCTAAGGCAGCTATTCAGCTGCTCACAGTAGATTTCACCTTGGAGTTGATTACCAGTCTTATCATGAGGAATACTACATTCAGCTGCCCAGCCGCTCAACCAGGCCCAGCCAAGTTGACATAAAAATTTAACTACCATAGCCTTCAAGTAAATAATATTTTCCAGTCCATATATCCATAAAACTTATTTGACTGCTAACCAGAAGGCTGGAGGTTCAAACCCACCAGCCACTCCTCAGAAGGGAGATTGGGCAATCTGCTTCCATAGTGCTACTGCCTTGGAAACCCAAGGAGGGGTAGCTATGAGTCAGATCTGACTCGATGGCAATGGGTTTGGGGTTTTTTTTTTTTTTGGCTTTAAATAACACAATTATTATCAAACAGGATATTTTTTTCCCATTTAAAATTGTTAGCCATTTTTCTACCTTATGCTAACTCTCCATTCCTTTTTTGTGTTATGATACAATTTATAGACTTTTTTTTATTTCAGTGAAAAAAATTAAAGTCAGCAAAGTATGATTTTTTTTTCCCTTAAGTCTTGTTTAAATAGATGCCTAACTGCCTTCCCATCTCACAGTAGGCACTTATATTTTTCTATTATGCTTATAGCTATCTCCTGCTTTAATGCTGACAGATGGATAAAATTCAAAGTTAGGTCTAATTATGTTGCAGTAGTAAATTGTATAAACTTCCTTAAACAATCATAAAAATAAAATTAAAAAACTAAGTCAATGTCACTATTAGTGAAAGTCTTGATAATTTCTACAGTGCCGTTTTTAAAATTTGTGAGGCAGTTGCAGGCTGATAAATTCATGTGTTCAAAAAGGCGCACATAAATTTAGCTATTGGATATTTTCCCCTTAACTTTGTGTTATGGATTGAGTTGTGTCCCCAAAAAATATGTGTTGTATATCCTAATTTCTATGGCTGTGGTTAAAATCTTATTTGAGAATGGCTTGTCTTTGTTGTATTAGTATACAGTGTGTTTTGAATCAATCTCTTACAGAATACAAAAAGAACATATTAGGCCAAGCAGAGAAGCAGAAATGGGAGAGATAGATGCCATGCCACATGCAGATCACCAAGCTGAGTAATAAAGGACCTTCCTCCATAGCCAAGCTTCTAGGCTCCTAAACTATGAGAAAATAAATTTCTGTTTTTAAGCCATTCACCTGTGATACTTCTACTATGTTGTTGTTATTTGCCATCGAGTCAGACCTGACTCATAGCCAACCCTCCTTGGGTTTCCGAGGTAGTATCACTACAGAAGTAGATTGCCCAACCTTCCTTCTGAGGAGTGGCTGGTGGTTACCAGCACTAGAAAATGAAGATAGAATTAGATATTGAGAAGTGGAAGTCCTACTCTAACAAACACCTAAAATGTGAAAGGGGTTTGGGAAATGGGTACTGAGTAGAGGCTGAAAGAATTTTAAGGTGCCTAATAGTAAAAGCCTAGATTGTCTTGAAGGGACTGTAGGTAGAACGATGAATGTCAAATGCAATTCTGATGAGGGCTTAGCAGGAAGTGAGAAGAACTGTGGAGAAAGTCTCTATTTTCTTACAAAATAATATGGCACCAGCAACAGAATGTTGCTAGAAATATGGACATTAAATATGCTTCTGGTGAGGCTTTAAAAGGAAATGATGAACATGTGTTTAAACAATGGAGGAAGGGTAATGCCTTTTAGGAAGTGGTAAAGAGCTTGTTTGAATTATGTTCAAATGTTTGGTGAAAGATAGAACATGTAAGTAATGAACTTGGATATTTGGCTGAGGAGATTTCTAAATGCAAAAATGCTATGAAGGTGGTATCCTCCTCCGACCACCTCTAACTTCATGAGGGGGAGAGAGAAGGATCAACGGCAACACAGCCCAAGGCCAATTCCTATGGGGTGAAACTCATACATGCCATCACACTCCAAACTTTTTACCAATTCTGACACCAACTGTCCCTCCCATGGAACTCTCTACTGCTCTGTTGAGTTCTATAATTCATTGCAATGGCCACACAGAACTCACAGACAATACTCATGATTATGGGTTTTTTTAGGGAAGTATTAGATTACAATTCAGGATTGGTAATGCTCAGGAGTTGGGGCCAACTCGACGGCAAACAACAACAACAACAACAACAAATGCTCAGGATACAATTCTCCAATGAGGACAACCTCCCTCTGCCATGCCCATAGGCATGACTCTCCTAGGCCTAGTCCTAGGCCTCTTGACCTGGCCTCTGCCCTGCTCAGGCAAGTATTAAAAAGCTCTTCTAGCTCTGCCAATATGCACACCCATTCCACCACCAAGGCTTCTGCGCAAAGGCACTCAGCTTTCTCTCTATGTGGGCTGGCAAGCCTGCCACCCTGTCTTATTCTGGTCTCTTGGTTCTACTGCTTCTGCTGCAACCATCTCTCTGCCAATGTCTCTGATGTCATCTCATTGCAAGGATCTTGGGTACGAGAATGCCCTCCACTCTCAGGTCTTCTCTATTGTGATAGTGAGATCCCCCTTTTCCCATCTCTGAGATGGCTTATTGTAAGCCTAATGAAATGACAAAACTGACCAATCCCCATATTAGGGTTCCATACAACTTATTTCCATTGTCCCACCCCCACAAGGGTACCATATACCTTATTTACATGACTAATGGAATATTCAATCCCCTTAGTAGACCACAAGCACCTCACATTTACATAGTTTCACCCAATCATGTGTTGGGTATCACAAAGATGATGGATAGAAGAGCCATACTAAGTAATTCACTATACCACACTAAGCAAAATCACAAAGGGGCCATGTGGTTTCTCCTTGTTTCTTATAGTAAAATGGGAATAGAAAGAGATGGACTTAAAAATGAACTGTGCAAAATGAAAACACAACATATATTTGGAAAATTCTGTTGTATAAACTAAGGACATGTGCCCTAGAATTTTCAACAAGGATGTGGCTACACAATCTTTTGTTAAAGAGATTAAGCCTGTGACTAATGGCTGTAGCCAACTACCACAGCAGAAAACCTACTAGCTTAGACTGAAAGGGACAGAGAAAGAATGAAAGAAAAGAACATTGTCTGCCTCTTGGAATTCTATAAGCAGGAAACAGGCCCAAGAAACCTATTGTCCTCCAAGAAAATAAAAGGACCATCCCTGGAGCAACTTTGAGATCAGCAGAACTGTTGGAAGGAGCACAGGAAGCAGAGTTGCATTGATATCAAATAGTAGAACCATGGCCTGCTGGATTGCAAAGGGTGGGGCCACAGCCTCCTAGTTTTCAGAGTCAGATCTTTGCCAACTCATTTTCTGTTTTAGAGTGTGGGACTAACCTTAAGATGTGCTGGAGAATGGGACCATTACCCAAAGCTGAGGGAGTGGGGTTGTGCTGCCCAAGGGGCGGAAGAATGAGACCTGCTAGAGCAGAGGGGGTAGGTTGCCACTCAGATGTACTAGGAGAATGGGGATGCCCAAAGCCAAGGAAGTAGAGCTGGAAACCCAGTGGCACTGGAAAGTGGAGCTAAACCCCAGGGCTGAGAGGCCTCCACCCAGAATCCAGAGGATGTAGTTAACACTTAGGGTCTGGAGGGTGAGGCCATTGCCCAGATGGTCTCAGAGAAGAGGGGATTATTTTCACACCTTGAGAGCTAAATGTAATTTGTCCTGCTGGATTTTGGACTTGTTTGGCACCTGTTATGTCATTTTTCTCTACAATTTCTCCCATTTGTATTGTATTGTATTGTATCCCTTGTGCGTGTTCTACTATTGAACTCTGGAAACAGATAAGCAGTAATCTACTTTTCACAGGTCATGAATGAAGAAGAATTTTGCCTCAGGATGGAATATAACTATGTTGTTGTTAGGTGCTGATGAATCACTTCCGACTCTTAGTGGCCCTACACGTACAGCAGAACGAAACACTGCCTGGTCCTGTGCCATCCTCACAATCCTTACTATGCTTGAGCCCATCATTGCAACCACTGTGTCAATCAATCTCATTGACCCTCCACTTTACCAAGCATGATATCCTTCTCCAGGGAGTGGTCCCTTCTGACAACATGACCAAAGTATGTGAGACAAAGTCTAGCCATTCTCACTTGTAAGGAGCATTCTGGCTGTACTTCTTTTAGGATAGATTTGTGCATTATTCTGGCAGTCCATGGTATTTTCAGTATTCTTCACCAGCACTGCAATTCAAAGGCATCATTTTTTTTTTCAGTCTTCCTTATTCATTGTCCAGCTTTCATATGCATATGAGATGATTGAAAATACCATGGCTTGGGTTAGGCACTCCTTACTCTTCAAGTGACATCTTTGCTGCTTCACACTTGAAAGAGGTCATTTGCAGCAGATTTGCCCAGTGCAATACAACATCTAATGCTTGGCCTGCTGCTTCCATGGATGCTGACTGTGGATCCAAGTGAAATAAAATTTTGGCAACTTCAATCTTTTCTCCATTTATCATGATGTTACTTATTTGTCCAGTTGTGAGGATTTTTGTTTTCTTTATGTTGAGGTGTAATTTATACTGCAGTCTGTAGTCTTTGATCTTTATCACTAAGTGTTCAAGTCCTCTCCACTTTCAGCAAGCAAGCATATCGCAGGTTGCTAATGAGTCTTCCTTTAATCCTGATACCTTGTTATTCTTCACAAAGTCCATCTTCTCAGATTATTTCCTCAGCATACAGATTGAATTGTTGTTGTTGTTATTTGCCGTCGAGTCGCCCCGACTCATAGCGACCCCTCCTTGGGTTTCCGAGGCAGTATCACTATGGAAGTAGCATTGCCCAACCTTCCTTCCGAGGAGTGGCTGGTGGGTTTGAACCTCCAGCCTTCTGGTTAGCAGTCAAGTGCCTTAGGCACTGTGCTACCAGCTCCTTACAGATTGAATAAGTATGGTGAAAAGATACAACCCTGATGCAAGCCCTTCTTGATTTTAAACCATACAGTATTCCTTTGTTCTGTGCAAACAACAGCCTCTTGGTCTCTGTACAAGTTCCTCATGTACACAATTAAGTGTTCTGAAATTCTCATTCTTTGCAAATTTGATATAGTTGAATCGGAAGATGAGATTTTGGACTTGGAGCTGATTTAAGACTTGTGGGATCATATGATGGGTTGAATGTATTTTGCAGGTGGCAGGAACATGAACTTTTAAGCCCCAAAGAGTGAAATATTATATGTGAATTTTGTCCTGAAAAAATTTGTATTGTAAATACTAACCTCTCTATGCCTGTGGTCCACCATTCATCTGTCAGTTGTCATATACTGTGGTGGCTTGCTTGTTGCTGTGATGCTGGAAGCTATGTCACCAGTATTTCAAATACCTGCAGAGTCTCCCATGGTGGACAGGTTTCTGTTAAGCTCTTTGTTAAAGCCATCTGCTTATGATATTTCTGTTATATAAACACTAGATATCTAAGGCACTTGGCTGTAAAATTACACTTTCTCTAACGTGTATACATTTAACTTCACAAAGACAAGTAATGATATCACTAATTTCACATAAATTTCTTATGCAAACATTAGCTCTACATATAAAAATTAAATTCCTGATTTCCTAGACTCAGATTTGGAATCAAGTATGTTTCTTCATTCATTATTCCAACAAATATTTATAGGATGTCTACAATACACAAGATAGTGTGCTAGACTTTTGCTAAGGTATTTAGATTAACTTAACTTCAGATACAAAAAGATTTGTTTCTGCATGAGAGATGCCGTTTGATTATATAACTGTAGAGATCCATTGTAGAATACTGTAATTATATGTTAATTTTAATATGTATTAATCAACATATAATTATTAATATATATAATAAATACCAAAGACAATACTGAGACCTGTATATAAAAAATATTGTTTCTTTTAGGGACTGACAAAATTGGTTCTTGACAAGGTTTGTTCTTAGGATCCCTCCATTCTCTTATTTCACTAAATTGTGTTCTGTTATACTATTGTATTCACTTGAACTTGGCAGGATACATTATGCAAATAAGTGCCAGCTTCTTATGTATCAGCAAGTGAGATCTCCTAAATGTCTCTGTTAACTTCCTGATAAAAGTTAACCCTAGCCAAACAAGAGAGTACACTAAATCTCTCTCCAAGAAAGATATCAAATTATGATATGTATTATTTCATAGAAATTTCCCATTATAATTGTGATAGAATTATAATGTTATGAATATAAACATGAAAAAACACTGGAAGTTGATTTTGTATTTTCCAGTAGAAAGCTTCTTAAACACATTCATTAACTTCACTGAGATCAATCATGTAGAAAGCATTATGCTGTTGATATATGAAGTCATGAATGCCTAAGGGCAGTTTTAAGTGAATAAGAAGCATATTAACCAGTAGAACTCCAGAACATATCCTATAGAACAAATTCTATAGAATGCAGTTTAATTAATGGAAGGAGTATCAACTGTAAAGTGGGACAAATCTGAGTTCAAGTGGTTTCCATGGATAGGCAAATTATATTACTTCTTAGAGACAAAATTATATTACTTCTTAGAGACACCAGCACCTCCCCTGTAAAATGCTTATGTTACCTACCTCATAGTTTAATGCTGGTTCCCTTTCTATTCACTACAGAGTTTGCATATTCATTAATTCAGAATAAAGTTGGGGAGTGGGAATAGGGCTTATAGTACAGAGAATAATGTTCCCCTAAAGATTCCACTTCATAATCCCTCAAAAACATATTGCCATAGAGTCCAACTCATAGTGACCCTTATAAGACAGAATATAACTGCACCACAGGTTTCTAAGGCTGTAAATATTTATGGAAAGAGATTGCCATATCTTTTTCCCTCAGAGTAGGTTGCTAGGTGTGAACTATGGACCTTTAGGTTAGCAGCTGAATGCTTAAACATTATGCCACCAGGGCTCCTGTCCTAATCTCTAGAACCTGTAAATATGTGAAGTTAAATGGCAAAGGAGAATTAAGGTTCCATGTGGCAGTCTGCCTCCATAAAGACAAGGATTACATCCTTGCAAATCTTAATGGGGCATAATCTACTCAACAACAACAGGTTTTGTTTGTTTCTTTAATTATGGAATTAAGGTTGCTAATTAAACAAAGCAACCAAATTCACTACCATCCAGTTAATGCAGACTCTTGGTGACCCCCATTCAGTTTCCAAGGCTGTAAATCTTTATGGAAGCAGACTGCCTCATCTTCTGTGGAGCAGCTGGTGAGTTTGAACCACTGACCTTTTGATTAGCAGCCAAATGCCTTAACTGCTACACCACCAGAGCTCCTTAAGGTTGTTAATCAGCAGACCTTAAAATAGGAGGATTATTTTCAATTATCCAGGTTGTGCCTAGTGTATTCACAATTGAATGGGTCCTTAAGAGTTGAAGAAGACAGAAAAGGAGAGTCAAAGAAAGATATTTGATGATGGAAGAAGGTCAGAGTGATGTGATTTGAGAGGGACTTGACTTGCCATTTCTGGCTTTAAATATGAAGGATTTGAAGATGAAGGAAAGGCACTCTGAATCAAGAAATGCATGCAGCATTTGACAAACAGAAAAGGCAAGGAAACAGATTCCCCTCTAGAGCACCTATACGGGAACCCAATCCTGTTAACACTTGATTTTAAGTCAACGAAATACGTGTAAGACTTTCAATCAGCAGAACTGCAGATAATAAATTTGTGTTGTTTCGATCCACCAACTGTTTGGTTATTTGTTAATAGAAGAGTACAAGGGAGCTCTGGTAGCATAGTGCCTAAGGCCTTTGACTGCTAACCAGAAGGCTGGTGGTTCAAACCCACCAGCCACTCCTCGGAAGGAAGGTTGGGCAATCTACTTCCGTAGAGATACTGCCTTGGAAACCCAAGGAAAGGTTGCTATGAGTCAGGTCTAACTCACTGGCACATAACAACAACAACATAACAATAGAAAACTAATGCCGTGCTGGAGGTTTGAGATTGTCTTTCAAAATGAAGACAGCCAACATAATGCGTGAGGACTTCATAGTTTTTCTTCCTAGACCTGGTTTATAAATTAAAATTTAATTTATTGAATTCTAATAATCAGCCTGCTGAAATTATTTGGAAAGTGTATTTTTATTTGAAAATTTTCTTCTATGGTTAATATTATACATTTATTTATATTTTAGCACTGTCTACAGTGAATTTGAGAAGCTCTGGTGGCTTAGTGCCTAAAGCATTTGACTGCTAACCAGAAGGCTGGTAATTCAAATCCACCAGTCACTCCCCGGAAGGAAGGTTGGGCAATCTACTTCTGTAGTGATACTGCCTCGAAAACCCAAAGAGGGGTTTCTATGAGTCAGATCCAACTCGATGGCAATGAGTTTGGTTTTGGTTTTTAGATAATGAATTTATAATTTAGGCAGCTTTACAGAGAAGATTTAAATTTAATTAAAATATGGATGGAGTAAAGGTCACTCTATTAAACCTTACGAGGATTATAGTAACTAAAATGGAAGCTAAGATTTTGTTATGGTTTAAGTCCAAGCTAAAATCACCTTTACCTTCTGCTCTGAACTATAGCTTGGTAAATTTATTATCAAATATGGTAATTAAAGTTATAATTGTTATAGTTTTCACTGATTAGTCTTAGATGAGGATATGCATTATCAAACATTCTGTCAAATGGTTTTCAGTTATAAGGCAATATTTAAATTTTTAAATATCAAAAGAGAAGAAATATTGAATAAACTCAAACCCAAATGAAAATCATGATGGTCAAGTCAATTCTGACTCAGTGACCCTATAGGAC
The DNA here is from genome assembly GCF_000298275.1 of Orycteropus afer afer. Taxonomy (NCBI): domain Eukaryota; kingdom Metazoa; phylum Chordata; class Mammalia; order Tubulidentata; family Orycteropodidae; genus Orycteropus; species Orycteropus afer. The sequence continues at coordinate 619,935 of NW_006921987.1, read as the reverse complement.
AGGGTAGAACTGCCCTTAAGGGTTTCTAAGTCTATAAATCTTTATGCAAGAAGACTGTCACATCTTTTCCAGAGGAGCAGCTGGTGGGATCCAATGACCAACCATAGGGTTAGCTGCTGAGCACTTTAACAACTGGTAAAACAGAGTGTAACAAGAATATAATGTTCAACTAGACTCTAATAACCTACAACTCCAGGGTCATGAGAGAATATGGTGTGAAGACAAGAAATACACATAATGTAAAAACTATATAGGTCTTTGCTTTGGCAGATAAAGAGAAAATCTAGAATGAAGCCTAAATAAACTAGTAAAGGGGAAAGGGAATGAGTTTATCTCCTTTAACATGAATAGAAGAGAAAAAGAAAATAATGATATAAGCAGGACATAGAATTCTTTGGACCAAGATTTAAGAGGGCTAAGGTCAACAAGTCTCAAACAACAGTAGGTACATGTTATCATATAAACTAATTATATTACCTGGGAGGTCTGGTGGCATAGTGAATTAGACACTTGACTGCTAACCAGAAGGTCAGCGGTTCAAACCCACCAGCCACTCCATGGAAGGAAGATGGGGCGATCTACTACCATAAAGATTTATAGCCTTGGAAACTCAATGGGGGTTGCTATGAGTTGGAAATGACTCAATGGCAGTGAATGTGGTTTTGGTTTGGAATTATATTACAATGCTTTAAGATAAATGAAATGTTTCTACTTTTTAGTGAAATTATTCTTCATAAATATATCTGATTTATATTAAATATGTTCGATTTTTTAAGGCGTTTTGGTATTTGATTTTTAACCAGATTGCCTAAGGTATTTGATTGCTAACTGGAGGGTTGGTGGCTCAAACCCACCAGTCTCTCCATGGAAGGAAGACTGGGCAATCTACTTCCATAAACATTTACTGCCTTGGAAACCCAAAGCGAGTGGCTATGAGTCCAAGTCAACTTGATAGCAGTGAGTTTGATTTTTTGTTGAATTTTATGTTCAATTTTTGGAGACAAGCTAAATGAATCAATATTATCACATTTATCATCAGTATATTCATGTGGTATTTAATGTGAAAATTTCTAAAACTGTCAAAATAATTTTGGTGACAATTTATTCTACTGATTTATAACAAAACTATTATTAATTGCCACTTTTAGTCAAATTATATTGTAATATTGCTACTAGAACACTACAACTGTTTATATTTTTGCAAGTGCTCAACATTTTGAATTAGAGAATGTTTGCAAACCAGCTTTCTGAATATTATAAACATTACACTGCAATAGTTGAAGATGCTATTCTCTTTATATGTGTATAAAGTCAAGAAGCAGCAGCAACAATCATGTCTTCATTACTTTATTCATTCAAAAACATGACTACAATGTGCCAGACAGTGAAGAAAATAATGAAAAAAAAAGTCCTTAGGAATGTACATTCTAATGAAGGATTCAGACAGTAAACAAATAAGTAAACATCTGGTAAGTGTCAAGATGAAAAACAGAGCAAGGGGTTGGAAGATTTGGTTGGAGAGCGTTGAAGCTTAGGCAGAGTTGTCAGTCCAGGACTCGTTGGGCAGATAACTTTGGAGTGAAAGCATGAATGAATTAAGGGAGCTGGCCACGTGAACTCATTAGGGAAGAGCATCGTCGCAAGTAGAACACCAAGAGCAAATGCCTTGTTGCAGGAAGATATTTAAAGTAACAATGAGGAGGCCAGAATGACTGAAAAGAGCCAATAAAGGAGAAAAATAGTAGAAAAGGTCATAAAGGAAGTGAGGGAAAGGTCATAGTGGGTTGTGTAGGTCATGTTAAAGACTTTGACATTTATTCCAAGTGAAATGATAAGCCATTATCAGGTTTTGAGCATTGGAATTGTATGTTCTTACTTATTTTTTTAACATGATCCCTGGCTGCTCTCTTCAGAAGAAACTACAGGGCTTGTGGTGTGAAGGAGATTACAGGCAGAAACAAGTAAGTAGAGAACCAAAAAAAAAAAAAAAAACCGCACTATTTGACTCACAGCAACCCCTCCTTGGGTTTCTGAGGTGGTATCTCTACAGAAGTAGATTGTCCAATCTTCCTTCTGAGAAGTAGCTGGTGGGTTTGAACTGCCAGCCTTCTAGTTAGCAGTCAAATGCCTTAGATACTACGTCACCAGAGGATTTGGAAATTATTATAATAATTCAGGTGAGAGATATGTTGGCTAGATCATGGTGGTGACAATGAAGGTGATGTGAAGTGGTTGATTTGTGGATATGTTTTGATGGTAGATTAAACAGAATTTGTCCTAAATGGTAGCAAAAGGGACAAAAAGGCAGCAAAGATTATACCAATGTTTTGGCCTTTGCAACTGCAGGTACAGAGTTACTGAAGCCAAGTGGAGTCAAAGTTCAGCCTGCATCCCTGGTTGAAGTAAATAGATATGAAGTAAGTAAATATGATAACTCAGTTCCTTAAGAACTGAATATAATAAAAGCTCAACTGTCACCCCCACTCTGGTTAAGACAGATAGGACCTCAGTTGGAGGCAGACAAGCAAACATGATAACTCAGTTCCTTAATAGCTAAATGGAATGAAAGGTCAATTTACTTATTCTCTCCATGTTATCCCCCTAGAAACAGGTGATGACTATGTTAATGTGTTTCAGGAGATAACTTGAAAATTAGCCTTGGCCAGCAGACATGCATAGTGAGATAAATGGGAACAGAGTTGCTGGGAACTGACTTTCCCCCCTCTGCCCAAGCCTCAGTCAGCTGACGACAGGAAGCCAGTGTGACTCATCTGGTGTGCAAGCACACTGCATTAAAAATCAACTGTCCCTTTAAACCAAGACGAAGGAAGCTTCAGCCAATGCTCAGTTAATTCAAGCCCAAATTCCTGAAGTTTTTATGAGTAAGTATAAGCCCCCTCTCTTGAAGCTTACAAAACTGTATCCTGACCTCCATTTGGAGAGTCAGATTTGGGTATTGGCCTGTCTCTTTGCATTGCCACTTTTTAATAAATAATTTTCTCTCCTCTTAATCAGTGTGGAAACTGTTTTGGCCTGATTGCGCACTGGGCGGGGACTCAGGTTTGGTCTGACTTCATTACCATAAATTGCCATGGAGAAAACTGCAGGAGGAGCTGCTATTTGGGGAAATATTAAGATGTCAATTGGACATGACAAGTTTGAGATGCTTACTGTACATCCAAATGGAGAAGCTAAATAGTCAAGTGCCCTGAATTCCAGTGAATCAAGTTTAATTTGGAGTTTAAATTTGGGAGTCATCACCATATAAGTGGTATTTTAAACCATGAGACTAGATAAGATAATGAAAATTAAGATAATTATGATAAGGAAAATGAGTGGAGATAGAGAAAAGACATTCCAATATTAAAATGTCTCAGTGAACAAAAGAAACCAGAAAAGCGACTAAGAAGGAAAACAAAAACAGAAACAAAACAGATGAGTGGGGTGTCTTGGAAGCCACGTGTTTCAAGGAGGAAAGAAAAAGATTTAACTATGTTAGTTGCTACCAATAGGTCAAGATATTGAGAATTGAGAAATGAATAACATATAGCAATGGGAAGGTTACTGTGACCTTGGTAAGTATAATTTTTGTGGACCAGTGGGGACAAAACTTTTAATTGTGCCAAGAGAGAATGAGTAGGAGGGAACTTGTAGTTTAGTGAGTATGGTAAATTTTTTCAAGTTTTTACTACACTGGTGACTGGAATGCAAAAGTTGGAAACAAAGAAGAATCACCGGTAGTTGGAAAATTTGGCCTTGGTGACAGGAATAATGCTGGAACTC
>NW_006921987.1:602898-611757 GCF_000298275.1 Orycteropus afer afer | reverse complement strand
GGATTTGAACCGCCAGCCTTCTGGTTAGCAGTCAAGTGCCTTAGGCATTATGCTACCAGAGCTCCTTGAATGAGAGCTCGGGGATGGTATAACCTTAAGCTAGATTGAAGGAGCTTTCTTACACAGAAACAAAAGAAGCTAGAGTTGAGGAATACAGAGTCAAGAAGGCAAGTGGATGCAGTGGTGCGAGAGTATCTCTTCTGAGTGCTTCAGTTTTCTTAGAGAGGAAAAATTGTCAGTTGAGTTGGAAGCTAGGGACAAAGGATAAAGTACAACATATTTGTCAAGGATACTACATGAGTAAAAAGACAAGGGAAATACAGATCTAAAACACAGCTACAACAAACCCTTCACAGTAGGTTTACTTTATTTAATTCTCCATTTACTTTGACAGTTATTTTTAATGATTCCAGTGAGTTTTGAGCAGGAAGGGGGGTTCATCTGTCAGGATGTTATATAAATACTACTTGTGTATTCAGTTGTTACTGCAGAAAAACAATCTAGGGCCTCATGCAAAAGAAAAAATGGAAACCCTAGATTTCTTGCCCTTATAAAATAGGGCACATGTCAGCGAAACTTCTCAACAGTGTGGATACTCCATTAAGATGCTAATTAAGTGCTTGCCAGGGAGAATTATTTGCCCTTCCTCTCTCTTATCTGTTTTTTTCCTTCATTTGAAATCTAGTCCCTGGCTGCAGAATTTCAATTTACAACAAAGACATTCCTGGGAAAACACAAAGATCTCTGGCAGTTGCAAATAGTGCCTAAATTTTCCTTTGGTAGAAATCCCTTCCCTCAGCACCATTAAAACTTGACACTTGTACTTAAAAATGACTGGAGTGAATTGCCCATGAGGAAGATGAATTTCAAAAACAACATGTGGCTCTATAGCATAATTAGTGGTGTGAAGACCTCATACCTCATTCAGTACTGGAAAGAGAGACAACGTTTAGATCATATTTTTTGTTTTTTTCCACCCAAAAGGGGTAGTATCAAAGGCTCCCTGAGTCCCTGGATCCCGTGAGTGACATAAAGGGTTAAGTACACTAGCTGAAAGTTGGTAGTTCAGATATACCCAGAGATATGTCAGAAGGCCAGTCTGATAATCTGCTTCTAAAAGGTCACAGCCTTAAAAACCCTGTGGGGCAGTTCTACTCTGCACACATGTGGTCGCCAAGAGTCAGAATCAACTTTATAGCAATTAACAACAACAGCAAAAGCTGTTTTGCTATTACCATACATTTCAGGAATTGGGGTGAGTTAGGGGCTCTGGTGCTGTAGTGCCTAAGGCATGTGACTGCTAACCAGAAGGCTGGTGGTTCAAACCCACCAGCCACTCCTCAGAAGGAAGACTGGGTGATCTGCTTCCGTAAGGGTTTCCGAAGCAGTATCACTAGGGAAGTAGATTGCCCTATTTTCCTTCCGAGGAGTGGCTGGTGGGTTTTGGTTAGCAGTCAAGTGCCTTAGCCACTATGCTACCAGAGCTCCCTTTAAGGCCATAGGGTACATGATTTTAAAAGACTTTATGCAGGCAGGATACTCATAAAGTCCTGACCTTTGGTGAAAGTCAGGAAGCGGAACAAGGCTGTGATAAATTCTTAAGGATAGACCTCAACTTCCTTCAGGTTAGGTGCACTTACAATCTCTTTCTAAGACACAGTCTGTCTGTTTCAACATGGATGTCCCAACTTCTGCCCAGGTGAATTCTGCTCTTTGCTTTTGGTTCGAGTCTTGATCTAGTCTTGGATCAACCATCTTAGTTCATCAGGTGGTAAAGGAGAGCAACAGCGTGCAGGCTCTAAAACTAGTTAACACTGACCACAGGTAGCGAGCTAGAAGACATCTCAAAAATTACCTGTTATCCAGAAATGTTATTTAAGTAGTAAATTTACACTTGCTGTTCCTGTCTTGGTTTTATGATCTTAGGAATGTGGCTGCAGGAGCAGGATTCTTAAGTGATTATGGCTATAAGTAGTAGAATAAGGCAATGTTTAAATTGAACAAGATTAATATGGAGGTTTAGGTTATGAAGTTAGAACACATATTCATCTCCCAGAAATTCTAATCTGTCTATACTATTACATTTTGAATCAAACAATGGTGTAGATCAAGTAATAAGACTGTTTTGCCTTGGGTTTTTCTTTTTCCTCCTAACTTTTGATTCTGATTTGGTTGAAAATTTTCAGAGCAAATTGGTTTCCTATTCAACAATTCATACACATTTTGTTTTGTGACATTATTTGCAGTCCTCACCATGTGACAACACTCTTCCCATTTCCTCCCTCTGTTTACCATTTTCATTCATCCTTTTTTCCTATCCCCTCCTGTTTTCTGAAGTTTATCACTGAACAAATGCTGCCTTTTTTATCTCATATGGTTGGCTGTTTTAAGGAATGCATACCTTCTTGATGTTATTTTCCCCTTTTAGGCTGTCTGTCATTTGGCTGAAAGATGAGCCATGGAGGACTGTTTTGCCAAGCCAAGGCAAAACAGTCTTAGTACTTGATCTACACCTTTGTTTGATTCAAAATGTAATAGTATAGTTCAGTTCCAGGCGTGGAGAATGTCTAAGGGTCATAGTCTTGAGGGTTCCACCAGTTTCTATCAGATCAGTAAGCCTGATCTTTTTTTATGATCTTGAATTTTTTTCCACATTTTTCTTCCACTCTGTGCAGGCCCTCCTATTGTGGTCCCTTTCCAAGAGGTCAGCAGTGGTAGCCAGTTACCATCTAATTTTTCTGGTCTCGGTGTCTTGTAGACTGAAGTTTGCATGGTCCACTTGTCCTTTGGACAGATTGTTTCCTTGCATCTTTGATTTTCTTAACTCTGCTTTGCTCCAGATAAGGAGAGAACAGTAATTGCACCTTAAATGGCCACTCACAAGATTTTAAGATCCCATCAGCTACGCACAAAAGCAGGATGCAGATCATTTTCTTTGTGGAGTATGCTGTGCTAATTGACTTTGGTGTCCCCTGAGACAATGGTCTAGAGTTCCAATACCCAGCGATTCATTCTCTCAAGGTATTTGGTTATGGCTAAGAAGTTTTCATAACTTTGTCCCCTGTATGCTCTACTATATTCATGGATATATTCCAGCATATGTAAATACATATATAGAAATATCCTCTGACAAACCTATATGTAGTCTCATTCACCTTCCCTCCCTGTTAAGCTTGTGTGCCTATCTATGTATCCACTGAGATTATTGTTGAAGAAATGTCAGGAAACAGAGACCCCAAAGTTTACACTGAGAGCTATGTTTTAGAATAAAGCAAGAATCCTTTTAAATGTTCTTGACAATACTCTATGAAATCCTTCTGGACCACAAATTGTTATCAGTTCTCTTCTGACTATTTTCTTGGCAGTACCAATAAGATTAAGAATCTTAGAGGTCCTCTCATCTTCAGAACATTATTGACTCTGTAGTTTAAATGTTACCCCAATTTTCAAATTCTGTATTAAATAAACTTCAGTCAATTTCTATTATTGCCTTAAGAGGCTCTTTTGTTTTGACAATATTAAAGAAATTACTAAGTCCATTATACCTAAACTTTTATTCTTATTTTTACTTCAGAATTTCCATTTATACAATTTTAGGCTTTTGTTTCCAAATGAAATTGCATTTTAATATAAAGTGTTTTTTTTAAAAAAATAATACTTTTTGAAATAAAGAGCTTAAATAATTTCACTTTTTGACAAGTTTTTAGTTTACATCAATTAGAGGAGAAAATGTACCCTTTTACATGACTTTCTTTTCAGTCATGAAAAATTACCCTTGCTAATAAATACTCCTTATTGTCATTCTATTTTCAGAATTGCAGTAATACTTAGCTTCTTGAAATTTGATAACCTATGATGTAATGGGTAGACACATATCAGCATGATTGATAGGTAAGTGAAGTAGAAATATCACTATGTGTAAAAGATTATTTGACTATTGCATTATATGAATGTCTCACAGATTACCCTTTCAGGGCAACAATTGGGTAAAAATGACCATTCATAGGGTTAATTAATGATGGCAGTGAGTTTGGTTTGGGTTTTTATCCTCTATAAGCTGTAAATGTAGCCTTAATTGAGAAAAGGATTGTTGCAGCTATAATTAAGGATTTTGACATGAGCTTACCCTGGATCACCAAACCAAAAAAAAAAAAAGCTCCCTTCCATTGAGTCATTTCCAACTCCTGGACTCCCACTGGGTTTCCAAGAACGTGAACCTTTACAGAAACAGACTGCTTCACCTTTCTCCCACACAGTAGCTGGTGCGAAGACTGAGCCAGACATGGCAGGGATACAGCCACAAGAAATTCCTCAAGCACTAGAGGATGGAAGAAACAAACAAGGATTGTCCCCTAAAGCCTTAGAAGGGAGCACAGGCCCTTCTGACACCTTGATTTTGCCCTCTGGTTTGCAGAACTGTGAGAGAATAAATTTCCATTGTTTTAAAACACCAAGTTTATGGTAATTTGTTATAGTGGGTGTAGAAAATGAATGCAACTGGTATCATGTATTACTGAGTAAAAATGTGTGCAGGAAAGTTTAACCAACAATGTGTTTGTATAGCACTGTCTAGTAACTGCCCCTTTTCTCTCTGACTTGTGTGATAAATGATTCATCTTATTGCAGTGAAATAAAAATTTTCAAAAAATTCTCTTAATACCTATTGTTATCAGGCTGACCTTTTAGCCACAATTTTGAACCCTGTCACCTGACTCATCTTCTATACAGTTATCCCTTAATGTGAGTGAATTCTGGGGAACCATCTGAACAGTTTCTTCAAAATCACATTAATATGTCATTGTGAGTTGTTATTTAAAAGCTTTATCTTAAATAATATTATCATACACTTAATTTCTGTTTCATTTTGAGGTCTTACATCATAATGGTTATGTTCTCACTCAGTGTTCCTTATTTTTGTTTGTTTAAAATGGTTGTCTTACAATTTTTTCTTAAATATTTTCAATGCTGTACTTTATATATATTTGTATATTTCAATCTGTTTATTCTTTTCTTTTAAATTTTTTAGTTACGATTTGGGTGAAAGGTACAGAGAAAATTCATTTTCCATGTAGCAGTTCATACACATTTTGTTTCATGACATTGATTACAATACCCATAATTTAACAGTTCTCTTCCTACTTCCACCCTGTGGCTACCTTTTCTATGTGTCTTTCTTTCCTATTCAATCCTGTGTCTGGTAGGTTTGAACAACCAACCTTTAGCATTTGATTCGCAGTCAAATGCCTTAACCACTATACCACCAGAGCTTATTTAAATATCTCCAATTCTGAATGTGTTTTTAATATTGCATATTTAAATTAAAAATGATTGAGTTGACCAAGCCACATAAATGTGGGAAACAGGAAACTGCATCAATTGATTGCCAAATGTATATCAGTTAGTGGGCAAAGTACTTAATGTAACTTAGCTTATTTAATGTAAGATGGCCTAAACCTAAGAAATACTGTCATTGTTGTGTGCCAAGAAGTCAAAAATGCAGAGGCATGCAGTAAAAATATTCTGAAGGCTTTCCCATTTCCTATTATATCTCCAACAGCCAATATAGTGCATTTATTTTTCACATAATGTAGGCTATATATTCTCACAGTCATGATTATTTGACATTCCTACGATTATCTCTAAACTTCTTTATTTAAATTCTTTATTGACCTACTAGTTTGGGTTGCACCAAAATATAATTTGAATGAAATTAAAATAAGGTTATGGCATCTAACCAAGTACATTTTTCAGAAACCCACAGTAGATAGCATTCATAACATTGCCTAAACAAATGGCATTTATAAAATAGTGATTATTACCACAGAGTAAATGGTTTATTTCCCAAAATCTGTACTTTCCAGGCATTCACTGATTTTTAACACACTTTAGGAGTTTCATTATTTTTTTTTCCTCAAATATAATGCAGAGTTAAAAAAATTATTTTAATGTGCTTTTTCTTGACAGAGATGAAAACAGCGTTTTACCCTACACTAAATTCCAGCCAAGAAAAAAATATATTGCATTAACAGATAGCCCATTATTTTTAAGGAGTTGGGCATGTTACATTAAAGAAATCATTTTTAAAGCTAAAATCTTTCATATTTATGTAATTTCTTAATATTCTCAACTCCTGATCATCATTTTAAATGGAATTATTCAAACTGAATATTTACTTAATCTAAGAAAGAAAAAGAAGCTCTGGTAGCATATTGCCTAAGGACTTGACTGCTAACCAGAAGGCTGGCAGTTCAAACCCACCCGCCACTCCTCAGCTGGGCAATCTACTTCCGTAGCAATACCACCTCGAAAACCCAAGGAGGGGTCGCTATGAGCCAGGTCCAATTTGACTGCACATAACAACAACAACGAGAAAGAAAACATAGTTAGGTCTTTACTTGCTGATACTGTGTATTTCCTGACTTTTAAGGGTTTTTTTTTTTTTTTTTTTTAAATTTCCCACCATTATCCCAGGCCCTCAGCTACCTAAGCCAGCCCTACTGAGGACATGGACTTCTAGACTATATACCAGAGGAGGATCACTTAAGGTGTTACTTGGTTACTCTGCTAGATATGGGGTGGTGGAGCTGGTACTATCTCTCAAACCCAGGAATAAACTCCTGCTGACCTGTTGGCACCCCAACACCTAATAGAATAAGTTCAGATATGCAATAAGTTGTCATCTCCATTTCCGTCCAAAATATGCAGCTCCATAAGCAAAAGACCTGGGGAAAATATTATAGAAATTCCATTACCAATAGGGTCTATTGAATGTACAATTTAAACTTCAGATTCTTTCAGCTGTTATCTCAAAAGTACAAAGTGTATTTTGTTTAGAAGTCTTTCATTTTTCTTGAACCTTGTATGTCTCTATACAAACATTTATGTATCAATGTAATCTTGAAGACTGTGAAGTTACATGGATACCATTTCCAACTTTTTTTTCCCCTCACTTTTATTGTGGTGAAAACATACACAAGACATTTCTCAACATAACAACTTCCACATTTGCAACTCAAGGACATAGATGACTTGTTTTTCATGTTGTGCCACTACTGTTGCTATTCTTTTCAAAAATATCCCACTGCCATTAGCATAAATACAATGCCACTAAAACAAAAGCTACTTGTTCCCTTCCTCCTACTCCTGGTAACCACTACATATACTTATATATATATATATATATATACACACACACACACATACATATCTATCTATCTATCTGGGAGCTTTGAAGGCTGGAGGTTCAAACCCACCAGCCACTCCTCGGAAGGAAGATTGGGCAATCTACTTCCGAAGTGATACCGCCTAGAAAACCCAAGGAGGGGTCGCTATGAGTCGAGTCCGACTCGATGGCAAACAACAACAACAACAAATCTATCTATCTATACATATACAATATATATATCTACATATACATATATATATCTACATATATCTATATATCTATATCTATCTATCTATCTACCTATCTACCTATCTATCTACCAAAGATTATTGTTTTGCTTACCTCTGTGCCACTCTAACAGAAAATACCACAAATGGGATGGCTTTAGCAAACAGGAGTCTATTCTCCTATAATTTGAAACCCTTAAGTCCGAGTTTAAAGTGCTACACTCTAGGGGCTGGGTGAAAGCCGCTCAACCTTGAGAGATCCAGCTCTGCCTCCTGCTCCCAGCCCACTGAAGCTAGAAGTTTTTCTTCACTGAGACAGCTGCTGGCTGCTGAGACTGTGAAGCCCAGTTTCATCATGGGGAATAACTACCACCAGCTGGTGAACCACTCAAGTTGACAACAATCTTAACTACCACAATTATATGAGTATAATCTTTGGTAGATAGATAGATGATAGATAGATAGATGGATAGATAAAACCAAACCAAACTCACTGCCTGCCGTGGAGTTGGATCTGACTCATAGCGACCCCTCCCTGGGTTTCAGAGGCATTATCATTACTGAAGTAGGTCACCCAATCTTCCTTCCGATCAGTGGTTGGTGGGCTTGACTCACCAGCCTTCTGGTTAGCAGTCAAATGCCTTAGGCACTATGTCACCAGAGCTCCCATAAAACACCAAATTGAACTCACTGCCATCAGGTCGTTTCCGACTCAGCAACTCCCTTTGGGTTTCCAAGGTGTAAATCTTTATGGAAGTAGATTTTTTTATCTTCCTTCTGCAGAGCAGTTAGTGAATTTGAACCGTGTGGTAGTTAAGTTTTTGTGTCAACTTGGCTAGGCCTGGTTGAGTGGCTGGGCAGCTGGATGTAATATTCCCCATGATGAGACTGGTAATCAACTCCATGGTAGAATCTACTAGGAGCAGCTGAGTAGCTGCCTTTGGGTATGTGGTCTGCTTCCCGTATATAGCAGGAGCTTTGGGAATAGTCTCTAGCCTATGGCATGCTTGGATACTGCATGTAGCCATGTTGTTGCTCAGTAGCCTGTGATTCTCTGCCGACCTTGGGACTTACAATGGACTTAAGTAAATGGCCTACCACATGGTTTGGTAACATCGGGACTGTGCCTTTTTACTTATCAACTTGGGGCTTCTCAGCCTCAGCAGCCAGCAGCTGTCAGAATGAAGAAACGCCTCTAGCTCCAGTGGACCAGGAGTAGGAGGCAGAGCTGGACCCCAAGGTTGAGGGACTTTCACCCAGCCCCTAGAGCCTGGCACTTTGACCTTGGACTAAAAGCCTCCAAATTGTGAGAATAAACTCTTGTTTGTTAAGGCCATCCCATTTGTGGTATATTCTTGTCAGAGCAGTACTAGGTAACCAGAGCAAACAGTCAACCTTCTGATTACCAGTCAAATGCTTTAGGGACTATGCCACCAGAGCTCCATATATATATATATATATATATAT
>NW_006921987.1:598441-601613 GCF_000298275.1 Orycteropus afer afer | reverse complement strand
AGCCACTCCTCGGAAGGAAGGTTGGGCAATCCTACTTCTGTAGTAATACTGCCCCAGAAACCCAAGGAGGGGTCGCTATGAGTCAGGTTTGACTCGATGGCACATAACAACAACAACAACAACAGGAGTTTTTTATTTTGAACCCATCTAAGAGTTTTCTCACCTAACGTGGATGAACTTGGAGGACATTATCCTGAGTAAAATAAGTCTATCACAGGACAAATATTAGTCCAATATTGTAAAAAGTCAAGGAAAAGTTTATACATAGAAGGAAAATTTCTTTGTTGGTTACCGTGGATGGGAGGGGAGGGGATTGATGTTTTTGAGATGTGATGCTGGCAAAGAATGCTGAAAGTATCATGGACTGCTAAAAGAACTAATAAATCTGTCCTTGAGGAAGTGCAGCCAGAATGCTTCTTGGAAGCGAGAATGGCCAGCCTTTGTCTCACCTACTTTGGTCATGTTATCAGAAGGGACCATTACTTGGAGAAAGATGTCATGCTTGGTAAGGTGGAGGGAGATGAAAGAGGGGAAGGCCCTCAGTGAGATGGATTGACACAGTGGCTGTGGCAATGGACTCAAGCATAACAAGGATCACGGACTGGCGCAGGACCTGGTGGTGTTTTATTCTGCTGTGCATAAGGTTGCTATGAGTCAAAGAAAACTCGATGGCACCTAAAAATAACAAAAGGAATTTTCTGTCCCCTCCCCTTTTACTTGGATCCATAATCAACATCCATGGAAACATCAGTCAAGAAATCAAATGCCATATTGCTTTGGGCAAATCTGCTGCAAAAGACCTCTTTAAAGTGTTAAAAAGCAAATATGTCACTTTGAACACTAAATGCTCGAAACTTAGCCATGTTATTTTCACATGTTTCTTATGCATGTGACAGCTGGAAAATGAATAAGAACGACCAAAGAAGAATTATGCCTTCAATTATAAGAACAAATTTGTCTTGAAAACACTACAGCCTCAATGCTCCTTAGAAGCAAGGATGGAGAGAATTTGTCTCTCATACTTTGTGCATGTTATCAAAAGGGACCAGTCCCTGGAGAAGGACATTATGCTTGGTCAAGTAGAAGGTCAGCAAAAAAGAGGAAGACCGTAAGTGGGATGGAATAACACAGTGACTGCAATAATGGGCTCAAGCATTGCAATCATTGTGAGCAGTTATTGGACCAGGCAGCATTTCATTCTGTTGTACATAAGGTCACTATGTGGAATCAACTTGAAGGCATTTAACAACAACATGGATCTGCCGAAGAATATAATGTCCATAGGTATGAAACCCAGGATTTACATTCCTCCAATAATTTGGATTGTTTTTCTTTATCAAATATCTCAGTAAGTGTAGTATAATATTTTTTTGTGTTAAAATTGGTGAAGCACTTCAAATATGAGCATATTTTCTGAAAATGGAAACTTTTAAACTGGCTAGGGTTTGGCTATATATTAAGGCTGGGGCCTGAGGTAGGCAGGTCTGGGGCTTGGAGGCTGCTTTTCACTTGGGTGTGGCTCTATATTAAGGCTGGACCTGAGTTAGGCAGGCCCGGGGCTTGGAGGTTGTTTTTCGCTTGGTAGTTGCTCTCTATTAAGGCAGGGGCCAGAGGTAGGTGGGCCTGGAGTCTGATTTTCGTTTGGGTGTGGCTCTATATTAAGGCAAGGGCCTGAGGTAGCCAGGCTGGGGGCTTGAAGGCTGCTTCTCACTTGGTTGTATCTCTATATTAAAACCAGAATCTGAGGTAGGTGGGTGCAGAGGGGTTAGGAAGAACTATGGAAGATGAACTTGTCTGTCAGTTTGTCATCCTGTGGAGGCTTATGTGTTTCTGTGAGGTGGGAGGCTATGCCACCATGTTGCAAAATGCCAACAGGGTTAGCCATGGTGGTGAGGTTTCAGTGGGGTCTCTGGGCTTAGACAGACTCAGAAGAAGGAGGAGGCCTTCCATTTCTCAAACAATTGGCCAGTGGAAACTTTATGAATAGCAGTGAAACACTGTCTGATTTATTACTGGAAAATATTATGAACAGCCCTGAAACATTGTCCAACACAGTGCCAGAAGATGAGCCCATCAGGTTGGAAAGCACTCAAAATTTGACTGGGAAAGAGCTGACTCAGAGTAGAGACCTTAATGATATGGATAAAGTAAAGCTTTCAGGACCTCCATTGACTCATGTAGCACAACTCAAAATGAGCAGAAACAGATGCAAACATCCATTAATAATCGGAACATGGAATGTACAAAGTAGGAAACTAGGAAAATTGGAAGTTGTTAAAAATGAAATGGAACACGTATCCTAGGCATTAGTGAGCTGAAATGGACTGGTTTGGGCCATTTTGAATCAGACAACTATATAATCTACTATGCTGAGAATGAAAAATTGAAAAGAAATGGTGTGGCATTCATTGTCACAAAGACTGTTTCAAGATCTGTCCTGAAGTACAGTACTGTCAGTAATATGATAATATGCATATGCCTACAAGGAAGACCAGTTAATACTACTATTATCCAAATTTAGACACCAACCACCAAAACCAAAGATGAGGATATTGATGATATCTACCAGTCTGAAATTTCTGCAGTCTGAAATTGACTGAACATGGAATCAAGATGTGTTGATTATCACTGGTGATAAAAGTTGGAAATGAAGAAGAGTCACCAGTAGTTGGAAAATATGGCCTTGGAGATAGAAATAATGCTGGAGATCACATGATAGAATTCTGCAAGACCAACAACATTTTCATTGCAAACATTTTCATTTTCAACAACATAAGCGATGATGATACATGTGGACTTCACCAGATGGAATACACCGGAATCAGATTGACAACATCTGTGGCAAGAGGTGATGGAGAAGTTCAATATCTTTGGCCAAAACAAGGCCAAGAGATGATTGTGGAACAGACTATCAACTGCTCTTATACACGTTCAATTTGAAGTTGAAAACAATTAATAGAAGCCCATGAGAGCCAAAATATGGCCTTGATAATATCCCTTCTGAATTTGAGACCATTTAAAGAATAGATTTGTTGCATTGAATACCAATAACTGAGAACCAGAGAAATTGTGGGATGACATCAAGAACATCATCCATGAAGAAAACAAGAGGTCATTAAAAAGACAAGAAAGGAAGAAAAGACCAAAATAGATGTCAGAAGAGACTCTGAAA
>NW_006921987.1:567955-598268 GCF_000298275.1 Orycteropus afer afer | reverse complement strand
AAAAGATAGAAAGAATACACAGAGTCACTGTACCAAAAAGAATTGGTTAATGTTCATCCATTTCAGGGGGTGGCATATGATCCTCAAGAACCAATGGTACTGAAGGAAGAAGTTGAAGCTGCACTGAAAGAACTGGTGAAGAACAAGGCTCCAGGAATTGATGGAATACCCATTGAGATGTTTCAACAAATGGATACCCCACTGGAGTCACTCATTCAGTTATGCCAAAAGATTTGGAAGACAGCTACCTGGCCAACTGACTGGAAGAAATCCATATTTGTACCCATTCCAAAGAAAGGTGATGTACCAGAATGTGGAAATTATCGAACAACATCATTAATATCACATACAAGTAATATCTTACTGAAGATAATTCAAAAATGGTTTCAGCAATATATTGACAGAGAGCTTCCAGAAATGCAAGGTGGATTCAGAAGAGGAAATGGAATGAAGGATATCATTGCTGATGTCAGATGGATCTTAGCTGAAAGCAAACAATACCAGAAAGATGTTTAATTATATTTTATTGCCTATGCAAAAACATTCAATTGTGGAGATGATAACAAATTGTGAGTAACATTGAGAAGAACGGGAATTCCAGAACACTTGATTGTAGTCATGTGAAACCTGTACATAGATCAGGAGGGTGTTTGAACAGAGCAAGGGGATGCTGTGTGGTTCAAAATCAAGAAGGGAGTGTGTCAAGGTTGTATCCTTTCACCATACTTAATTTAACTTGTATGCTGAACAAATAATCTGAGAACCTGGATTATATGAAGAAGACTCGGGCATCAGAATTGGAGGTAGACTCACTAACAACCTGCAATACACAGATGACACAACTTTGCTTGCTGAAAGTGAGGATGACTTGAAACACTGATGAAGATTGAAACTACAGTCTGCAGTATGGATTACACCTCATTATAAAGAAAACAAAAATCCTCACACCTGGTCCAATAAACAGCTTCACAGTGGATGGAGAAAAGATTAAAGTTGTCAAGGATTTCATATTACTTGGTTCTAAAATCAACACCAATTGGAGCAGCAGTCAAGACATCGGATGGCGTATTGCATTGGGCAAGTTGGCTGCAAAGGACCTCTTTCAAATGATGAAGAGCAAGGATGTCTCCTTCAAGACTAAGGTGCCCTGACCCAAGCCATGGTATTTTCAATCGCCTCTTATGCATGTGAGAGTTTGACAGTGAATAAAGAAGACTGAAGAAGAGTTGATGCTTTCGGGTTGTGGTACTGGAGAAGAATACTGAGAGTACCATGGTCTGCTAAAAGGACTAACAAATCTGTCCTGGAGGAAGTGTAGCCAGAATGCTCCCTGGAAGCAAGAATGGCCAGACTTCGTCTCACCTGGTTTGGTCATGTTGTCAGAAGGAGCCATTCCCTGGAGAAAGATATCGTGCTTGGTAAAGTGGAGGGTCAAGGAAGAAGGGGAAGGCCTTCAATGAGATGGATTGACACAGTGGCTTCAACAATGGGCAAGGATTGTGAGGCTGGCACAGGACCTGGTGGTGTTTCATTCTGCTGTGCATGGGGTTGCTACGAGTCAGAGATGCCTCGATGACACCTAACAACAACAAGAGTTTGATCATTTACCAATTTCTCTAATCCCCTTGAATTAGTTTAAAGCAATATCTCTAAAGACTTCAGATAAATAAGCAGTCTTTAAGAAAATTTGTATCGTTTACTCTTGGATACCACAAAGTTCAACACTTTCATTAACATCTGATTCCTATGGTCCCCTCCCAGTAATGGAAAATTCTTACTTCAGCAGATCTCTTAGGAGCATATTGTTGTTAGGTGCCATCAAGTCAATTTTCACCGATAGTGACCCTGTGTACAACAGAATGAAATGATACCCTGTCCTCTGACATCCTCACAATCATTGCTATGCTTGAGCCCATTGTTGCAGCCACTGTGTCAATCCATCTTGGTGAGGGTCTTCCCCTTTTTCACTAACCCTCTACTGGAAGTATATTATTTAGTTCTGAAAACCAAGAGGTGGTGTGGGCTGTCAGTCTAACTCTTGCTACATTCACCTAATATACAACTGGATCCAACATGAGCAGTTACTGGGCAAGTATGGATTACATTATAGATTACAGATCACTGATCCATTTCGAAAGGACTTTCTTGTACATCCATACCTGCTGATTCAGCAACTCCAACCAGGAAGGCCAGCAATGCTCTTTGCCATAATACAAACACATGTCCTGGTAAACAACTAATGTGAACTCCAGCCCAAGATGATGTGAAAAATCTAGGAAACTTGAATAAACTGACCATTGCAATGGATTCAGTCAAGTTAATTTTTTAACTGTGTAACACTGATGTACAGGATTATATCTTAAGTTTTGTAAATAATAATATTTATAATTTTAAAAGATGTTTGACACACACATAGATGTAAGCTAGAATACATTTAATGAAATACAGACATGGTAATGATTTAATATAATGTTAACAAAACGAACATCCAAAAAATACTAGAAATATTAATATTGACTTAACACAAAAAGTTTTATGTGTCAAGTGAGTTTCATTTTTTATTGTCTCTTGTATGGGAAACTGTGCTTGATACCCCTCTATGGTATTAGGCACAAAAAGAGAATGCACAATTAAATATTTATTAATCCTGCAAAATATGCTCCTGTTTCACAACAATGCTTGTGTTTCTATATTTGTCTTTCAGGAAAGCAACAAAAAGTCTTTATAAGAACATTTTATCAGAATATTTATGTACTTTTGTGTCAGTAAATTAAACAATTCCTTGAGGAAATAAATGAATATTTAGATAATTAAAAATTTATATGTATTTTGTTTTCCATTTCCCTTCAGCTGACTTTCTTTTAAGAAATTGATTGATATTATTATCACTCACAAAATTAACTTGCTTGTTGAGAAGTAGTGGTATTATTACATCAATTATGTATATATCTCCAAGTATGGGAGTTGAACAATTTCATAAATAAAATGTACATTTCATAAATGTTGTGTATGATAGCAATTATATTTTCCTTTTCATTTCAGACCGATCATGTAAAATATCACATTCAGTTCTCTCTTCTTGACTACATAAGACTGTGTCAGTGGCACTATAATCAGTGGCACTGTGTCAGTGATACATGATGTATCTTATCCTGTGCAATTCAAACTAAAACAGTCTTCAGAATGAGTACACTGTTTTATTTGTATCATGGTCTTTGTGATCGTGCTCGGCCCCATTGGGTATAACCAGTAGCCCAATGAACTGTGAAGATGGAGTACCAAAGGATGGAAAGTGAGCGCACAAGTTCTTAAGTATTATTTCAAGATGGAAAACACTCATGGAGACCTGAGAAAGCCCTGCCAATAAGCATCTTACAACAAATTAATGAAATTAATTCTGAATGTCTTAGAAGTAAATTTGTTTTGACTTTTTCAGACTTTAAGTACAAAATTACACATTACAATTTAAATTAATAATGGTATAAAAAAACTATTTTAGAATCTGAAAATTGTCATATCCGCATACCTCATAAATAACAGAAATATAGATCCTGCTTTGTGGAATAATTTGTCTTCTAATGATGTAAATTACTGGATAGAAAAAAGGCCAAATAATTATCAACATCACAGTGGATAATTTGAAAATTTATGTTGAAAACTTCTGGGTGGTAAATAAACAAGGTTCTGTAGCTACTGTATTATCCATCCCTGTTGTTGTTGTTATATGCCGTCGAGTCGGACCAACTCATAGCGACTCCTCCTTGGGTTTCCGAGGCAGGATCACTAGGGAGCTTGGGTAGCGTAGTGCCTAAGGCACTTGACTGCCAACCAGAAGGCTGGCAGTTCAAACCCACCAGCCACTCCTTGGAAGGAAGGTTGGGCAATCTACTTCCGCAGTGATACTGCCTCGGAAACCCAAGGAGGGGTCGCTTTGAGTCGGGTCAGACTCGACGGCACATAACAACAATAACAACAACATCACTAGGGAAGTAGATTGCCCCATCTTCCTTCCAAGGAGTGGCTGGTGGGTTTGAATGGCCAGCCTTCTGGTTAGCAGTCAAGTGCCTTAGGCACTATGCTACCAGAGCTCCCCTTATCCATCACTAGGCTCTGTATGTTGTTTTGTTTGCTAACTAATCAGTGCTAAATAATTAAATCTCAATTTGCTATGGATGGATTTAGTGATTGACACAATTTGAATATGATTGATAAACATGAAAATTATTTAATTCACAGAGATTATATTTTGTCATATTGAAACTGAAGACATGGTTTTGGCTTAACTCATGATCTGAAAACACAAATTAATAAAGTGTCAATTTGGAAACCTGTTTTGAACATGTTGTTGCTGTCATTATAACAATTGATGGTCATGGACTCTATTATATGAGGAAAAAATTAAGTGTTCAGGTCCCCACAAAATAGACATTTTGGGGTTTACTTGAATTTTTTCTCAGTTTGTCCCATGCTTAGTAGATCACATCTCAAAATACAGTAACACAGGAAGAAGATTAATTCTTCTGTAGTTCAGGGGATTTTCAGTATTCTTCACCAATACCATAAAATCTTCTTTAGTCTTCCTTATTCATTGTCCAGCTTTCACACGCATATGAAGGGATTGAAAATACCATGGCTTGGGTTAGGTACACTTTATTTCAAAGTGACATCTTTGCTTTTTAACACTTTAAAGAGGTCTTTTGCAGTACATTAGCCCAATGCAGTACAATGTCTGATTTTGATTTCTTGACTGCTGCTTCCATGGAAGTTGATTGTGTATCCAAGTAAAATGAAATCCTGACAACTTCAGTATTTTCACCATTTATCATGATACTGTTTATTGGTCTAGTTGTGAGGACTTTTGTTTCCTTTATGTTGAGGTATAATCCATATTAAAGACTGTAATTTTTGATCATCATCAGTAAGTGCTTCAGGTCATTTTCACCTTCAGCAAGCAAAGTTGTGTCATCTGCATATCTCAGGCTGTTAATTGTTCCTGGTGCCACATTCTTCTTAAAAAATGAAAACAAAAAAAATTAGAAATATGCATAAAGCAAATTCAACATTTGGACATATGCATTGTGTATCTATGGAATTATACATCTGTCTATGAGTAAAGTTTTGCTGCTTCTAAATTTGTAACTGAGTTCTCACGTAAGAATGAAATTGTCCCACTTCTCCATAAAGCTTTGCTTTTCAGTGATCAAGATAAGCCTGCATTAATTTCTTGGATGTCTTCATGCATTCTTTATGCATTCATCGGTATATTCACATTGTTTAAGAAAGAAAATCTATTTGAAGGAATTTCACACACTTTGTACTTTTCATGCAGGATTCAAGTGTGTCAATGATAGTGTAGTATGTGGTTACATAAAATTATGTCTGACACTTGATGATACTTCTGGAGCACTTTCAACATTGTTTCTTTCTAATGCTTCCGTGATGCTGAACTGCTTGATAATCAATATTTGGCAGTATTTGTTTTGTTGTGCTTTCAAAATCTGCAAAATTTTCTCCTAAGTTATGTAAATACCTTGTTAGTAACTGGTAGAGATCTGTAAATATCTTTAAATTTACTTCTGAATCTTGGAGAGCTTGACTCATCAAATGAATATGCTTCCATATATTATTATTCCACATAAGCAACATAAATGCATATTCTAGTGTTTGTATTTTGTGGTAATGTTTTCTACTTCTCTTTCAGTATTTCCTTTTTTTGTTATCTGGTCATCAGCACTATTTTCTAAGGCATCTAGAATCAGTGCATGATTCCAGGATTACACCCATTACTACAGGATGAACTTCCAAACATGCATTAGACAGATATTTCAGTACTCAAACATTGCCTAAATATGTTTAAGAGCTGTCCTGCTTTG
The DNA here is from genome assembly GCF_000298275.1 of Orycteropus afer afer. Taxonomy (NCBI): domain Eukaryota; kingdom Metazoa; phylum Chordata; class Mammalia; order Tubulidentata; family Orycteropodidae; genus Orycteropus; species Orycteropus afer. Next base: position 592,395 of record NW_006921987.1, on the reverse strand, counting down.
AGTAGTGGTGGGAAAAAAAAGTGTAGAGTAAGTGAACAGTAGAAAGTAATCAATTGCTTCTGGACAACAATCTACTGTGCTACATCCTACAAGATTAAGCAAATGTGAAGCACATGGTATGAAAATGCTATATTCATTACATTCTAAAATTTGCTGTTGAATGCCTTTATAAAATCCTGTCATTAGGCTGGCCTCAGTATTAAAAAAAATAAATAAATTTTGTAAACTTCATATACATAGTGAAGTGCTTGATTTGCAACTTCTTCACCAGTATGAGTTTTTAAACTAGTAAATGTGATAAATTATTTGATAGGTTTTCTATTTGTTGCACATGCATATCTTAAAACAATACTTACCTAATCTGTATGAGAAAGATCATGAGTGGAAAATACAGATAAACACATATACAAGACATATAGAGCTATGCTTATTTCACTGAAAATAGTTAATTTGAACATTATCACTTATTAAGTTTACTAATTCTACACATATTTTTTCAACATAATAAAGGGTATATATGCAAAACCAATAGCCAACACTATTCTCAATGGAGAGAGAGTCAAAGCCTACCGCTTGTGAGTGGAAACAAGGCTAGGATGCGCTCTATCACCCCTTCTATTAAACTTTGTACCATACAACCTACCTAGACCAATAAGGCAAGAAAGAAAAAATAAAAGGCATCCAAATTGACAAAGAAGAAGAAAAACTACCTCTATTGCAGATGACATGATCCTATACCTAGAAACTCAGCACAAAAACAACTAGAACTAATTGAAAGGTTCTGCAAAGTGGAGGATGTGAGATCAACATACAAAAATCAGTTGGATTCCTCTACATCCAAAAAGAGATCTCTGAAAAGGAAATAAGGAAAACAATACCATTCACAATAGCTATCAAGAAGATAAAATACAGGGATACAAAGGAAACTACAAAACATTACCAGAAGATACAATAGGAGAACTACATAAATGGAAGAATATGTCATGCTCATGGATAGGAAAACTGAACAATTTGAAAGTTCCAATACTACCCAAAGCAATCTATAGTTTCAATGCAATTGCAATCCAAATTCCATCAACATTATTTAAGGACATGGAAAAACCAATCACTAATTTTATATGGAAAGGAAAGAGAGCTCACATAAGCAAAGTACTACTGAAGAAGAAAAACAAGGTAGGTGGTCTCATGCTCCCTGATCTCAAAACCTACTATACAGCCACAGATTCAACACAGCCTGCTATTGGTTGAACAATAGGTACATAGAACAATGGAACAGAATTGAGAATCCAGAAACAGATCCATCCACCTATGGACAGTTGATCTTTGACAAAGGGCAAAACCCATTCAATGGAGAAGACATAGTCTCTATAACAAATGGTGCTGGCAAAACTGGATATACATTTGCAGAAAGATGCAACAAGATCCATATCTCACACAATACACAAAAATGAACTCAAGATGGTTCAAAGATCTAAATCTAAAACTCAACACTATAAAGTTCATCAAAGAGAAAATAGGAGCAAACCCAGGAGCTCTCATTATGGCATAGACAGATGATGAAGCATAAGCCAAAATTCACAAGTACCAGAAGAAAAACTAGATGACTGAGACCTTCTAAAAATTAAATTCTTATGTGCATCAAAAGACTTATCCAAAAGAGTAAAAAGAGAACCTATAAACTGGGAAAAAATATTTGGCAATGACATATCTGGGCAGACAGGACCCACCTCCAGAGGCAGGAGATGGAGGGAACAAAGAGGCAGGATCCAGGCAGGAATCAGGTAAGGGGAGCAGAGAGTATTTGAACAGCTAAGAGAAATGAACTTGTCTGTCAGTTTGTCACACTGTGGTGGCTTGTGTGTTGCTATGAGTCTTGAGGCTATGCCACTGGTGTTTCAAAAGCCAACAGGGTTGCTCATGGTGCATAGGTTTCAATGCAGCTTAAAGACTGAGACTGACTAGGAAGAAGGAATAGGCCATCCATTCCTTAAAGAAATGGCCAGGGTAAACCTTATGAATAGCAGAGAAACACTGTCTGATATATTACTGGGCAACTTTATGAATAGCCTGGAAACATTGTCCAATACACTGCAGAAAGACAAGCCCCTTAAGTCAGAAGGCTCAAAATAAGACTGGGAAAGAGCTGCCTCATCAGAGTAGAACCAACCTTAATGACATGGATAAAGTAAAGCTTTCAGGACCTCCATTTGCTGATATGGCATGACTCAAATTAAGAAGAAATAACCACAAACATCCATTAATAATAGGAGCATGGAATGTATGAAGCATGACTCTAGGAAAATTGGAAGTTGTCAAAAATGAATTGGAACTCATAAAGATTGATATCCTAGGCATTAGTGAGCTGAAATGGACTGGTTTTGGCCATTTTGAATCAGAGAACTGTATGATCTACTATGCCAGCAATGACAATTTGAAGAAGAATAGCATGGCATTCATCATCCCAATGGCTATTTCAAGAACTGTCCTGAAGTACAATGCTGTCAATGACAGGATAATAACCATACACCTACAAGGAAGACCAGTTAATACGACTATTATTCAAACTTATGCAATAACCATCAAAGCCAAACATAAGGAAATTGAAGATTTTTATCAACTTATGTAGTGTGAAATTGACTGAACATGCAATCAAGATGTGTTAATTTTCACTGGGCACTGGAATGCAAAAGTTGGAAACAAAGAAGAATCACCAGTAGTTGGAAAATTTGGCCTTGGTGACAGAAATAACACTGGAAATCACATGATAGAATTTTTTAAGATCAATGACTTATTCATTGCAAATACCATTTCCCAACAAGACAAACGGCGGCTATACATGTGGACTTTGCCAGATGGAGTACACAGGAATCAGATTGACTACATCTGTGGCAAGAGGTGATGGAAAAGATCAAAAAACCAGGCCAGGAGCTGATTGTGGAACAGACCATCAACTGCTCATATGCAAGTTCAACTTGAAGTTGAAGACAATTAAAACAAGTCCACGAGAGCCAAAATATGGCCTTGAATATATCCCTCCTGAATTTAGAGACCATCTAAAGAATAGATTTGATGTATTGAGTACCAATGACCAAAAATCAGAAGAACTGTGAGATGACATCAATAATATCATCCATGAAGAAAGCAAGAGGTCATTACAAAGATGAGAAAAGAAGAAAAGACCAAAATGGATGTCAGAAGAGACTTTGAAATTTGCCCTCGAGAGAAGAGTAGCTAAAGCAAATAGAAGAAATGACAAGATAAAAGAGGTAAACTGAAGATTTCAAAGAGCAGCTCAAGTAGACAAAGCCAAGTACTATAATGAAATGTGCAAAGAACTGGAGTTAGAAAACCAAAAGGGAAGAACATACCTGGCATTTCTCAGGCTGAAAGAACTGAGGAAAAAATTTAAGCTTCGAGTTGCAAGATTGAAAGATTCTATGGGCAAAATATTGAATGATGCAGATGTATCAAAAGAAGTTGGAAGAAATACACAGAGTCACTGTACCAAAAAGATCTGGTCAATCTTCATCCACTTCAGGAGGTGACATATGTTCAAGAACCAATAGTATTGAAGGAAGAAGTTGAAGCTACACTGAAAGAATTGGTGAAGAAAAGGCTCCCGGAATTGAGGAAATACCCATTGAGATGTTTCAACAAACGAATGCCTCACTGGAAGCACTCACTTGGCTATGCAAAGATATTTGGAAGACAGCTACCTGTCCAACTGACTGGAAGAGATCCATATTTGTACCCATTCCAAAGAAAGGTGATCCTACAGAAAGTGGAAATCATCAAACAATATGAGTAATATTGCGTGCAAGTAAAATCTTACTGAAGATATTTCAAAAACGGTTGCAGCAGTATATTGAGAGAGAACTTCCAGAAATGCAAGCTCGATTCAGAAGAGGATGTGGAATGAAGGATGTCATTGCTGATGTCAGATGGATCGTGGCTCAAAGCAAAGAATACCAGAAAGATGTTTACTTGTGTTTTATTGACTATGCAAAAGCATTTGATTGAGTGGATCATAACAAATTATGGATACATTGAGAAGAATGAGCATTCTAGAACACTTAATTGTACTCATGAGGAATCTGTACATAGACAAGGAGGCTGTCATTCAAACAGAACAAAGAGACACTGCATGGTTTAAAATCAAGAACAGAGTACCTCAGGGTTGTATCCTTTCACCATACATATTCAATCTGTATGCTGAGCAAATAATCCAAGAAGCTGGACTATATGAAGAAGAATGTTGTATCAGGATTAGAAGAAGAATCATTAACCAACCTGTGATATGCTGATGATAAAACTTTGCTTGCTGAAAGTGAGGATGTCTTGAAGCACTGACTGATGAAGATTGAAGAATACAGTCTGTAGTATGGATTACATCTCAATATGAAGAAGACAAAAATCCTGACAATTGGACCAATAAGCTGCATCCCAATAAATGGAGAAAAGATTGACATTGTTAAAGACTTCACATTGCTTAGTTCTACAATCCAAGACAATGGAAGCAGCAGTCAGGACATCAGACCACGTATAGCACTGGGCAAATCGGCTGCAAAGGATTTCTTTCAAGTGCCTGTCTCCTTGAGGACTAAGGTGCACCTGTCACAAACCATGGTATTTCCAATTGCCTCGTATGCATGTGAGAGCTGGACAATGAATAAGGAAGATGGAAGAAGAGTTGATGCTTTTGAGTTGTGGTGTAGGAGAAGAATGCTGAAAGTACTGTGGAGTGCTAAAAGAACTAACAAATCTGTCCTGGAGGAAATGCAACTGAATGCTCCTTGGGAGGCGAGAATGGCCTTTTTCTCACCTACTTTGGTCATGTTGTCAGAAGGGACCATTTCTTGGAGAAGAATGTCATGCTTGGTAAGGTGGAGGGTCACCGAAGAAAGGGAAGGCCCTCAATGGGATGAATTGACACAGAGGCAGTGGCAATGGGCTCAAGTATAGCAGGGATCACGGAGCTGGCACAAGACTGGGTGGTGTTTTGTTCTTCTGTGCATAGGGTCACTATGAGTCTGAGATGACTCAACAGCACCTAACAACAACAACAATGACTTATCTGACAAGGTACTTATCTTTAAAATTCATAAAAAATGTCAACACCTCAATATAAAAAAGATAAACAATACAATTCAAAAATGGGAGAAGGATATCAACAGGTACTTTACCAAAGAAAACATTCAGGCAGCCAACAAACATGAAGAAATGCTCGCAATCATTAGCCATTAACCCACTGCCAGTGAGTCAATTTTCACTCATAGGGACCCTCATTGGGTTTCTAAGGCTGTAAACCTTTACAGAAGTAGTAGATTGTCTCATCTTACTTCCATGGAGCAGCTGGTGGGTTTGAACCACTGACCTTCTGGTTAGCAACCAAATGCCTTACCCACTACTCCACCAGAGCTCCTTCATTAGCCATTAGAGAGATGTAAATCAAAACAACAATGAGACATGATCTCACACCAACAATAATAGCAAAGTTCATCAAGACATAAAACAACAAATTTCAGCAAGGGTATAGATAGATTAGAACTCTCATACACTGCTGGTGGGGCAGTAAAATGATAAAATCACTGGGGAAAACAGTATGACACTTCCTTAAAAAGTTGGAAATAGAAATACCATTTAATCCAGCAATCCCACTACTAGGAATATATACTAAAGAAGTGAGATCTGGGACCTGAATAGATACATACACACCCATGTTCATTGCAGCACTATTACCATAGCAAAAGAGATGGAAACAACCTGCGTGCCCATCAACAGATGAATGTATAACCAATTTATGGTACATACACACTATAGAATATCATGCAACACTAAAGAAAAATGTAGAATTCATAAAACACCTCATAACGTGGATGAATTTGGAGGATATCATGTTGAGTGAAATAAGTCAAGCACAGAAGGACAAATATTGTTTAAGTCAGGTATTACAAGAAGGCAAAGAAAGGTTTATTCAGGGAAGGAAATTTTCTTTGCTGGTTACCATGGATGGGAAGAGGGAAGGGGGAAATGGATAATTAAGAGACATGTATGATATGTGTGAAGGGAAAAGCAATATAACAAAAGTGTGTGACTAACACAATATCACTAAGGAAGAGGAAGACATGGAGAGGTGCACAACAGGTACAGACAAAGGCAAATACTATTGCGTACACAGTACTGCATTTTCAGTAACAGTAAACATTAATTTAAGGATGGATACATAGATAGACAGGCAAGATCAGGTGTGGATTGGTGAATGGGAATATACCAACAATACATAGGTTTGGTAGATGATATTCCCACATACGTATTTGTATGTGTTATAAAAAATGTCCATATGCAGTTTAAACATAAGAAGAGGCAAAGTTAGGATAACTTCTTAGCCACAAATAATCATCTTGAGGGAGTGGGTTGCTGGGCCTGTGGGCTGGGGACCATGTTCATGGGGGACATCAAGCTCATTGGCACAACATGGTATACAAAAATGTTCTACATCTTAGCACCTGGGATCTTAAAAGCTTGTGAGTGGCTATCTAAGTGACAACTATTGGTCTCTCCTCATCTGGAGCAAAGAAGAGTGAAGAAAATCAAAGACACATGGAAACAGTCCAAAGGACTACTGGACCATGAGAGCCTCAACCTATATGACGCTGGGACCAGCAGAATTGGGTGGTGCCTGGCTACCAATGCCAACCACTCAGAATGGGATTAATAAAAAAGAAAAAAAAATTAATTATAGTATGTTAGAAATAAAATCTCTATCTGAAAGTAAGTAATTTGTTATAATGTTTATTTTCTGATCATAAATTTTTTTTTATGATATCTTCTCATTTTTCCTTTTATAATTATAGCATTTAGTATGAAGCAAGCATTGAAACTGAAGTATGAGCCATTTAAAGCAAAACTGGTGAAAGTCAATATTTTATTGTGGGTTGTTGTTGTTGTTATGTGCCAACAAGTTGGACCCAACTCATAGCGACCCCTCCCTGGGTTGCCGAGTCAGTATCACTACTGATTAGATTGCCCCATCTTCCTTCCGAGAAGTGGATGGTGGATATGAACCCCCAGCCTTCTGGTTAGCAGTCAAGTGCCTTAGGCACTATGCACCAGAGCTCCTTTTATTGTGGGAGATCAACAAAATTTTACATTGATTGTTGAAACAACTCAGTTCACTGACCCATTTTCTTGTAGGATATGTGGGATATATGGAATATTCTTTTTCAGTGATACACACACACACACACACACACACACACATATATATATATATAGTAAAAATCTTAGTATCTGACATCCACTAAAAATTTTATAATCCAGTTCATCTCATTCCACCATATGCCACTTTTGCATTCAATCTCATTTAAATAATCTCATTTAAAAAGAAATTACATCATGATAGCTAAGACACACACAGACACATATACATGTATATATATAACTCACATTGTTGTTGTTGTTATGTGCCGTCGAGTCAGCCCTGACTCATAGCGACCCCTCCTTGGGTTTCCGAGGCAGTATCACTACGGAAGTAGGATTGCCCAGCCTTCCTTCTGAGGAGTGGCTGGTGGGTTTGAACCACCAGCCTTCTGGTTAGCAGTCAAGTGCCTTAGCCACTACGCTACCAGAGCTCCCAATATCCTGTCTGAATGCATGACATAGTAGAGGAGGGAACATGAACGATTATCAATATTTAGAACCCTCATATGCCTTAATCCGGCTCTGGGTGGAGGTTCCATTACATATTTGTGGAGTGGCTACAAGACCTCTGAACCTTTACAGGGTTGTTTTTTTTTTTTTTTTTTAAGCATCCTCTGTAGACACAAAGGATCACCATGAGTTAGAATAGACTAGAAGACAAGGGTTTGGTTTGGTTGTTGGTAGTGTACGAGCATCCAGCGTTATTGCTGCTTCTTGCTTATCAAATTTGTTATGTTCTCCAGTATATCCAGGTTGTCTGGTTCTTTCACATTATATTATGACAGAGTAGAGGAAAGTTAACATAATGCTATAAGGCCATGACTTGATTATATACCAACCCATATAAATGCTAACTACTCATAGTTCCTGATGTATAGAGAAAATTACCACATACCATGTATCCAAGGCTAGTAAAGATGCCACATTTGGCACTGCAGCTACAATTAGAGCCAGAATATAATTATGGGGCTGTTATATAGTTGTTTATGGCGTTTTACTGCCCTCTGCCAAGATCTGGAGACCAGGCAGGTGAATTAAATAAAATTGGGAAAATCATCCCTAATGTGTTTGCCTTTGAAGGTAACATTAATCTCTGTCATGCCTTTAAGAAGCTTGCTGCTATCAAGTTGATTCCAACTTATAGTGATCCTATAAGACACAGTAAACTGCTCTATGGGTTTCTAAGGCTGTAAATCTTTATGGAAGCAACTGCCATATCTCTTGCAGAGCAGCTGCAATTTAAAAACAATTTGAAACACCAATCTTTTGGTTAGCAGCCTTGCTTCCCTTTAGGATGTGATTGTTTATTAATTATCTTGGCTATTAGCAGAGGGAGCACTTACATGGGATTACACTTGATTATTCTTATTATAATACCTCTTATCATATAGGTCACAGAACTAATGGGAAGATTCTGCCAACTGCTAATTGTATACATTCTAATTATATATCAGGGAACCAGGAAATGACCACCAGGTGGATCGAGGACCCAGTAGAGCCAATGTTAGATGAACTCGGACTTGCACTTTATTTATTAACAATCTTTATTGTTTTCCTTTGGTCCAGGGATCTAGGGTGGTTAAAAAGCCATCTCTCAGCTGAGGGAAAAGGCTCAGTCAGAATCATAGATACTGGAAACATATAGAGGGGTCCTCTCAAAGCTTTCAGGGCTTCAGAGGCTCCTAGTTAAGCTTGAGGGTGAGTTTCTCGAAGAAATACTCACATAGCCCAGCCTACGGGCAGGCCAGCTTGTAAAGATCTCCAATCTTCTTGATGCGTTTCACTTCCTCATCTAGGAATTGGCTCTCCAGAAAGTCACAGAGATGGAGGTCTGTACAGGTAGAACTCACAGAGTGGAGTTCCAAAAAGGCCTTGTTCAGGTTCTTCTCCAGACCTATGGTGGCTTCTATGGCATCCAGGCTTTACTCCACTCATCCTGGGAAGGCTTCTGTACTTCCTAGAAGAGAGCTTCTGTGCAATTTTGCACTTTCAAAAGACAGCACCCTTGCACTATTCCTTTGCCAACTTCTTAGACTACATTTGTAGTGGTGGAAATAGAATCTCAGAAAGAGGTAAATGGAGAAGACCCACAGATGCATGTTGACCAGTCACTTGAGAGTAGCCTCCACTTTGGAATAATTTGAACTGATCTGGGACTTCATGATTGATCAACAATAAACAGCCAAGCACAAAAAATTCTATTAGCTGGTCCTGAAAACAGGAGACATTTAAGAAGATGGTACCAGAGTTTACGCCTGGAGGAGAGGTTAGAGAATGGTGGGAGCTGGAGGTAGGGCTTCCCCAGGTCTGTTCTATCCAAACACTCTTGAAGCAAGAGATCGTTCTGCAGGACCATCAGTTGTACTTGTGTTCTTAATCCTTTTTGATTAAATATATTAAGCAGTACTTTTGCAAAATGCCCATGTCCCTTGCCCATGTTGTTGTTGTTGTCAGGTGCTGTTGAGTTGGCTCTGATTCATAGTGACCCTATGTACAATAGAACAAAACACTGCCCACTCCTGTGCCATCCTCACAATCCTTGCTATGCTTGACCCCATCATTGCAGCCATCTTATTGAGGGCCTTCCCCATCTTCGCTGACTGTCTATTTTACAAAGCATGATATCCTTCTCCAGGGAATGGTTCCTTCTGACAACATGACCAAAGTAGGTGACATGAAGTCTGGCCATTCTTGCTTTCAAGGAGTACTCTGGCTGCACTTCTTTCAGGACAGATTTGTTTGTTCTTCTGGTTGTTGTTGTTAAGTGCCGTCGAGTCGTTTCCGACTCATAGCGACCCCATGCGCAGCAGAACGAAACACTGCCCGATCCCACGCCAGCCCCACAATCCCTGCTATATTTGAGCCCATCATTGCAGCCACCGTGTCAATCCATCTCGTTGAAGGCCTCCCCCTCTTTCGTCGACCCTCCACCCTACCAAGCATGACATCCTTCTCCAGGGAATGGTCCCTTCTTACAACATGACCAAAATAGGTGAGACGAAGTCTGGCCATTCTTGCTTCCAAGGAGCATTCTGGCTGCACTTCCTCCAGGACAGATCTGTTAGTTCTTTTAGCAGCCCATGGTACTTCAGCATTCTTCGCCAGCAGTTCTTCTGGTAGTCCACAGTATTTTCAGTATTCTTCACCAACACCATAATTCAAAGGCATAAACTATTCTTCAGTGTTCTTTATTCATTGTCCAGCTTCTATATGCATATGAGGCAATTGAAAAATACCATGGCTTGAGTGAGGCACACTTTGGTCTTCAAAGTGACATCTTTGCTTCTTAACACTAAAGAGATTTTTTTTTTTTTTCCAGCAGATTTTTCCAGTGCAATGTGATGTCTGATTTCCTGATTGCTGCTTCCATGGGTCTTTGTTGTTTGTGGATCCAAATAAAGTGAAATCTTTGACAACTTCAATCTTTTGTCCATTTATCATGATGTTGCTTATTGGTCCATTTGTAAGGATTTTTGTTTTCTTTATGTTGAGGTGTTATCCATACTGAAAACTATAATCCTTGATTTTCATCAGCAAGTGCTTCAAGTTATCTTTACTTCCAGCAAGCAAGGTTGTATCATCTGCATGTCACAGGTTGTTAATAGTTCTTCCTCCAATCCTGAAGCCACTTTCTTCTTCATCTAGTCTAGCTTCTCAGATTATTTGCTCACCATACAGGTTGAATATGTAAGGTAAAACTATACAACTCTGATGTGCACCGTTCCTGATTTCTTGCCCCTGTTCTTGGTGTTGTTATATGCCTTTAAGTCAGACCCGACTCATGGCGACCCCTCCTTGGGTTTCTGAGGTGGTATTGCTATGGAAGTAGATTGTCCATCCTTCCTTCTGAGGAGTGGCTGGTGGGTTTGAACCGATAGCCTTCTGGTTAGCAGTCAAGTGACTTAGGCACTACACTACCAGAGGTTCTTCTATGAGCTATTATCTCTATGGATGCCTAATGATCTCTTCTGGCTTTCATTCAAATATAATTACCATTACAATACTTATATAATCTCTGCTATTTGGGGAATCTATCATCCCCAGCGCTATGAGTGAGCTCTGTTCTATAGCACCATTTCCTACTATGAATTCAGATCACCAGGCCAGCCTTCTAAGGTACCTCTGGGTGGGTTTAAACCATTAACCTTCTGAGTAGTAGTTGCATATATATAGGTTTATGACCCAGTGCTTCCATAGGCTCTAGGAAAGGCCAAGGACAGTCTTAAACATATATATTAGTGAGAGACACCCTAACAACTTTGAAATATTTTTCATTAGCAGTCCTCTATAGTTCAGGAGTGATGAGGAAGAATGCTGCTACTGAAATTGAACCCATGATTTTAGTGATAATGATGGAATCCCAGCTCTCAAGAGTCCACATGGCTACACTTCCCTGCCAAAGATAAGCTGAACGCAATTATTATAATGGACAGCAAGAATGAAGTGGCTATCAGAATGTTTAATCTTGTAGATTTTTTTATGATGCCTAATACATTGCATAGGAGCTCTGGTGGCATAGTGCCTAAGGCAATTGACTGCTAACCAGAAGGCTGGCCATTCAAATCCACCAGCCAGTCTTTGGAAGGCAGATTGGGCAATCTACTTCCATAGTGATACTGCCTTGGAAACCCAAGGAGGGGCTGCTATGAGTTGGATCCAATCCATGGCAGTGAGTTTTTTTGTTTTTTTTTTAAATACATTGCATGATCAATTAGCCCTTATAAATTCTATTCCAAAGTCTGTTCTAATATGTCACTAAGTCAATTTCAACAAATAGTGGCATCCTATGCTTTTCCACATATGTTTACCAGATTTCTTCAAATACAAATGAGCACAAATTACAATTCCATTGCTATATCAGCTCTCTCCTTCTGGAGACTTTGCCCTTGTCTTTCTGGTGCACATCTATCTGAAATACATAGGCAACCTACCAAAATATTACTTTATCTATATAAGAAAGGGAGCTCTGGTAGCATAGTGGCTAAGGCACTTGACTGCTAACCAGAAGGCTGGCGGTTCAAACCCACCAGCCACTCCTCGGAAGGAAGGTTGGGCAATCCTACTTCCATAGTGATACTGCCTCGGAAACCCAAGGAGGGGTCGCTATGAGTCAGGGCTGACTCGACGGCACATAACAACAACAACAACAACAACTATATAAGAAAAAGGAGGTGGAATAAGGGATATCATTGCTGATTTTAGATGGATCTTTGACTGAAATCAGAGAATACCAGAAAGATGTTTACCTGTGTTTTGTTGGGTATGCAAAGGGATTCAACTGCATGGATCATAACAAATTATAGATAGCATTACAAATAATTGGAATTCCAGAACAGTTAAGTGTCCTCATGAGGAACTTGTACATAGACCAAGAGGCAGTAATTCAAATAGTACAAGGGGGATAGTGCAAGGTTTAAAATAAGGAAAGATGTGTGTCATGTTTCACCATACTTAATAAATTTGTATGTTGAGAAAATAATCCAAGAAGCTGGCCTATATGAAGAAGAATACAACATTAGGATTAGAGGAAGAATTATTAACAAACTCTGATGCTGTTGTTGTTATGTGCCATGGAGTCAGATCCGACTCATAGTGACCTCTCCTTGCATTTCTGAGACATTATCACTATGGAAGTAGATTGCCCGACCTTCCTTCTGAGGAGTGGCTGGTGGGTTTGAACGACCAGCCTTCTGGTTAGCAGTCAACTGCCTTAGACACTAGGCTACCAGAGCTCCTACAAACTGTGATGTTGTTGTTGTTATGTGCCATGGAGTCAGATCCGACTCATGGCAACCCCTCCTTGGGTTGCTGAGGCAGTATCACTACAGAAGTAGATTGTCCAACCTTCCTTCTAAGGAGTGGCTGGTGGGTTTGAACCACCAGCCTTCTGGTTAGCAGTCAAGTGCCTTAGGCACTATGCTACCAGAGCTCCTACAAATACAAAAACCTTGCTTGCTGGATGCAGAGGACTTGAAGCAATTACTGATAAAGATCAAAGAGGACAGCCTTCAGTATAGATTGTATCTCCACATAAAGAAAACAAACTCCTTACAGCTGGAACAGTGAGCAACATCCTGATAAATGGAGCAAAGATTTAAGTTGTCAAGGACTTCATTTTATCTAGATCCATAATCAATGTTCATGGAAATGCGGTCAAGAAATCAAACCACATATTACATTGTGCAAGTTGGCTGCAAAAGATCTCTTTGAAGTGTTAGAAAGCAAATATGTTACTTTGAGCACTAAGGTAAACCTGAGCCAAGCCATAGTATTTTCAATCACCTGCTGGTAGCGTAGTGCCTAAGGTACTTGACTACTAACCAGAAGGCTTGTGGTTCAAACCCACCAGCCACTCCTGGGAAGGAAGATGAGGCAATCTACTTCCGTAGTGAGGAGGGGTCGCTATGAGTCGGGTCCGACTTGAGGGCACATAACAACAACAACAATATGCATGTGAAAGCTACACAATGAATAAGGAAGACCAAAGAAGACTGACACCTTTAAATTGTGGCCTTGGCAAAGGTGGTGAATATACGATGGACTGCAAGGAGAACAAAAAAAATCTGTCTTGAATTACATCTAGAATGCTCCTTAGAAGCCAGGATGGAGAGACTTTGTCTCATGTAGTTTGGACATGTTATCTGGAGGGTCCAGTCCCTAAGAAGGACATCATACTTGGTAAAACAGAGGCTCAGTGAAAAAGAGGAGGACCCTTAATGAGATAAATTGATACAGTGTTTGTAACAATGGGCTTAAACACAGCTTAAACAATTTGAGGATCGGGCAGGATTGGGCAGTTCTTCCTTTTGGGGTACATAGAGTCATTATGAGTCAGAACCAGCTGGACACCCCTAACAACAACGGCACTGTGTATGTGAGCATACACACACATACGTACACACAAGAAAATGGGCATCATTTACACAATGGCTTCCTGCTTCCTGCTACATTAGATGAAGTCTCTTATGATGGAAAAGGTCAAGTGTCAGCCTTTATAATTTTCCCTTACTGCCTGCTGGGAAGGAGGTCTGGTGGCGTAGTGCCTAAGGCATTTGCTTGCTAACCAGAAGGCTGGTGGTTCAAACCCACCAGCCACTCCTCGGAAGGAAGATTGGGCAATCACTATCTATAGTGATACTGCCTTGGAAACCCAAGGAGGGGTAGCTATGAGTCAGATCTGAGGGGTTTTTTGTTTTGTTTTGTTTTGTTTTTTCCCCTCTTTGAGGTCTATCCCCAGCGAAGCAAAAGCTTCCCGATAAGTCTGTGCAAAGAGATCAAAAAACTGACCTGGAGTCAATCTCAGAGACTTCAAAGTTTTTTAGGCGGGGGTGGTGGGGGGATGGCTTATGGAAAAAACAGTGCTGCATCCAGTGGCAGCTGCCTGCTGAGGTTTGAAGTTCCCACCCTCCTCCAGCTTCCCTAGGGTTTATATGTTGTTGTTTGTTGTGGAGTCAGACCCGACTCATAGTGACCCCTCCTTGGGTTTCCGAGGCAGTATTACTATGAATAGTAGATTACCCAACCTTCCTTCAGAGAAGTGGCTGGTGGGTTTGAACCGCCAGCTTTCTGATTAGCAGTCAAGTGCCTTAGTCACTACGCTACCAGAGCTCCCAGGGTTTGTATTGTTGTTGTTGTTGTTATACACCTTTGAGTCCGACCGGACTCATAGTGACCCCTCCTTAGGTTTCCGAGGCAGTATCACTACGGAAGTAGATTGCCCCATCTTCCTTCTGAGGAGTGGCTGGTGGGTTTGAACCACCAGCCTTCTGGTTGGCAGTTAAGTGCCTTAGGCACTAAGCTACCAGAGGGTTTGTATAGCGTAAGGTAAACAACCAAAGGGCGACTTCTCAGGGTGAGGAGTCTAAAACTGAGGCACCTGGCTAGAAGCAGCCAGAGGTGATAACAATGTCCTGAGGCTGTGGTCAGGTGGGAGGAGCTATTTCTTCTCTATGACACTGTTGTGCATTAAGGAATGTGGGCCTTGAGGGGGATGGGGCGGGAATGACCTGGCATTTTCTTTCTAAAATGGAATTTGCTTTCAAGGTGGAGACCAGGATCAATTTGGGGTGTTTGAAGGCCTATATCACACACTGCCAGAATAGTAAACTAAAAGCAATACACATTCCTGGAGAACTGGGAAATATCACCAACATGGATTTGAAAGATATTAGGGTGGTGGTTACAATCACAACCCCATTTAATTTGTCTGTTGGTGTGGTGATTATGTTTGTGTGTCAACTTGGCTGGGCCTGGCTAGGTAGCTGGGCAGCTGGTGGTAGTTTTTCCCCATGACGAGACTGCCAATCAACTCCATGGTGGTATCTACCATAAGCCTTTGGGATGTGGTCTTCTTCCTGTATATAAGGAGAAGCCTTGGGGATAGTCTCTAGCTTATGGCACGCTTGGACCCTGCAAGTAGCTGTGTGGTGGTTCAGCAGCCTGCTACGCTCTGCTGACCTTGGGACTTACAATGGACTTGAATTAATGGCCTGCCCTGTGGCTTAGTAACATTTGAACTGTGCCTTTTTACTTGTCAACCTTGGGCTTGTCAGCCTCAGCAGCCAGCAGCTGTCTGAGTGGAGAAATGCCTCTAGCTCCAGTGGGCTGGGAGCAGGAGGCAGAGCTGGACCGCAAGGTTGAGGGGTTTCACCCAGCCCCTAGAGCCTGGCACTTTGGACTTGGACTTAAAGCCTCCAAATTGTAAAAATAAACTCTTGTTTGATTAAGCCATCCCATTTGTGGTATATTCTTGTCAGAGTGGCACTAGGTAACCAGAACAGTTGACTTGTGCAGAAGGTGATACCCTTGTGCAGGCATCATTGTCAGGGCACTGATTTGTCATCAATGGATTTCTCACTATTTCTATATGTAAATTTGCTTTGTGATATCATAATTCTACCATCAGTGGACTTGTTGAATGCATTATTTATAATCATGATGTCTCACTTTTGACTGAAACATTCATTTCATAACAAAAATAAGTTCAAACATACAAAAAAACACTGTGCAGATATTAAAAAGTTGTTGTTGTTGTTGTTGCTAGGTGCCGTTGAGTCACTTCCAAAACATAGCGACCCCATGCACAGCAGAAGGAACACCACCCAATCCTGCACCATCACCATGATCCCTGCTGTACTTGAGCCCATCTTCGTAGCCACCATGTCAATCCATCTCATTGAAGGCCTTCCCCTTTTTTGTCGACCTTCCACCTTACCAAGCATGACATCCTTTTCCAGGGAATGGTCCCTTCTGACAATATGACCAAAGTAGGTGTGACGAAGTCTGGCCATTCTTGCTTCCAAGGAGCATTTTGGGTACACTTCCTCCAGGACAGACCTGTTAGTTCTTTTAGTAGTCCATGGTATTTCAGTATTCTTGTCCAGCACCACAACTCAAAAGCATCAACTCTTCTTCGGTCTTTCTTATTCATTGTCCAGCTCTTACATGCATATGAGGTGATTGAAAATATCATGGCTTGTGTCAGGTGCACCTTAGTCCTCGAGTAGACATCCTTGCTCCTCAGCACTTGAAAGAGGTCCTTTGCAGCCTGCTTGCCCAGTGCTATATGTTGTCTAATGTCCTGACTGCTGCTTCCACTGGTGTTGATTATAGATCCAAACAATGTGAATTCTTTAACAACTTCAGTCTTTTCTCCATTTATTGTGATGCTGCTTATAAGACCAGTGGTAAGGATTTTTGTTTTCTTTATATTGAGATGTAATCCATACTCCAGAATGTATTCTTCAATCTTCATCAGTAAGTGTCTTAAGTCATACTCACTTTCAGCAAGCAAAATTGTGTCATCAGCGTATAGCAGATTGTTAACGAGTCTTCCTTCAATCCTGATGCCACGTTTTTCTTCATATAGTCCAGCTTCTCAGATTATTTGATCAGCATATAGATTGAATAAATATGGGGAAAGGATACAACCCTGATGTACTCCCTTCTTGATTTTAAACCATGCAGTGTCCCCTTGTTCTGTTCAAATGACAGCCTCCTGGTGAATGTACAGTTTCCTCATGAGTACAAATAAGTGTTCTGGAATTCCCATTCTTCTCAATGTTATCTACAATTTTTTATGATACACACAATCAAATGCCTTTTCATAGTCAATAAAACACAAGTAAACATCTTTCTGGTATTCTTTGCCTTGAGCCAAGATCCATCTGACAGCAGCTATGACATCCCTTGTTCCACCTCCTCTTCTGAATCCAGCTTGCACCTCTGGAAGTTCTCTGTCAATATACTGCTACAACTGTTTTTTAATTATCGTCAATAAGATCTCACTTGTGTGCGATATTAATGATATTGTTTGATAATCTCTACATTCTGTGGGATCTCCTTTCTTTGGAATGGGTAAAAATATGGATGTCTTTCAGCCACTTGGCCAGACAGCTGTCTTCAAAATCTCTTGCCATAACTGAGTGAGTGCCGTCAGTGGGGTATCCATTTGTTGAAGTATCTCAATGGGTATTCCATCACTTCCTGGAGCTTTGTTCTTTGCTAATTCCTTTAGTGCAGTTTTAACTTCCTCCTTCAGTAACATTGGTTCTAGATCATATGTCACCTCCTGAAATGGATGAAGATCTACCAGTTCTTTTTGGTACAGTGGCTCTGTGGATTCCTTACATTTTCTTTTGATGTTTCCTGCATCATTCAATATTTTGCCCATAGAATCTTTCAATATTACAGCTTGAGGCTTAAATTTTTTTTTCCTCAGTTCTTTCAGCTTGAGAAGCACCCAGCCTGTTCTTTCTTTTTGGTTTTCTAACTCCAAGTCTTTACACAATTCATTATAGTAATTGGCTTTGTCTGCTCGAGCTGCTCTTTGAAATCTTCTGTTCAGTTTTATCTTGTCATTTCTTCCATTTGCTTTAGCTACTCTCCGCTCAAGGGCAAGTTTCAAAGTCACTTCTGTCATCCATTTTGGTCTTCTTTTCTCATCTTTTTAATGACCTCTTACTTTTTCCACGGATGATGTTTTTGATGTCATCCCACAATTCCTCTGGTTTTAGGTCATTTGTGTTCAATGCATCAAATCTATTCTTTAAATGGTCCCTAAATTCAGATAAGATATATTCAAGATCATATTTTGGCTCTCATGGACTTGTTTTAATTGTCTGCAACTTCAAGTTGAACTTGCAAATAGAGCAATTGATGGTCTGTTCCACAATCAGCTCCTGGCCTGGCTTTGGCCAAAGATATTGAGCTTTTCCACTGCCTCTTTCCTCAGATGTAGTCAATCTAATTCCTGTGTGTTCCATCTGGTGAAGTCCACATGTACATCCTCCATTTGTGTTGCCGAAAAAAGGTATTTGCAATGAATAAGTCGTTGATCTTGCAAAATTCTACCATGAGATTTCCAGCATTATTTCTGTCACCAAGGCCAAATTTTCCAACTATTGGTGATTCTTCCTTGTTTCCAACTTTTTCATTCTAGTCACCAGTTATAACACAACCTGATTGCATGTTTGGTCGATTTCAGATTGCAGAAGTTGATAAAATTCTTCAATTTCCGCATCTTTGGCTTTGGTGGTTGGTGCATAAATTTGAATAATAGCCATATTAACGTGTCTTCCTTGTAGGCGTATGGATATTATCCTATCACTGATAGCATTGTACTTCACGACAGATCTTGAAACATCCTCTGTGATGATGAACACCACTCCATTCCTCTTCAAATTATCATTCCTGGCATAGTAGATCATATGGTTGTATGATTCAAAATGGCCAAAACCAGTCCATTTTAGCTCACTAATGCCTAGGATATCAATCTTTATGCATTCCATTTCATTTTTGACAACTTTCCTAGATTCATACTTTGTACATTCCATGATCGGATTATTAATGGATGTTTGCAGCTGTTTCTTCTTAATTTGAGTCATGCCACATCAGTAATTGGGGGTCTCGAAAGTTTTACCTTATCCATATCAGTAAGGTTGGTTTTATTCTGATGATGCAGCTGTTTTCCAGTCATAGTTTTAGAGCCTTCTAACCTAAGTGACTCATCCTCCTGGTCTGTATTGGACAGTGTTTCTGGACTATTCATAAAGCTGCACAATAATATATCAGACAGTGTTTTTCTGCTATTAATAAGGATTTCCCTGGCCAATTCTTTGAGAAGTGGATGGTCTCTTCCTATTCTGTCTCCGTCTGCAAGCCATGCTGAAACCTGTGCACCATGTGCACCCCTCTGGGTTTGAAACACTGGTGCCACAAGCTTAAGATTCACAGCAACACATCACCACAGTAGGACAAACTGACAGACAAGTTTGTCTCCCTTAGCTGTTTGAAACCTCTCCAACCTCCCCTCACGTGAATCCCTGTGGTTGACTTCTTGTTCTGTTCTGGTCCCCCTGGCCTTTTTCTCTCCTTTCCACCACTTTCCCACCTTGCCACTTATGGGTCATGACCTGGGTTCCCTCCCCTAACCTGGATCTCTGTGCTGATGCTGATGAAATGATGATGATGATGATGATGATGATGATGATAAGATGATGATATTCATAAAAAAAGGATTAATCTCCAATAATAAGTAAAAATGATTAGATACAGAAAAATGAGTCGAGTAAATTTCCTATTGTTTAAAAGAATCCAAAAATATCAGTCAAACAAAACCATAAACAGAGAGATAGATAAAGAGGTGATATTTGGAGACATGGGTAGATAGATAAATAGATGCATATACTTTTGTGGCTATATGAATGAAACATTCATTTATTTCCAGGGTAAATAACAATTAAGTTTTGTCATGATTTCAATTGTGTCCCCCAAAATAATGTCAACTTGACTGGGCCATGTTCTCATTGTCAGTTATGTAACGATGTAATCTGGTAGTTATTTGATGATTTTATCATTCCCCATGATGTGATGTGATGTGATCAGCCAAGGATTAGGGTGGGATGAAACATCCTTAATCACATCACAGCCCTGACCTGATGATATAAGAGGTGTTTCCCTGGGATATGCCCTGCATAACCTTTCATATTACAAGATAAAAAGAGAAAGAAGCAAACAGAGAGAGTGACTTACTACCAAGAAAGAAAAGCTGGGAATAGAGTGTGTCCTTTGGATCAAGGGTGCCTGTGCTGGGAACCTTCTAGACTCAGGGGAAGATTGATGCCAAGACACAGGAGTTCCCCAAGGAATGCTGGGTCCACAGATACTGAAAGGAGACAAGGATCTCTCCCCAGAGCTAACAGAGAGTGAAAGCCTTCCCCTGAGCTGGTCCAAACTGTGAGAGATGATATTTCTGTTTGTTAAAGCCATCCACTTGTGATATTTTTGTTACAACAGCACTAGAGAACTAAGACAAGTTTTTAAAATTGTTGTCTTTGGTATGGGGACTCAGGCAGTAGAAAGCACTGTGAAGAGATGCTTCTACTTTTTATTTAGCACTTTCCTGTAATTTTTTTTTTTAAATTTCAAAATTTTTATTGACATTCATTCATTAACAAAAAAGTCAACAGAGATTATTTGTATAGAGAAATGAATTTCAGTTGTTTTCTTCTTTATGGCCCTCTTTATTAAAATAATCTAGATAAGCATTTTATTTAAAAAGAAATGGAGAAGAAGCTCACTGAATAAATTAGAAGGAATAATAGAATGAAGCTTCTGAAAAAATATATCTATCATTTCTCAGTGGTAATGATTACTATTACTATTGAAGCAATACATTTTATGTATATATTTAATCTCTTTTCAATCCAATAAATTAGGTATTATTGTTGGTTTCCCTCCCTTTTTTTAAGGAATGAGAAATCAAGGCTCAAAAGATGTGGATGACTTCCTCAGACACAGGTTATTAGAACACACAGGACAAAATCAGAGTACTTGTGTTATATTTCCTTTTTCCGTCAGTAGGTTATAGGAAAAAGTAATTAATTATCAAAATTTTAATTGAAAGTTCTTTTAATTTATATTATATCTGAGCAAAATAAAGGTAATAATGAATAATAGGTGTTTTCTTCAGAGTCTGCTATGTATCTAGCAAGGAGTAACAATCAATTAAGGAGTAACAACAAAAACTAAAGTACTTCACCCTTAATTTGCTTTGGAAGTACTTGAAACTCTTCATCAGAAGCACAAACCAGAAAATAAATCACTCCTCATAATTGAGCAATAGAATGGAAATGTTTTCATGCCAACTTGCTACTAATCATGCATCACTTTATTGTCAACTGTTGCCTGCTGGTACACAGAAAGAAAA
Organism: Orycteropus afer afer; assembly: GCF_000298275.1. Lineage (NCBI taxonomy): Eukaryota > Metazoa > Chordata > Mammalia > Tubulidentata > Orycteropodidae > Orycteropus > Orycteropus afer. Next base: position 570,986 of record NW_006921987.1, on the reverse strand, counting down.
TGGTATTGTTGTTGTTGTTGTTATGTGCCGTCGAGTCGGCCCCGACTTATAGCGACCCCTCCTTGGGTTTCTGAGGCAGTATCACTACGGAAGTAGGATTGCCCAACCTTCCTTCCGAGGAGTGGCCGGTGGGTTTGAACCACCAGCCTTCTGGTTAGCAGTCAAGTGCTTTAGCCACTATGCTACCAGAAAATGGTATAGCAAGAGTAATTTTTTAAAAAAAAAAACCTTAAGATAATAATAAGCTGTACATAGTAATAAGCTGTTATTTCCATAGTATAAATCCAGTATGCAAATTTCCAAGGTATGAAATTTTGCATGTAAGGTTTATTATATGTTATGACACAAACTTTATGTACCTAGATGGTATAAGGCTTCAGTTAAGTGGAAAATCATAAATTCATCTAGTTTTATGAATATACACAGAGTCTATGGGTGGTGAAAATAGACAAGCTCAGCTGCTAACTGAAAGAGGAGGTTTGAGGCCACCTAGAGGCATCTCAGAAGAAAAGTCTGGGACTTTTTTTTTTTTTTCCCCCTGAAAAAGCAGACATTGAAAATTCTATTGTGCACAGTTCTACTCTGACATGAAGAAAGTCACCAAGACTTGATGGAGATTGTATTTATTTATTTATTTTTTTAATTAAGTTACTCAGGAGAATAACAAAAATTTGTGGCTCATTTCATTCATTCAGCCTGTAATAGGGGAAAAGAGACCCCAGATTCAAACAAGTTCAATAGAGATACTTTCATTAAGCCTAAGGCAAGACAAAGACAAAGTCATCCAGGAGGAGGGAAATGATCAGCAGGTACACAGTACACAAAGCTTGATGGAGTCTGCGGAGTCACAGCCGTGGGGGGCTGATTGTACGTGATTGAAAACAAAAAGAATCATTACAGAACCATGATTGGTGGTAGATTGATTCATCACTGTTGCAGGTGGGACTATAGCAGCAGGGAAAGGACCATGATTGGGATACTTACAAAATTCAAGATTAAAAAGGGTTTAAAGGATTAGTTCTGGGCCTTCACTACATGGCTAAACAGGGGACCATATATGACTCATGACCATGCAGCCAGAGTCATAGCCACAAGGTGGCTACCAAACATTATCAGGACACCTACCTTAATTTAAATTAGAAAAAGACACACTCAAGCAAGTTCCCTAGTTCTCTGTGTAAACATAAACTACTTTCAACCACACTCTTCCTGAATGCAGCCATGAGGGTCAGAAAGGACTGATGTTTAAATTTAAGTTAAGACTTAAAATGGTGTTAGGGCTCCCGTTGTAGACCACAGCCTTCCACAAACCAAGTGCTTTAGAATTTAAGTTCTAATCAAACCTTATTCAAATCATTTCTGTAAGTTGTGAAAACAAAAAATTTTTATCTACCTTACTAAAGGATTTAGGCAATGCCTTCTGTTTGCCCACCCCACAACACACTTTCTTCTTGATTTATTTGTGTTGAGGTATCTGAAAATTATACTGACTTAAAAAGGAGATATTTCTTGTTTATTAAGATGAAAACAATTTTATTACACTAACTTTACAAATATGAACAGATCAACACTAACAGAAAGTAGAATTGAAATTTATTTTAAAAAATAAAGTTATTAAGTTAAAAAATAACTTTTTACAACTAAAAGCATAGTATTTCACAGAAATATCTGGTGTTGTCTTTTGAATGTGAATGAACTTGATGGTAAAGTTTATTTGGTGAAATCTCCTATCATTCTTCCTTATTTCTTTCTGACTTCACCTAATGCAGTAGCTATAATTCTACTCATAACTACAGTGGAAGCTTTCCATTACTACAAGATTTTTTCTTTTGAACTTATTTGTATTGAAATATCTGAAAATTGCACTAATTTTATCATTGACAAAACACAGATCTGAGGCCTGCTAATTCTCATATCCTGGCCCAGCAGGAACTATTAGAGTATGTCTGCTTTTTCACTTTCTGAATCTCAATGCAGTGCTCAACAAATGGAATTTAACAGGATTTCCATAGAAAAGGGACTCAGTGAAATGTAGATTCCATGTTTTCAGCCTTTGGATACAGGAGCAAGTCTAGAAGTATAGTATAGTGTTAAGTATTAAAAGAAAATAAAAAGAGACTAGCTGGCAAGCTCACTTTTTGAATAGCAGGTATCTACATACCAGAAGACTCCATAAAATCAACTAAAGTGCCTAAAGAATTATTAGTTTCTCATTGGAAATAATCTTTCTCCTTCTTCTCTTCCTCCTCCTTCTTCTTCTCCCTCTCCTCCCCCAACCTCTTCCTCCTCTTCTCTTTTTCTTTTTAAGATTATAAAGGAATCCCTCCGTGTTGATTAACATGATAATACAATATGGATATATTATACACCCCATTAACTCTATCCTACTGATAAACCATTTTTACACTGCAGTCAGAGAGTAATTACTTAGAAATGTAAACCTAATTCCTTCTAACTTCTTGTTCCATGCTTAAAGTTCTCTAATGGTTTCTAATTCATTTTAAGACCATTATCCTGGCCTATTCAGCCCTACATTTAGCTTCTATTTGCCTCTCCCATTCTGTTTCTCAGCCCAGATCTTTTTCATTCAACTCAAACTGACTATGTGAAGCCCATCATAATTTTCATGCCCCCAGAACTTTGTCCTTCTCCTACTGCCCCTGCATTGAACTTCACTTGGCTAACTCTTCCTGATCCTGTGGATGTCAACACAACCAGCATTTTTTTAAGCAGCTAACAATAACAACAATAGGGTAACAAAATACTTTATGCTTTCCTTTACAGTGCTTGTCACAGTTTCAAATTACATCTCTTTCTGTGGCTAATATTTCTCAGTCTCACCTTTTTTCTTCCTATTGTCAGAATATACTCTAGATCATAATTAGAGAAGAGATGCAATATGGAGTCTGGTGTTGTTGTTGTTATATGCTGTCGAATTGGCCCCGACTCATAGCGACCCCTCCTTGGGTTTCTGAGGCGGTATCACTATGGAAGTAGATTGCCCAACCTTCCTTCCGAGGAGTGGCTGGTG
>NW_006921987.1:560805-567674 GCF_000298275.1 Orycteropus afer afer | reverse complement strand
GCTCTAGATAAAACGTAGTAAAATGAAAAGGCAATTAAATACCCTTGGACAAAATGCTGGCAAATCATTTGACAGCAGGTTTTAGTATCTGAGAAAATGAAAATCAACTCCAGTATTATACGGCTGAAGGGATCCAGAGACAAACTAAGTCTACTGAGGTTATATTGCCATCATGTGGTGAGGAAGAAACATTTTAAATACAAACAGACATCTAGTGTTGAAAACTATTGTGATACTTTTCAAACAATTTAAAGACACCACTCTTCTGAAAATGTAATTAATCTAAAACTTGGCTATCTATTCTAAGATTTTTAGTATGAGGAAAAAAAAATTTGTTCCACTAACAAGAGAAAAAGATATAAAATTTAAATAACTTATGCATGACTATTTACTGAAAAATATTAATTAAGCAAAATAGAAAATGTAAATATATGTTAAAACATAAATATCAGCATATACATTAGAAGCAGTTTTCCTGTGAAACTAAGAAAAGTTAAGCTGTAGAACACTTAGATCTCTGTTCCCAATTTTATATTAGTAACTTACTCATTGTATTAAGGATGGCTTCACAAGTTCAATACGTTTTAAGCCCCACAAAACCTGTATTACTACCACTTTTATGTATTACTGTTATCTGATTTAAAGGCTAAATTAAACATGTTTCAGAATCTGCTCCAGACTGGGATCGGAGAAAAACAGTCCTGTGCTCCACAAATCCACAGTCAACAAGACTGTCTATCCAACACAGGCACGTTAGACAACTAATCTTTAAAAAATGTTATCACTTTTCAGAAACTCATTTTTTTAAAAAGGTGTTTCACAGTGTATCATAAAGGATTAGGGCACATAGTAACTTTGTAGAAAAGACAAGAAATTATGACCCAAGTCAGTAAACCATCCAGAAGCAGAGACAGATTAAATCCCTTTACCAGACCAGAGAAGTCATAAAGTGAGAGAATTCAATTCTAATTCAACATTTTTTTAAAAAAATTCAAAACCATATAATATGCTAAAAGATAACTATTCTGCTCTTTTAAATTGTCCCTTGTCCAATGTTGGACTACTAAATATTGGAATCATAAATATATATGTAATAATACGATCTAAATGTCCCTGTTCTACAGTTTTCTATAAGCAACTAGTTTCTTAACAGCTGGGTACACTTTTGCTGTCCCTGTCTCCTATGGGAAGTTCACTGCTTTCCTCAACCATTTAAAGATATGTAGATAGAGTCCCTGGGGAGTTTATCCATTATGTCTTACTTCAAATCCCTGCTTTGAGATTTCAATTCTCAACTACTCTTATCCTACTGCTTCTGGGACAACAGAACTCTTTCCACAGCATTTCACTCCCTAAAGTGTATGGATTTACTCTTTGTTTTATTTCTCAAAACATCACTAACACAATCTTGTGTGAAATAGACTTTTACTAAACGTTTGAAACAAAAAGATGAGGGGGTATAAAACAGCATAGAACTAAAAACATCTTAATGTATCAGCTATCTTAAAATCCCTTCAGCCGCTTGTGGTGGTTGTTATGTGCTGTGGAGTCGGACCCAACTCATAGCGAACCCTCCTTGGGTTTCCGAGGCAGTATCACTACAGAAGTAGATTGCCCCATCTTCCTTCCCAGGAGTGGCTGGTGGGTTTGAATCGCCAGCCTTCTGGTTAGCAGTCAAGTGCCTTTAGGCACTACGCTACCAGAGCTCCTTTCAGCTGCTTATAAGCAGTTAATTTTACACTGGCCATCTTTTTCCTAAACCCAGTAGGCTGCCATGATGTTTTTATGCTCTGCCATGAGCCTCTCTCAAATGCTGTATTATCCACAATCCATTGCTGTCTCTGGGAGCTCTGGTAGCATAGTAGATAAGACACTTGCCTGCTAACCAGACGGCTGGCGGTTCAAACCCACCAGCCACTCCTCGGAAGGAAGGTTGGGCAATCCTACTTCCGTAGTGATACTGCCTCGGAAACCCAAGGAGGGGTCGCTATGAGTCCGGTTGACTCGACGGCACGTAACAACAACAACAACATTGCTGTCTCTGAAGCTTTTCTTTTTTTCCCCTTAACAACTTTTTGCTAACAGCAACTAAAATTCTCTTCATTGTGCAATAAAATTTATTTATTTTAGTTCAATTTCTTTGTTCTAAATTATATACAAATATACAACCTTGCTGTTGTCTCATCCTCATCAGGAAATCTCTGAAAGTCTCCAAAAGAACAGTAGGATACTGTGGGGCCCAATTTTAAACCAAACATCTAAGCATTTCATGTGCTGTGACATATATACAGCATCTTATTTTTATGTATGACAATTCTGTCCAACCCTTTAAGACAATTCACCTCTCACTATCTCTATCATTCTTTTCATTTCTAGTAAATCAATGCATAGTGATTACATCACATTGTAAACTTTACTTAAACATAATTTGGATTACACTATAAATACCTTGCTGTATGATGTTGAAACTGAGTTAAGTCAAAACTATTTTCCATACCCTGATTAAAACAGATAATTAGAACAGATAGGACCCTGGATGGGAATAGATAAGTAAACTTAATTACCCTCAACTATTCCCCCACCCCAGTTGGAGACAGATGAGTAAACATAATAAGCTCAGTTCCTTAAGAACTGAATGGAACAAAAAACATTCTTTCCTGTTATTTCCTTAGGCACAGGTGATAGATAAACACGTTAATGTGTCTTAGAAAACAACTTGAAAATTAACTCTGGCCCAGGGACATGCACAGTGGGACAGAGAGGAACAAAGTTACTGGGAACTAATGCTCTCGCCTCTGCCTAAACCTGGATCAGCTGATGACAGGAAGTCAGTGTGACTCATCCAGTTCGCAAGCCCACGGGATCAAAACACCACTGTCCCTTTAAACTGAGGCAAAGGAAATTTCAGCCAATTGTCAACCATCTCATGCCCAAATTCGTGAAATTTTTATGAATATGCATAACCCTCTTTTCTGAAACCTACAAAACTGTAATACAATGGAGTTTTGGGAAGTCACATCTGGGTACGGGTACCTCTGCCTCCTTGCATTGCCGCTTTGCAATGAATAATTTTCTCTCTTCTTGATCACTCAATGTTATACTGTTTTGGCCTGACTTCACACTTGGCAGGGACCCATGTTTGGTCCTATTTCAATGTCACTTTGAAGACTAAAGTGTGCCTAACCCAAGCCATGGTATTTTTCAATAATCATATGCATGTGAAAGCTGGATAATGAACAAGGAAGACAAAAAAGAATTGATGCTTTTGAATTGTGGTGTTAGCAAAAAATAATGAGATACCATGGACTGCCAGAGGAATGAACAGGTCTGTCTAGGAGGAAGTGCAGCCAGATGCTCCTTGCAGACAAGACTTTGTCCTACCTGTTTTGGTCATGTGATCAAAGGTGCCAATCCTAGGAGAGGGATATCATGTACGGTAAAGTGAAGGGTCAGAGGAAAAGGGGAAGATCCTTAACGAGATGGACTGACACAGCGTCTGCGACAATGGGCTCAAGGCTTGTGAGGATGGGGCATGACTGGGCAGTGTTTTTTTCTATGTATGTAGGTCACTATGAGTTGGAATCAACTTGACAACAACAAACAACAACAAACTTGCTATATACATTATATCCTCAAACAAATTTTTTTGGGAATCTATTCACAATACTTAACATAGGTATTCAATAAGTTATGTTTGATTTAGTTATATCACATGGTAGAAATTTATAATTCAGCTCTTTTTACTTATTTCTTCTAAAAAGTTTTAGCTAATCTCCAAAATTAACAGCCTTTGACTATTTTCTCAGGACACTCTGATATGATTGTCTGTATCTCTCACAATTGTATATAACTATCTATATCTATCTGCATGTGTTAGGGAATTTGTAGAACTTCAATCAGTTGTTTTAGAACTTTTACTAGTTTTGGAAAACCCTCAGGGAGTAGGTTCCCCCCCCCCCCAAGTATTGCTTCTAGACTATTCTCATTTCTTACTTAGAGACTGATTACCTACTTTGGATTTCTTTACCATGACCCGCACATCTTTCCTGCTCTGTTGTTTCATACATTTTTTTCTCTGTGCTTCAAACTGAATACTTGTTATTTACAGTCTTCCAGTTCATTAATACTCGGTTCTGATGCTTGCCTTTTTCTGATGGGTTTATTCTGCTAATAAATATGACTATTTTAATCTAAGATATTATCATTTTAAGTTTCACATTGCAGGATCTTTTGAAAGCCTCAAATATTTTTCACTATTTTCTGGAACATACAAATCAGAGTTATTTTAAAGTCTCTGTCTGAAAATGTGACATCTGTTGGGTCTGTGTCTATAGCTTACCTTTTTTTCCTTTTGTTTTTGTCATTTGGTCCTTGTTGTTATTGTGTGCTGTCAAGTTGATTCCTATTTATAGTGACCCTATGTAATAAAGAGCTCTGGTGGCATAGTGGGTGTTTTGGTCACCTAGTGCTGCTTTGACAGGAATATACCACAAATGGAATGGCTTGAACAAACAGGAGTTTATTCTCTTAAAATTTTGGAGGCTTTAAGTCCAAGTTCAAAGTGCCAGGCTCTAGGGGCTGGGTGAAAGCCCTTTAACCTTGGGCTTCAACTCTACCTCCTGCTCCTGGCCCACTGAAGTTAGAGGTTTTTCTTCACTCAGGCAGCTACTGGCTGCTGAGGCTGACAAGCCCAAGGTTGACAATAAAAAGGCATAGTCCCAATGTTACCAAACAACGTGGCAGGCCACTAATTCAAGTTCAGATGAAGGCCCAAGATTGGCAAGGCATAGCAGACTGTTGAACAATGACTTGGCTACATGCAGGGTTCAAGTGTGTCAAAAGGCTTGAGAACAATCCCAAAACTTCTCCTTATGTACAGGAAGCAGGCTGCATCCCTAAAGCAGCTAGTCAGCTGCTCGTGGCAGATTCCGCCATGGAGTTGATTGCCAGTCTCATCATAGGGAATAACTACCTCCAGCAGCCCAGCTACTCAACCAGATCCAGCCAAGTTGACAACAACCTTAACTATCACAGTGGGTAAGGCATTTGGCTGCTAACCAGAAGGTCAGAGTTCAAATCCACCAGCTGTTTCATGGGAGGAAGATGAGGCAATCTACTTCTGTAAAGATTTACAGCCTTGGAAACCCAAGGAGAGTCACTGTGAGTTGGTATCAACTCAATGGCAGTGGGTTTATAACCAAGTAGGACTGTCCCATACAGTTTCCTAGGCTGTAATCTTTAAGAGAGAAGATCACCAGGTCTTTTTTTCTGTGAACTGCTGATGGGTTTGAACTGCCAAACATTCAGTTAGTGGCTCAGCATTTAAGCATTGCATCACCAGGGCTTCTGGATTTTAATATAACTCATAATTTCTTTTATTAGATGTTTGTGATAGTTAAGGTTGTATGTCAACTTGGCTTGGCCATGACTCTAAATGGTTTATCAGCTATGATGTAGTCATCCTCCATGATGAGATCTGATATAATGTAATCACCTCCATGATGAGATGTGCAATGACTAACCAATCAGTTGAAAGAGAGCTTCCTCAGGAGCATGTCCTGCTTCAATATATGTATATGGACATACTTGGAAAATTCTTTAGCTTTCTGCTGGATCTTGGTCTTGAAGTTTGACCCATGGATTTGGGACTTGCCAGCTTCTACAACTGTGTGAGCAATTCCTTGAGATAAATTATTCTCTCCCTGCCCCCCCCCCCAAATATACATATACATATACATCTACAGTTTCACTAGTTTTTCATCTCTAGAGAACCTAGCCTAAGACATTTGATACCAAGAGTGGGGTCCATTGTTGTTGTTGTTAGTGTCTTCCAGTTGACTCGAACTCATAGTGATCCTACGTGCAACAGAACAAAACAATGTCCAGTCCTGGACCATCCTCACAATCGCCTATGCTTGAGCAAGGAGTCTAGAGAAAGAAAATTGTACGGATGAGTTTTCTAAATTGGTTCTCAAGTTTGATGACTCATAAAGGCACTGATGATTCTGCCTCCATTAATAAAGAGGGTGCTGTTAATCCATGGTGTGAGATGGCAATATTAGTACACAAAATAGCAACATTAATAGATCAAGTATTGGTGAGAAGTGAGGCTTTGGGTGATCGTATGTTTGATACTTTTCTGCAATTCTGTCAGAATGAGGAGTATAAGGAACAAGATGAGTTCAGGGTTTTGGTCTTAGTTCAAGTGTCACATAAAAGACCTCAATGTTTCCAATTGTGCCCTGAAAGAAACCTTATCTCTTGCTGCCGATATTGTCAAAAACCAAACCCACAGTATTATCATAACAGTGGCTGAATTAAAATGTCAGTTGAATTGCCAACCTCAAATGGTGTCTGAAGTTAAAATGAGGACATTGATTGAGAAGAAATGGGATCCTGAACTTGGGATGGGGACAAATGGGCAGATAATCAGGAAGCTGGGGTCTATCTTGCCAGCAGAACAAACCCTTCAAGTTACACATTGCAGGATCTTTTGAAAGTCTCAAATATTTTTCTCTATTTTCTGGAACATACTAATCAGAGATATTTTAAAGTCTCTGTCTGAAAATTTGATATCTGTTTGGTCTGTGTCTATAGCTTACCTTTCAAGTGATTGGCTAGTCATAGCATGTCTCATCATGGAGATAATTACATTACAAGGCCAGGAGCTGACTGTTCAGCAGAACTTCAATTACTCATAATCAAGTTAATTTGACGCTGAAAACAATTTTTTTTTTTTTTATTGTGATTTGGGCGAAGATTTACAGAGCAAATTAACTTTCCATACAGCAGTTCACATATACTTTGTCTCATGTCATTGACCACAGTTTACCACAATGCAACAGCTCCCCTCCCACTTCCTCCCCATA
>NW_006921987.1:559972-560675 GCF_000298275.1 Orycteropus afer afer | reverse complement strand
AGGTGTGGGTTCAATTCCAGACCTGAAGGGCAGCTAGGGTCCATAGTCTCAGTGGTTCCACCAGGCTCTATTGGACCAGCAAACCTGGTCCCCACTCCCTAGCCCCCTTTTTTTTTCCTCCAAATGATTTTGAGTTTTGCTCCACATTGTTCTCCCTCTCTACCAAGGATCTCCTACACAGATCCTCTTCCAAGTGGATGACAGTGGTAGCTGGGCACCATCTAGTTCTTCTGGTTTCATAGTTGAGTAGGCTGCAGGTTTACCAGTCACTAGGACTAATTATTTCCATGAAATTTGGTTTTCTTCATTCTTCTTTGCTCTGGACGAGGAGAGACCCATTGTTGCATCTAGATAGCAGCTTGCTAGCTTTTAAGTTCCCAGTCACTACTCTTCAAAGTAGGAGGTGGAACAATGTTTTGTATAGTATGTTACGCCAATTGAGCTTGATGTCCCCTGCAACTATGTTCCCAAGCCTGCAGGTTCAACTACTTAGTCCCTCTGAGTAGCTGGCTGTGACCAAGCAGTGACCACAGCCTTGTCCCTTGTCAGCTCTACTATACACCTGGGAATTCTGATCATAAACATAAACTTATAGGACAGTCATCTGCCAACCCTATATATGTTCTTGTATACACTCCCTATTTCATAGGCATACCTAATCATTTAGCCTGTCCACCCATCTATCCATCCATATACCCATGTT
>NW_006921987.1:542068-543223 GCF_000298275.1 Orycteropus afer afer | reverse complement strand
TCAAGTGCCTTAGCCACTATGCTACCAGAGCTCCCATTTTAGTATTAGTCTTCTGGAAATTCTATTGGTAGATTTAGAATAATTTATAAATTTTCATTTATTTTGTCATTTTGTTCTTGTATTTTCTTCCAAAATTCTTCTAGGGTTTTTTCTGTGTTTTCTTTGGCTTGTCTCTCAGTTCTTTGAAGATACCTATATAATTATTTTGAATTCTTTTTCAGAGAGTTGCAATGCTCATTGTTTCTCAGGGATGTGTTCTGGGTCTGTATCTTGCTCTCTTGTTTCTACTACTTTATCTTGCTTCTTGTGTGGACTGTGATGGTCTGTCATCTCTGAGACATTGTGGTGTTGTTGTATTTAGATCTCTGTTAACTGTTTGTGAAGAGCAGCCAAGGGTGATTCAGGCTCTTGTTGGTGGTTTCTTATCGTTGGCTCATTGGTGGAGAAGGAGATGGTGGCTCTCGCTCAATAAGTGAAGTTGTAGGAGTGTGGGTGTAGTTGTGTCTTATGGGGACTATTGCTGTCTCCCATTCAGTTAGACAAAAATTACAATTGAATAAACATCATAAAACTAAAAGTACATGGGCAAAAAATACATCATGTAATCATACAGGAACAGTAACCAAAAAAAGAAAAAAAGGAAAAAGAAGAAGAAAAAAACAAGAAAACCTGCAATATCTGGGAATAGAGCACTAAGAGAAAAAAGATAGAGAAGGAGAAAAATGAAGAAAAAGTGTGAAAAATGCAAAAAGAAAAACAAGTAATGGGGTTAACCTCAAGAAAAATTTTTTATTTAATTAAAAAGAAATTTTCAACCAGGAACAGGGAAAAGAAAAAGAGCTGAAAACTAGGACCTGGGAGGGGAAGAATAAAGAATAATAGTAAAAAGGACAAAAGTATTAATTATAATAGTAGTTTTAAAACAGACAAATACAAGCAAACTAAACACCAGAAAAAAGAAAGAGAAAAAGAAAAAAACTGGTGGAGGACAGGGCAGGGCACCCAGCCTCCATCCGAGCACACAGACTGGGTTGGAGTTCCTGTGGGCCCAAAAGGTGGGTGGGAGTGGAGGATGGCCATACCTCCATTCACTATGCAGGTGTGGGGTATAAGAGTAACAAGAGGAATGTCGCACCTATTTAGCCGTGCAGGTCC
>NW_006921987.1:536947-537648 GCF_000298275.1 Orycteropus afer afer | reverse complement strand
TTATCTAAGATAAATTTCTCTCTCTCTCTCTCTATAAATATATATATATACTTTGCTGGTTTTTGTGTTTCTCTAGAGAACCCAATCCAACACAAGAGGTAACTAAAACAGTGGTTTAAGTTGAACCAGAAGTGCTTCAGAAGAAAGACCTGGTGACACATTTCTGACAAATCAGCCATTGAAAGCCTTATGGAGTACAATTCTCCTGTGATACAAAAGGGCTCTCGTAAATTAGAATCAACTCAATGGCAACTGTTTTTTTTAATTCTTTAAGGCTATATAATTTGGGGCAAATTGTTTTACTTTACTTGGCCTCAATTACCTGGTCTGTAAAACGAAAAGAATACCAAATGCATAAATAAATCATCTAGCCTAGTGCCTATCTTGCTGGTTCTAATACCATCTGGGTCTCTCTTGGGTTTATTTGCCTTACTGTTTTATTACTTGTCCGTTTTCTGCTCTGCTCATGCAACAGGAAGGCTGACCGCTGCAAGTTTTTTTTTTTTTTTTTTTTCTTAGGCTCTTGCATCAGCCAGCTTTCAGTTTAGTTTGGGCAATGGGAGGCACAAGTAGAAGAAAGGAAGGAAGGAAGAAAGAAATGAGGCAAGCATACTTCAGGCTGTGCCTCTGGATGTTTATATAGCTCCACTGATTGCTTCTTTATATAGATAGATAGATAGATAGATAGATAGATAGATAGA
>NW_006921987.1:529192-536847 GCF_000298275.1 Orycteropus afer afer | reverse complement strand
CCAAGGAGGGGTCGCTATGAGTCGGATCTGACTTGATGGCACACAACAACAAACAACATTATCTTCTCATCTGCATAGTTTCTGCTGAGAAATCTGAGCTTAGTCTTATTGGTTGTCCCTTGTAGGCAACTTTTCATTTTTCCTGTGCTGCTTTCAGGATTCTTTCTTTGTCTTTGGTTTTGGTGAGTTTGATGATGATATATCTTGGTGATTTTCTTCTGGGATCTATGCTATTTGGGGTTCATTGGACTTCTTGAATGGATATATTCTCATCTTTCATCATATCATGGAAATTCTCTTCCAACAAATCTTCAACAATTTTCTCTGCAGTTTAATTAGTCTCTTCCTGTTCTGGAATTCCGATTACACATAGGTTATTCCTTTTGATGGTATTCCACATGAACCTTAGGCTTTCCTTATTTTGTTTTGATCTTTTTTCTGATTGATCCCTTTCAAAGAAGTAGTGAGGTATTTGTCTTCATTCTCACTAATTCTGTGTTCTATTGATTCTATTCTACTCTTTCACCCATTCAATGTGTTATTTATTTCTGAAAATTTAGTGTTAATCTTCTGGATTTCTATCTGTAGATTTTGTATCATTTCTAATTTTTCATTTATTTTGTCATTTTGTTTTTGTATTGTCTTCTGAAATTGTTCTAGGGTTTTCTCTGTGTTTTCCTCAATTTTTTTTAGTGTTTTCCTTGATCTGTCATTCAATCCATTGAAGGTACATAAATACAATTCTCTTGAATTGCTTATCAGAGATTTCCAAAGCTGCTTCTTCCTCAAGGATGTGTTTTGGGTCTGTATCCCAGTCCCTTGTTTCTCCAGCTTTTTCTTGCTTCTTTGTGTAGACTGTGATGTTCTGTTGTCCCTGAGACATTGTGATGTTTTTGTGTTTATTTTTAATTGGTGATTGTATGTTGGAGTGACATCCCATGATTTTTGTTTTCTTTGGATATTATCTACATAAGCAGGGTAGTGTGCTCTTCTATTCCCTAGTTGGCAGCTTACTGACCTGTCTCACCACCTGTCTCCTTTCCCATTTTCAGACTCCTATATGGCCCTGCTGTGCTTGACAAATGGAGCCTATTCTTAGGTCTCTGGAATCAGAATGAGAATGCTGTCACTTTAAAATCCAAAATGACCAGTGCTTGTAAACATTCAAAATGGCTGCACCCTTGGCCACTTTAAATATCCAAAATGTCTGCCACTTATAAACAATTAAAATGGCTGCACCCTCTGGACAGCCGAAATTCCACAGCTCAGGTTGTTTCCCTCTTTGCTGTTTCCCTGCCAGGTCATAGGTCACCAGCACAGTTGTCCTTGCAGGCCTTGGCAACCGGGGCTGATCTTTAGGTCAATTAAAGTCCCAACGTCACTTGGAAATATTCAGGCCACTGGTCCTGTCAGAGAAGCTGACAGTCTGCAGCTCTAAGCATCTTACTCACTGTTTTCATTCAGGTTTTTCTACTAGTTTGTGCCTAATCCACTTCTGTATACTTCCTTTCAAAGTTCAGGGCTCCAGGATTATCTCTGCATTATTAGTTTCTCTTTTCTTTGTTGAAGAGGGTCTGTGTAGCTTGTCTGCCTTTTCTGACATCTTACTGGAATTCCTTACTGTCTGTGTCTTGAGTGGTAAATTTAATTTAATCACGTTCAGTGAAATTATCAATTGGTATGAATTTACTGCTATCATTTTGCTTTTTTTTTTTTGTGGTGTTGATGGTTTCTTTGTTCAATACATTTTTCTGTGCTTAGCTATTTTTTTTTTTTTTAATGGATATTCTTACCATTTCTTTCATTGGTATTGTTTTAGAGTTTACTGAGATTTTATTATGTTCTTTTTTTTATTTTGGGGAGGTTTATTAATTTTCTTTTAGCTCAGTCTGTAATAATTTATTATTACATTACCAAGTCTAAAACAGTCCATTCTATCTTGATATCATCTTGACTTCCTCTTCATTTAGAAGTTCTGTAAATATATCATTTACTCCCTCTTTTTACTTTGTAGTTATCATGGTTTACAAATCGACGTCTCTGGTTCCTTATTTTCAGTCTTGTAGGTTTATTTTATTTTTGATAATTCTATATCTGGGCTGATTTGCAGGTGATGTTGCCATGTGTCTTAATCTCAGATTGTTGTCTGCCATTGCTGATTCTCTATCCAAAGGACTCCCTTTACCATTTCTTATAAGTTTCGTCTGGTTTTTACAAATTGCTTTAATTTCTGTTTATCTTCAATTGTCCTAACTTCACCAACACATTCGATGGATAATTTTGCTGGATATATAATTATTCATTGGCAACTTTTTTGTTTTAGGGTTTTATATATGTCATTTCATTGCCTTCTTGCCTACATGACTTCTGGGAAATCAGAAATTAAATCTCATTGATGCTTCTTGTAGGTAATTTTCCATTTTCCCTGAGCTGCTTTCAGGATTCTTTCTTTGTTTTTGTTTTTGGAAAGATTGATTATGGTATGTCTTGGTGGTTGTCTTTTGGAGTCTCTCCTGTTTTGGGTTCATTGAACTTCTTGAATGCATGTCTTCTTGTCTTTCACAACGTTAAGGAAGCTTTCTTCCAACAAATCTTCGACAATTTTCTTGTTGCTTTTTTTGTCCTTTCTTGTTCTAGAATTCCAATTACATGCAAATTATTCCTTTGTAGGTGTCTCACACAGTTCTTACCCTTCTTTTCTTTGGTTCTCTTTTTCTGATTGGTCCTCCAATTAGTAGTGACAAACTTGTCTTCAGTTCAGTCTTGCTAATTCTGTCTTCTATTGATTCGATTCTGCTCCTTTCTCCTTCCAATGCATTATCTCTTTCTGAAATTTTCGTATTTATCTTCTGGATTTCTCTTTGCTATTTTTGTGTAGTTTCTAATTTTCCATTTTATTTATTTATTTATTAATTATTCTGGGGTTTTGTTTGTGTTTTCCTAGATTTTGTCTATGATATCCTCAAACTTTCTCTCAACCTGTTGAACATACCTAAACATAATTCTTTTGAATTCTTTTTCAGGTAGTTCCAAAAGCATTTCTCCTGGGATGTTTTCTAGCCCTATATTTTGGTCACTTTTTTAAGCCATCTTGGTCCTGTTTTTTCTTTGTGTGTGTATGTGTGTGTGATTTGAAGTTGTCTGTTGTGTCCAAGACATTGTAATCTTATTGTATTAATTTTTTTATTATACATTGGTTTGCTTCACTCTAATTTTCTGTTTTGCTTTATTTTAACATGCCCAAACAACAGGGTGGTTGTGTTACTCTGGTCACTAGTTTGGTAGCACTGGGGCACTCACCACCTATCCCAAAGTGGATTTGGTAGTGGGCAGGAGTTTGGGCACAAGTCTCCAACTGGTGATGATGCAAAGCGACTAGGGCAGGCTGGGTAGATGTTGGTCATCTGTCATTGATCCAGTGGTGCTGGAGCAGGTGGTGGCACTCACACAGTGGGTTTCAGCAAGCCTCCAGACTAAGAAAGAGTAGGAAGAAGGGCTTACAGTCTAATTTTGAAAATATTAGCCAGTGAAGACCTTATGAATATCAGCAGAACATTGTCTGATATAGTGCTAGAAGATGAGCCCATCAAGTTGGAAGGCACTCAAAATACGAATGGGGAAGAGCTGCCTCCTCAAAGTAGTTGATCTTAATGACATGGATGAAGTAAAGCTCTCTGGGACTTCATTTGCTACCTTCATTTGTATTGCATGAATCAAAATGAGAACAAACAACTGCAAGCATCCATCTTCTTCTATCAGAAGATAGAATGTAGGAAGTATGAATCTAGGAAAATTGGAAGTTGTCACAAATGAAATGGAGTGTTTGAATAGCAATATCCTAAGCATTACTGAATTGAAATACTGGTATGGGCTATTTTGAATCAAATAATCATATGATCTGTTTAGACTACTAAAGATCACCTTCCTAATCTCACCCATCTAGGCCTATCTTCCTCTCTGCCACATCTCTCATGCATATGAATTCCTTTTTTTCCAAAAAAAGCAATCCAATATTCTTAAGAAATTTTTATTAAAGAATAATTTAAGAATTTTTACCAAACAACTAGTGCTCCCAAAACCCTTTGCACAGGTGATATATCCAGTAGGAGCTTTAAGAAACCACCAATGTAAACTTCCAACATTGCATAATTCTGGCTCTGGTTAAAGTACTTTTCTCACATTTTGTTTCCACAAAATGGCCTTAGCTATGAAATAATCATGTGCATTCCACGCGTTTCTTTCCTTGAAAGTATTTTCTAAAGTAAATTATGATTGTGCTAAGTCTAGTTTTTCTTTTTCAGGATTATTCTGTTAACTGTTTAGATTATATGATGGAACATTCTTTCCTTCAAAATAATGATTATTTCAATTTGTTTATAGCCAGACACCATTTTCAAGCATCTTGGATAGTAGCATCTGATTCCCTTCCCCATGTCATTTTAGCATTTTTGCCCCTATGGAGGAAGGAAGAGAATAAAAGTTTATAATCAAATTATGATCAAAGCAATTCTATGATCAAAACAGCCAGGGAAACTGAAGTATACAAATATATGTTTACTTTGTTTTAGGATCAGAGAAGGACAGAAATATGAGAATGGTTTCTAACTGCGGTAAATTGCTCAATGTGGCCCGTATAGCCATTGTCTTTCATTTTGTGATGTATGGTAAATCCTATTATCCACGCCTGTTTAAGGTGGTGTGGTAGTTAGTCTTGTGTCAACTTGGCTGGGCAGATGGTAGTAGTTATTCTCTATAATAACTGGCAATTGGCTCTGTGGTGGAATTTGCTGTGAGCAACTGAGTAGCTGCTGATCATTAAAGTCATCCTCTTGGGTTATTTCTGTTGGAGCAGCACAGGTGGGATATCTCTTGAGTCCCACCTTGCTGGAGGGTATAAATTAAATCACCACCCTTAGCTTCCTTGAGGGTATACATACGAATCTTCTGGGAATGTTCACCCTCCTTTTGCTCCAGTTCTGCATTTTGGCTCATTGTCATCTTACCCCCTGATTTGGGACAGCAGCCTTCATCTGATCTGATTGAGGTTCTTCAAGCCCCAAGAATTGGGAGGATCCTCCAGACCTACTTATAGATCTGAGACTTGCCAGACTGCCAACCTTCACCACCACTATATGAAATGATCCCTTGGGTGTCTATGAGTTCTGTGATGTATTACAGTGAAATATAGAACCCTAAGACAGGGAAGATTACTGAGAGGAAGAGGAGAAGGTAATGGCTGAAATGATGCAGTGGCACAGTAGTTTGGACATTTGGGACATCTTTAACTTCTGCCTCATGGGGACAGGCTTTGTGCTGATCTTTCTAAGATAAATTGTTCAACCACTAACCTATTTAATTTTATCAAAAATGTATTTAGTTTTAAATACTTGTAGCATCTCATGTAGCCACCTACTGACAATTGGCATTCATCCTCATGTACTCTTTCCCACAGCTCTTCATCCTTTGAATTACTTCACTTCTTCCCCTTTAGGTCTTATTGTTTGTCCATTTTCAGTTGTTGATTAGTGAACTTTGTCTAGTTATTTATTGTATAGTGTACAAAACAAGTGTGTGTGTGTGTGTGTGTGTGTGTGTGTATTAGGGGGAAGTTGGGATAGGAATGGGGAGGACAATTTCACCCTATTGTGGAGCAGGAGAAATGGAAGAAAGTCTAATGGTGACTAAAGTCTCTTTGTTGTTGTTGTTATGTGCCATTGAGTCAGACCCTACTCATAGCGACCCCTCCTTGGGTTTCTGAGGCACTATCACTACAGAAGTAGATTGCCCAAACTTCCTTCTGAGGAATGGCTGGTGGGTTTGAACCACCAGCCTTCTGGTTAGCAGTCAAGTGCCTAAGGTACTATGCTTCTTCTTAGTCTATATATAAAACACATTCAGACATTTTACACTGGCAAAATTAAATCCTGCATAAATATTTCCTGTATGTATCTATGCTAAAATAACTTTCTACAGTGTGTTGTGATATGAAAAGTCACTCTCTGTATCCTAGCTTTATTTTGATGTAGTCCTTCATATTTCATTGAGCATTGCCTGTTGAAATGATGTAAGTGTGTCCTTCATTTGTCAATCAAGAGCAGCCCTTCTTGCATAATTCTGTCAGAAACAATGGGTGATAAACTCCTGTTCACTCAATCTATTCCTCTTTTGGTAAATCTGTATTTGTTGACGATGAGATTGATCATCTTGAGGACAGTAGAACAGATTTGTTATATATGTATAAAGCAATAAATTATTAACAGTGTATGATTAAAGCTTAGTATTATACTCAAATGTATATAAAAATTTTTCAGATATATTTGTTTAATACCATGATTATTCTTATGCTCCTTTGTAATTAGTTACTAATCCATTTTTATCTTATAGCATCCTTAGCAAAACAATGTGTCAAATTAGGAAGTTATCTAGATTATTTTAAGAAAATAGGGCAGAGAGACAAATTTTTAAATCAGGAAGCAATCAATCACTCAGAGCATTTATCACTACCTGGGAGGGAAATCTTGGGTGGTGTGATACAGTGGAGCCCTTGGTATAGCTTCTCAGAGGAGAAGCACAAGTTCCCAGGTTGGATGGGGTTTGTGGCAAATGAGAACAAAGAGAGTTTGCCCAAGGAGAAATGAATAAAACTAATAATAAATAGCTCTTCTTTTGAAAGTCTGTCTGTCTAGGGCTTGTTTCTGTGGGGTCAACCGTAGTGCATAAGTGGAAAGAATTAAAGAAGAAAAAAATCTGTAATAGTGTTTAGCTTATTTCTTCAGAGTCTCTGGATGTTGCAAACAGTTAACATGCACAGCTGCTGAAAATAAAGGTTGTTGGTTGGGGTAGTTAAGATTATGTGTCAGCTTGGCTGGGCCTGGTTGAGTGGCTGGCAGCTGGATGCAGTTATTCCTCATGGTGAGACTGGTGATCACCTCCATGGTGGAATCTGCTGGAGCAGCTGAGCAGCTGCCTTAAGGATGTGGTCTGCTTCCACTATATAAGAAGCGTTGAGAAAAATTTGTAGCTTTTGGCATACTTGAATCCTGCATGGAGTTGCGTCATTGTTCAGCAGCCTGTCACATTGTCTGCAGTATTGGCAGTTCAAGGTCAAGGGGCTTTCACCCAGCCCCTAAAGCCTGGCAATTTGAACTCAGACTTCTAGGCTCCCAAACTGGAAGAGAATAAACTCCTGTTTGTTCAAGGCATCCCATTTGTGGCATATTTCTGTTAGAGCAGCATTAATGTTAATGGATGAATCAGTGGCCTGCTGTGTGGTTTGGTAATATTGGGACTGTGCCTTTTTACTTGTCATCCTTGAGTTTGTCAGCCTCAACAGCCAGCAGATGCCTGAGTGAAGAAAGCCTCCAGCTTCAGTGGGCTGGGAGCCAGAGGCAGAGCTGAATGAAGCACACAGTCGAGGGGCTTTCACTCAGCCCCTAGAGCTTGGCTCTTTGAACTCAGACTTCTAGCCTCCAAAACTGTGAGAGAATTAATCCCTGTTTGTTAAAGCCATCCATTTGTGGTACTTTCTGTTAGCACTGTTGTTTTTGTTGTTGCTATGTGCCGTCGAGTCGGACCAACCCATAGCGACCCCTCCTTGGGTTTTTGAGGCCGTATCACTAAGGAGGTAGATTGCCCCATCTTCCTTCCGAGGAGTG
>NW_006921987.1:501603-521084 GCF_000298275.1 Orycteropus afer afer | reverse complement strand
CAACTGGACCAATGAGCAGCATCACAATAAATGGAGAGAAGATTGAGGTTGTCAAAGAATTCACGTTGCTTGGTTCTACAATCAATGCCAATGGAAGCAGCAGTCAGGATATTAGACGATGTGTAGCACTGGGCAGTTCGGCTGCGAAGGAGCTCTTTCAAATGCTGAGGAGCAAGGATGTCTCCTTGAGGACTAAAGTGCGCCTGTCACAGCCATGATATTTCCAGTCCCCTCGTATGCATGTGAGAGCTGGACAATGGATAAAGAAGACCAAAGAAGAGTTGATGCTCTTGAGTTGTGGTGCTGGCAAAGAATGCTGAAAGTACCATGGACTGCTAAAAGAACTAACAGATCTGTCCTGGAGGAAGTGCAGCTGAGATGATCCTTGGAAGCGAGAATAGCCAGACTTTGTCTCATCTACTTTGGTCATGTTGTCAGAGGGGACCATTCCCTGGAGAAGGATGCCATGCTTGGTAAGGTGGAGAGTCGATGAAAGAGGGGAAGGCCTTCAAAGAGATGGATTGATCCAGTGGCTGTGACAATGGGCTCAAATATAGCAAGGATCATGGAGCTGGTGCAGGATCGGGCAGTGTTTTGTTCTGCTGTGCATGGGTTCTCTGTGAGTCGGAAACAACCCTACGGCACCTAACAACAACAACTGATTGCTTCAGCATCTACTAGACAAATCTGCTGTGGTTTCAGCTTCTGCTGTGTGACTCCAATCCCTGGACTGTGGTAATTCACATATCACTGTTCTTCTGATCTGGCGGTGGTAGCAATTTTCTGCAGCTGTGAATGAGAGCTTCATCGCTGTTTTTTTTTTTTTTAAATTTTTTTCTTACTTAGCTCTGCTCTTCTGTTGTTTAAGAAAATCTTTATGCTGAAATCTGTCTTAAAATCTCAAGTGCTTTCTGTTTTCAGGTAACCTAATGTTAGTTTGCTGTCTACCAAATTACTCAAATTTAGCAACATAAAAGAATATCCATTTTTATTTCACAGTTTGCAGGTCAGAAGTTTGGGTAGGCTTGACTAAGTTCTCTGCTTAGGGTCCTATTAGGCCAAACCCAAGGTTTGGCTCAGTTGCATTCCTTACTGGAGGCTCTGGTGAATAATTTGATTCCAAGTTTATTAAGATTGATGCCATAATTCAGTTACTTGCGGTTAGTTATAGGAATGAAGTCTGTTTCCTTGCTAGCTGTCAGGCAGTGGGTGATCTCAGCTTATAGAGGCCACCAGTATTCCTCACCACATGGTCCTCTTCATATGAACAATGGAGAATCATCCTCAAAAATCTTCTCACACTTTGAATCTCTCTGGCTTCCTCTTTTGCTGTAGCTGGAGAAAATGATCCCCTTTAAAGCACTCTTGTGATCAGGTTAAATATACCTCGATAATCTCTATATTAAGGAGCTCTGGTAGCATAGTGCCTAAGACCCTTGACTGCTAACCAGAAGGCTGGTGGTTCAAACCCACCAGCCACTCCTCAGAAGGAAGGTTGGGCAATCTACTTCCCAGTGATACTGCCTCAGAAACCCAAGGAGGGGTCGCTGTAAGTCGGGTCCAACTCAATGGCACATAACAACAACAGCAATAATCTATATATTAAGGTCAACTGATTGGTAATCTTAATTACATATGCAAAATCCCTTCTATTGTGTAATGAAATATAATCATGACTGTTACACCAGAGGGCAAAGGTCATCTTAGAATTCTGCTACCACAGATCACAAGTGACCCATTACTTCTGACATTGCCATGTTTGTCTCCTTGAGCTAATAATTTAAATTCCAACAGTTTTAGATCCTTCATTTGTAAAATATGTATAAATAAGAGGATTAGGAATCCTGCTTGCCAATGTTCTAGTTCTGTAACTCTCTCATATGATGACCTGAATCAAGAAAACAGTTGCCTTTGAGTTAATTCTGATTCATGGTGACCTCATGTGTGTCATAGTAGAACTGTACTTCAAATGGTTTTCCATGGCTAGTATTTTGGGAGCAGATCACTAGGTCTTTCCCACGAGGCACCTCTGGGTGGACTTGAACACCCAGACTTCATGGTTAGCAGCGGGACGCATTGACTGTACTACCCAAAGACTCTTTTATGACTTGAGACTGATATTATTTGGGCTAACAGGAAGAATTATGCAGAGATTTGTTATTCTTCTTTGGTGCATTCTCTCATTCACTGGGGAGTATTTGAATTTCCTTTGGAAAAGGAAGGAATTGTGTTTTACTGGAGGCATTTCTTAAGTAAAGACACAGTGAAAATGTCCATATTTCATTTGCATTCATTTTTTAAAAATTATTTTTATTTGTATTTTATTTTATTTTTATATTTTGCAACTCCGTATGACAGAGAAGAACTTCCAAATAGGGTTTTCCAGGTTGGACTCTTTTTTTTTTCCTCTACTTTCACTCAAGTTAATATGTATCTACTCTCTAGTTAGTAGTTCTTTCCTTTTCCCACCCACCCCTGGCAACCATCAAGGAGTATTTCTTTTTTTGTGAAACCCTTTTTTTTGACTTTTTGCTGTAGTAGTCTCACATGGTATTTGTCCTTTTATGATTGACTAACTTCACTCAGCATTAAGGTCTCAAAGTTCATCCATGTTATGTTTTCCAGATTCATCATTGTTCTTTAATGTGGCATAGAATTCCATTGCGTGTGCATACTACACTTTGTTGAGCCATTCCTTCATTGATGGACATTCAGGTTGTTTCTAGGTTATTGTTATTGTGAATAGTGCTGTGATGAAGGTGGGTCCACATATATCTGTTCGTATCATGGCTCTTATCTCTCTAGGGTATATATTTAGTAGTGAGATAGTTGCATTCATTTTGATATTTAGGAGTAAACTCTATTTCTTGTAGTGCTGCCAGTGCTGCCCAGAGTTTAGATATAAGTCAGTACAATTCATGTGCTGGTGTTCAGGGTAATGTTCCAATGTGACAGTAAGCTGGAAAGAAGTACCAGGCTCAAAGGGAGAACTCAGTAGGAGTATCGGCCCTTGATGTGTTTACTTTTTGCTTTTTTTTTTTTTTGCAAAATTTTGGTTCTAATATGTTTCACTGTAATCTACTTGAGATGTTGTTGTTATTGTTAGGTACCATTGAGTTGGGTTTGACTCATAGTAACCCTATGAATGAAACACTGCCCCCAAACAGAATGAAACACTGCCCAGTCCTGAGTTATCCTCACAATCCTTGCTATCCTTGAGCCCAGCATGCATGAGATATTATATATGGATTAATTAACCAGCTTACTAGATCTTCATTAACCATTGAATTTTAAAAATTTGACAGCTAATTTCTAAAAGAACATATTATTTCTATAATTAATTTTTTCAATATATTTGACTTTCTGCCTCCACACGTCTGATAGCTACCTG
Organism: Orycteropus afer afer; assembly: GCF_000298275.1. Lineage (NCBI taxonomy): Eukaryota > Metazoa > Chordata > Mammalia > Tubulidentata > Orycteropodidae > Orycteropus > Orycteropus afer. The sequence goes on along the minus strand of NW_006921987.1, from coordinate 517,693 downwards.
ATTGTGCCTATCTCTGGGACAAACTACACAGTGATATTTTAACATTAATTTTCTTACACTTTTTGCCCTAATTGTTTCTATTCTTTATTGTATGCTTTATCATAGAAAGAACCTTAAAGGAATTACTAGAATATAAAGCCAAGAATACTCATCAGCCTATTCCTAAAACCAAGTAACTATGATTTTAGGAAGTAGTTTAACACTACTGCTTAATATCATCTACAATGATAATTATCAAAACTTAGGAAACATCAGAATCACTTGGAGATATGGTGGAAAGAGTACATTTTCTCCAATAATGCAATGCGTGATATTCCTATTGGACCCTTTGATAGTCTTATATTTAGGGTTGCCACATAATTTATCATTCACATTTAGGCATTCCTATGAGTGAAAGAATCATTATTAACAATGATATCAATAAATCAATCTAAACTGGGGCTACTGTAGGCAAAGCAAGAGTTGGGTCCCCATGTTTATTTCACAAAATGTATCAGCTAGAGTATTGAGAAAATGGAAATCATTGCTAAAATTGTTTTTACTTTTAATTTCAATGTATTCCCCACCTCTATTTTGTTATTTATGTTAATGTCAAACAGAGATTCTATTAAACCTTATATACTCTTTGGAGGCAGATAGAACAATTTCAAATCCTGGAAAATTACTTAACTTTTCTGTGCTTCAGTGTCCTAATTTGTAAGGTGGGGATAATAATAGTATCTACCTTATAGGGGTGTTACACTAATTGTTGTCTTTTGGGCTTTCAAGCTTGTGTCAACTCATAGTTACCCTATGTACAACAGAACAAAACACTGCATGGTCCTGCATCATCCTCACAATCATTGCTGGGTTTCACCCCATTGTTGCAGCCACTGTGCCAATCTATCTTATTGAGAGTCTTCCTCTTTCTCACCAATCCTTTATTTTACCAAGCATGATGTCCCTCCTCAGGGTCTGGTCTCTCCTGATAACATATATAAAATATGTGAGACATAGCATGGCCATATTCCCTCATAAGGAGCATTCCGGCTGTACATCATCCAAGTTGGATTTGTGTATTCTTCTGGCAGTCCATGATATATTCAAGATTCTTCATCAACACCGTAATTCAAAGGCATCAGTTCTTCTTCAGTCTTCCTTATTATTTGCTCAGCTTTTGCATGCATGCAAGGTGATTGGATAAAATGCACCTACTCCTCAAAGTGACATCTTTGCTTTTTAACACTTTAAGGAAGTCTTTTGCAGAAGTTTTGGTTAATGTAATACATACATTCTTTGATTACTACTGTTATTATTGGTATTGATTGTGGATGCAAGTAAAATGAAATCCTTGACAACTTCAATCTTTTCTGTTTATCATGATGTGGTTTATTGGTCCAGGTGTGAGGATTTTTGTTTTCTTTATGCTGACATGTAATCTATACCAAGGCTATAGTCTTTTATCTTCAACTATAAATGCTTCAAGTCCTCTTCACTAACAGCAAGCAAATTGTGTCATCTGCATGCTTCCATTTGTTAATGAGTCAGCTTCTAATACTGATATATGTATAACTTTAACAAATAGGGATTTATTTTTACAGTTTAGGAGGCCAGAAGTCTGAGTTCAAAGTCCTAACTCTAGGGCCTGGGTGAAGGCCCCTTGACCTTGGCTTCAGCTCGGCCTCTTGCTCCTGGCCCACTGGAGCTGGAGGCATCTCTTAACTCAGGCATTTTCTGGCTGCTGAGGCTGACAAACCCAAGGTCAACAAGTGAAATGGTACTGTCCCAAGATTAGCAAACAATCTGGCAGGTCACTAATTCAAGTCCAGAAACAGTCCCAAGATCAGGCAAAATGACAGTCCACTGAGATGGAGACTCAGCCAAATGCAGGAACCCAATGTGCCCTAAAGCTCAAGACCTTTCTCAAAGTGTTTTCTTACATATCAAACCAGGCCACATCCCTAAGGAATCTGCTCACAGCAGATTCCTCCATGGAGTTGATTACCAGTCTCATCCTGAGGAATAACTACACCCAGCTACCCAGCCCCTAGAAACCAGGACCAGCCAAGTTGACATATAACCTTACCTACCATAACCACCAGAGCTCCTTAATGCACTGGCTAGAAAATTAACAACTATAATGAAAACTGTGAGATCCAAAACTCAACTGGACCACCTTGTTTTTCCAGGTCACTCCAGTTTTCCACCTTTGACAGGGTGCATTCTTACCATTTTTTCTATTACTCTCCACTAGTGGAAAGTATTTGAGTTTTCCTTCTCTGACAGTTTTCTGTCTTTACAGGTTCCAACTTTTGCAGGTTTTACTATAATAAGAAAATATGTGATTAGCCTTTAGAATTAGTACTGAGATGTAGTACACTCTATTGTTAATAATAAAATTATTACCTACAGTCTGTGAATGCTAATGTACACCCACTCATCGTTATTGTTAGGTTCTAAAGACCAAGTCATTATGTGAAAATAAGTTTTATGTGAAACTTCAGTGGCCAAATGCTCTTTAGGTACCAGTCGTCATTTTGGAGCTGGCTTCATGTGGCTACTCCCTCCCTTGCAGCCGCTGTCCACAGCTTGTTTGTCTCTACACTGTGACTTACAAACATTAGGCAGGTCGGTCAGTTTGTACCATTTCAAACCACAGGTAGAGCTGACTGAGTCATGATTTGCAGAAGGGACCCTCCCTACCCAGACCATGGGTTTTTGCTCTCTATGGAAACACACACTTACCCAGGACCACTGCCCACTGACCCCAGCATCTATAAGCATGCAAATGGCAGATCTTAGAATTGGCAGCAAAGTGACTCCCACACTTCCTGTCTCTCTGTGCCCCCCACCACCCGCGCTGCCTTGTGACAAACTAATGGCCTAATATTGCAGCTCTGCTCAGACAGTGGGACAGCCACCACCCAGCTAGAATTTGGGATTAGGCAATACCACAGAACACAGGCCTGAGGGCAGGGTGTCCAGTGACCTCCCTCCTTTTTTTTCCTTCTTCTTTTAACTTTATTCACATCCATGGCTGGGAAAGAGGTGGGATGGTCATGGGACTCAGAAGGGAGCACCATCTCACTCAACATAAATTGATCTTTACCTGGCTTTAAAGTGATTGAACTAGATTTTTTATTATTGTTGTAAATGCAAAATGTCAGATAATGAGATAGTTGGTAAGTGAGTAATAGGTATATTTGAATATTTATAAACATAAAAATTTCAGAGGCTGTATTTTTATTTTAGAGTCCATTTGTGGCATAAAAGGAGCTCTGGTGGTATAGTGGTTAAAGCATTTGGCTGCCAACCAGAAGGTTGTTGGTTTGAACCCACCAGCTGCTCAGATCGAGAAAGATGAGGCAGTCTGCTCCTGTAAAGATTTACAGGCTTGGAAAACCTATGAGACAACTCTACTCTGTCTTATAGGGTCAGTATGAGCCAAAGTTGACGTATGTTTTCTATGCAGCAGAAGAGCCCTGGTGATGCAGTGGTTAAGTGTTCAGCTGCTAAGCAAAATATTTGCTGTTTGAACACACAAGTCACTCTGTCAGAGAAAGATTTGACAGTCTGCTTTCGTAAAAATTTACAGCATTGGAAACCCTGTGGGGGCAGTTGTACTCTGTTTAACTGTGTCATAGTGTCATTATAAGTTAGATTAAACCTGACAGCAATGGGTATGTGATGCAAAGTGTTAAGGCTTTTGCCTGGTTATGAAATGTTGGTGGTTTGAATCTACTCAGAGGTGCCCCCAAAGAAAGATTTGGTGATCTGATTTTGAAAGATCACAGCCTTGAAAACCCTATGGAGAACAATTCTACTCAGCACACATGGGATTGCCACGAGTCTGAAATGGCCAGTTTTTTTTTTTTTTTTTTTGTATCTTTATTTCAGGAAAATATCCCTAGATATTCCAGTTTGCACTCCACTGCTAACTTAAGTATTAGCAGTTCCAACCCACCCAGCAGTGCTGTGGAAGATAGGCCCGGTATTCTGCTTCCATTAAGATGATAGCCATGTGTGGTAGTTAAGTTTGTGTGTCAACTTGGCTGGGCCTGGTTGAATGGTTGGGCAGCTGGATGTAGTATTCCCCATGATGAGATTGGTAATCAGCTCCATGGTGGAATCTACTGTGAGCAGCTGAGTAGCTACCTTAGGGATGTGGTCTGCTTCCTGTATATAAGGAGAAGCTTGGGGAACTAGCTTATGTACACTTGAAACCTGCAGTAGCCAAGTCGCTGTTTAGCAGCCTGTCATGTTGCTCTGCTGATCTTGGGACTTTAAATGGACTTGAATTAATGGCTTCCCATGTGGTTTGGTAATATCAGGACTGTGCCTTGTTACTTGTCGACCTTGAGCTTGTCAGCCTCAGCATCCAGCAGCTGAGTGAGGAAAAGCCTCCAGCTTCAGTGGGCTAGGAGCAGGAGGCAAAGCTGAAGCCCAAAGTTGAAGACAAACCCCTACAGCCTGGCACTTTGAATTCAGACTGAAAGCCTCCAAATTGTAAGAATAAACTCCTGTTTGTTCAAGCCATCCCATTTGTGGTATATTCCTGTCAGAGCAGTGCTGGGTAACCAAAACAGCATGAAAATCATATAGAGCAGTTCTACTTTGTAACACACTTAGTTGTCATATATTGGAATCTACTCAACAGCAACTACCAATTACAAGAATTCAGTAAACAGCTTTGGTAGGTAGCCTCTAAGATGGCCCCCAATGATTCCTGTTTTCTGTTATTTAAGTTCTTGTGTAATTCACTCCCCTAGAGAATAGGTTGAACCTAGTGACTCATTTACAGTAAAGAGAAAAGTATTGGAATGTCACTTTGAGATTAGGTAATAAAAAAAGACTGTGAACACCAGCTTTCTTATCCTCTTTTTCTCTCTCAGATACATTGCTCTTAGAGAAACCAAAACTAAACCACACTCACTGCTTTTGTGCTGGTTCCGACTCATAGCAACTCCTCCTTGGGTTTCCGAGGCAGTATCACTATGGAAGTAGATCGTCCAATTTTCCTTCTGAGGAGTGGCTGGTGGGTTTGAACTACCAGCCATCTGGTTAGCAGTCAAATGCCTTAGACACTACACCACCAGAGCTCCTTGCTCTTAGAGAAGCAGGCTGTTAAGTTTTGAGCAGCCATACAGAGTAGTTCATGTAGGAAGGAACTGATGCCTCTAGCCAAAAGTCAGTGAAGACCTGAGACCTCACAATAGTCATTCCCATTGGCAAATGAAATTTAAAGATATTTTAAAAATCAAAATGTAAATTACAGGGAAATTTGATGTCTTCAGTTTCTGTACCAGTCCATACCAAAAGCAAAACAAAAAACAATGTCTTTCTCTGTCCATAAACAAAACAAGTAGAATTTTCAAAATGAAAATAGCTCAGCTTGTGCCGTAAAACAGCAGAAAAATTTGATTATAAATCTAGCCTTGATGAACAATTCAGTATGGAAATTAAACTGAATAAATTGAAACTAACAATATGATTTTAAGGCTTCATGCCAATTTTACCACTAGATGGAGCTATAAGGCCAGGTAACATAAAAAACAAACAAACTTGTAATAGGAACGAATCTTTTAGATCAATAGAGATAAAAATGTAAAGTCTTACTCCTATTTGTAAATTCCTATTTGAAAGAATTCTGTGGTTATGCTCTACCCTCACTAAGGAGTTTCTGTAATGTGTCAAATAGAAAATTGTATGTAATTTTGGCTATTGTTGTTGTTGTTATTTGCCATCGAGTCGGCCCGACTCCTAGCGACCCCTCCTTGGGTTTCCAAGGCAGTTATCACTACGGAAGTAGGATTGCCCAACCTTCCTTCCGAGGAGTGGCTGGTGGGTTTGAACCGCCAGCCTCCTGGTTAGCAGTCAAGTGCCTTAGGCACTATGCTACCAGAGCTCCTAATTTTGGCTATTAGTGGAAAAGAATGTGTTTATTTTTATATATAGCAGTTTTGAGGCTATCCCTTGGGAAAGATACAATCTAATAAATATTTTAGGATAGGTAGTAGGTCTTTTTGATATCATGAGAAGGAAAATGTATACCTTTTTTTAGAGGAATCAGAAGACCTATGAAGATTTGTAAGTTACGTGGTAGTTGCTGTCCTTAGGTGCCCGTGGAGTCATCTCCCACGCATAGCGACACTAACTATGTACAGCAGAATGAAACACTGCCTGGTCCTGTGCCAGCCCCACAATCCTTGCTATACCTGAGTGCATGATTGTAGCCACTGAGGTAGTACACTGTATTAGAACACTGATTTTTACATGGAAGAAAGAACACATAAAAAGTGAATATGAAAGAGTCAAATTCTAATTCTTATATGCTGTATTCCATAATAGAATTACTATGTTTGACAAATACAGATCTATAATCCCTTATCTGAAAACTTTAGGGCCAATTGTGCCTCAGAATTCAAAATTCTTCAGATTTTTTAAAAGAGGAATATACATGCGATTTATGTTATATGGTACATAACATTCCCAGCAGGTTCTGAAGTAGCACCCCTTATTTAAACACATTGTTACAGGGTGAATTCCACAAGAAGTAGATCCTTATACTCTCCCTGGAGCCAGATTAGGGGCAGGATGTTTGTTAGGACTCACTCTTCTGACCTGGAGAAGAGGTCTGAGCAGAGGGAAATGTTGACCTGTGAGGCAGTTACAACAAAGGCTTCAGCCAACACCACAAGAAATTCTAGATTTGATATGTGTGTAACACTGGGTTCTCTAGAGAAACAAAACCAGTAAAGCTTATATATATAGAGAAAGAGAAATTTATCTTCGGAAAATGGCTCACATGCTTATAGAAGCTGGCAAGTCCCAAGTTCTTGTTTCAAACATCAAACTGGAGACTTTTCCCTACTCACACAGATGCAGGGGCTGAGACACTCAAGGTTGGCAGGCAGCATACTGGCTGTTGACTCCAACAAATGACGAATCCAAGATCTCCAGGCCAAATGATTGTTCGCTCATGGACAGTTGTAGGCAGCACAACAGAATCCTGATTCACAGAAGAGTGCCTCTTTTCCCAGGATGTCCATAAATATATTGGAAGCAGGCCATACCCCTAGGGAAACTCACTTTCAATGGATTAGCTGCTCAAAACATATACATCTGAACCCATCATGTGAACAACCTACACCACAATTGCTTATACCACACAGAATTGTGGTCCAGCCAAGTTGGTACACAGTTCCAACTATCACAATATGCTGCTTCAGAGTTATTTGCAAAAATTTGGGTAGAGTGGTCAAGGCTTTACACCCCTTTGTTGATCCGGTATTGTATACTGCTTGCTGTTTCAAGAATGATCTATCGTGTTGCAGTTTTCTTGAGCTGAAAGAGGATTGACAAGTGAAGGTGTCTACTAACTCTCCAAGAGCTGAGGGAATAAGTCCATTCTTGTGAGATGACCCAGAACACCTACCCTTCTGAGAGACAAGATCACCTAACCTTCAGGATACTGGTTCACTGATCATCAAAACTGGATAAGGAAGTACCAAATAAAAACCAAAATCAAACTCACTGCCATCAAGTCTATTTCAACTCATAGAGACCCCGTTTGGGTTTGCAAGGCGGTAAAGGAAGTGGATTGCCCAGTCTTCTCTCCACAGAGTGGTGGTTTGAACCACCAATCTTCCAGTTAGCAGTCAAATGTCTTAGGCACTGCAGCACCAGAGCTCCTTTACAAGGGTATCAACTATATTCTCCCTGGTCCCTTTATAGTATCTCCTCCTGGACAATTATTTCTACCAAGATGGTAACTATACTTTCTTTCTGTCCCTTTGCAAAAGGAAGTTGAAGTGTTCAGGTGAGAGCTATTAGCACTCGATAAGAATCAATAAGACTCGTGCTATGTCCCCTGGTAGAAATTGGAGCCAAAAGCTCTCAACCCAGAATCCAGAGTTTCAGGCGTGGGAAGCACAAATTCTCTAAGTAGATCACTGGTAATGATGATAAGTGAAGTTATTTATGCTTCTACACTTTGGTTCTTGGGTCTAAGTCTTCTAATTTTGGGGGGCATGGCATTTTATAATGATATTTTAATTACATTGGACAAAATACCTTAGAGAAATGCTATGGTTGTAAAGTGTCTGCTCTAAGCCATCCCTTCTACTATTATCTAGTGGCCGGTAGCAGATAGCATAGATATTGACAGGCTATTTTATTGTTCTGTATGGCCAGCTGCTTCTGAGTGGCACCCTATGTAATATGACTAGTGGATCATGTGGTCATGGATCAGGTGTATACCTCCTTTGCTGTAAAGTTGGTCTTTTCATTTGACAAAATGTTATATGGAATCCCTTAGTAGTGGATCACATGTTTTATAGGATCCGTAGACAAGGAACCCGTGCTGTTGAGTCCATGCATGATGGACTCATTCTCTACCACCATGGATACATCACTGTGTTTGCACTGAATGACTGATGACAGAGGCTGGCTCATGTCAACTGGCCAATTCAGATTTGTTTACCTGGGTTTTTCAGTGCCTCTCCTACAGTGGAAGATCTCTGGTGAACCTTGACGTGCAATATGAAAATCTCCAAAGCTTGAGACCACTCTCACATGTCCATGCACATGGCTCTACCACAGACCTCCTGATATTTCACTCTTTCTATTTCCAGGCCTCTGATCAGCCAAGCTATTTACCATTGACCCTAATTCCGTATATGTATTGAGCAGCTCAGGCCACTTTTCTGAGCACAGAAAGTGGACAACTATATTCATAATTGGTATGATTTCCCATCACCACTGTCTCATCCTGAGTGGATCTGTAGTCCAGTTGCTATTTATTTTTGTTTTACACCCACATACCCAGCTTACGCATTCATAGACCTAAACCATCTATCATGGGGTTTCCCTTGCAGTCATCCGTATGAGCTGAAGGAGACTTGCAGAACAGTTGTAGCTGGCATGGGGGTCATTATGAATAATTGTACTGACCTGGCTTCTGACAGCTAGGCAATGCCATTTGGCTCTATTTTTCTGGGATCGTATTCATTTCTATTGTTACTAGTGAGCCCAGTGCTGCAGCATCTTCAGTTTCTCCTGCCCTAAGTCCTGGTCTGCAGAAGAGAATTACTATCTAAATTCTTACTGACGTTAGTGCTCCTCTTACCAGAGTAATGCACAGTGCTTTGGTAAATTTGTCTCACCTAGGGCCTTTCAAGGAGCTCTGGTAACATAGTGCCTAAGGCACTTCACTCCTAACCAGAAGACCGTGGTTCAACCCACCAGCCATTCCTTGGAAGGAAGGTTGGACAATCTACTTCCATAGTGATACCACCTCGGAAACCCAAGGAGGAGTCACTATGAGAATAACAACAACAACAGGGCCTTTCAGGGGAGCTTTGGTGGCTTAGTGCCTACAGCATTTGACTGCCAAGCAGAAGGTTGGCAGTTCAAACACACCAGCCACTGCTTGGAAAGAAGACTGGACAATTTACTTCCATAGAGATACAGCCTTGGAAGCCCAAGGAGGGGTTGCTATGAGTCAGATTCGACTCAATGGCAGTACGTTTTTGTTTTTTTTTTTTCCTTCTTTTTTTTTGGTTTTAGGACCTGTCAAGGAACATAGTCATTTGATAGTTTTCTGGCCTTACTAAGTGGAATAATTAAAAACTATAAATAATTTCATGTCAGTTCAAACTTCTGTTGCCAAATAAGTTTTCAAAAAGAAAAGAAACTGTTTGATAGCACAGATCTTTGGATTCAGTTATAGCTAAGGTATTGTGGTATGGTCAGAGAAAGTACTACAGAATCCCCTCTACAGTAGGAATGTGATAACCCTTCATAAACAAGGTACCACCTTCCTATCCCTGGGAGCTCTGGTAGCATAGTGGCTAAGACACTTTCCTGCTAACCAGACGGCTGGTGGTTCAAACCCACCAGCCACTCCTTGGAAGGAAGGTTGGACAATCCTACTTCCATAGTGATACTGCCTCGGAAACCCAAGGAGGGGTCACTATGAGTTGGGGCCGACTCAACGGCACATAACATAAACCTTCCTTATCCCAATATTGGGCCACAGACAGAGACATACCAATGATGCTTTTTATTCCCCACAGGGGCTTGTAGGTATGGAATATAAAAGCGGGCAGTGAACCCAAAAGAAAGAAATGGGCAGAAACAGATTGGATACCAGGGTCACATTTTTAAACGGATGGCTACAACTGTTCACCAATGACTCTGGACCAACTCAAGACAAAAGGAGCAGCAAAACCTCAGTAAAGAGTTAGCGGTAAGATTGAGAAATGTTTCTTTACCTAGTGGCCTCTAGCAGAAAGCACAAATATTGTCTTAGTAATGAAATAGAAGAAACATGGGATTGATTATTTCAAAATGCTTATGAAAGTTGCCATAGAAAAGACATTTCTGAGAACTATTTTAGTGTTCAGATATGTACTTTTTTGTCACCCCAAGCTCAATTTACTTCAAATACAACTAAACACACTTCACCAAAAACTAATGTACAGTGTGCCAATGTTCATATTCCTGGTACTGGAACATTTTTCTTAGTCACAAACTTGGAATTATCTTGGACCCCTACACATCTTTAGCTCCTACCTTGAACAAATTCCTATCATTCCTTCCTCCTCCTCATTCCTCTCTCACATTTGTTCATTATGTTCTGTTTCCATCCCTGCTACTGATTGCAAATATTTATTTTTAAATTATTATAATAATGCTGGGAGCTCTGGTAGCATAGTGGCTAAGACACTTGCCTGCTAACCAGACGGCTGGCGGTTCAAACCCACCAGCCACTCCTCAGAAGGAAGGTTGGGCAATCCTACTTCCGTAGTGATACTGCCTCGGAAACCCAAGGAGGGGTCGCTATGAGTTGGGGCCGACTCGACGGCACATGACAACAACAACAACATAATAATGCTAACTGGGCTTTCCCTGTTTAAAAAGCTTGTCTACCACTGCTCGATTGATTTTCCCCAAAATATATTTTAAATACCTCATTTTGCTTCAAAGCTACAAAAATATTATTATGAAACTATTGAACAATTTATTGTTAAAAACGCTTAAACAATTTTCAAAAAGAATCTCTAATCTTGGGAAAGTATATTTGCAGTATGTTTGAAAGATTAGTGCTCAAACTAGCTACCATATAAAGGCTCAGCAAGGAAAAGAGAAAAACCCCAAAGAAAAATGTGAAAACATCAAGTGGCAAACAAAATAAACCACAAAATATAAATAGACAATACTTATGAAGAATGAGCAAGTTGCTAAGGATAAAAATGCAAATTAAAATACTACTAATCATTATTTGACTCTCAGATCGGTCAGTATTAAAAAGAATGGTAATATTCATTATTAGTAAAGAAGTAGGGGGAAAATCCTCTCATAAACACTGCTGGGTGAGATATAAAATAATGCAAATTTTCTAGAGAAAAATTCCATAATATATTTTTAAAAATTGAAAAAAAAAGCTCTTTAATTTAGGAAATGTACCATAAGACATTTACCCTAAGGAAATAATTATGTGTTTGCACAAAGATTTATCTGTAAAAATGTTTATCTCAAAAACATTTATGCCTAAAAATGAAAAATGAGAGAAAATTAGCAAATAAGAAACTGGTAAAATAAATTATGTAGTATCCATGTGGTAGAACACTAAATGCAATTATCAAAATGATATAAAAGAATAATATTGAATACTTAGAAATACATTCAAGAATATAGAAAGTATATTCTTGTGAATGACTTTCTTCTGTTAAATAAAAACTATATCTTCTAAAATACAGAATCTTTTAAATAAAATGAGTGGACCTTTTATTGAAAAATAAATGACTGTTACTTCTATGTTAGTGGTAATATCTGAAACTACAGACCCCATACATCTAAAATATAGTACTCCACTTTCCTGTCATCTCCCCCACTTCTCTTCAATCCATATTCCCAACATGGGTTGTTGAATCAACACAATACAACATGGGTTGTGGAATCAATGCAATCCACTTAATTAAGAGGTACTAGCAGAGAGTACAGTTATTCCTACAGCCTGGTTGAGTAATAAACCTTCAGTATTTGGGCTCATGGCCCTCTTCAACATGCAGCCTCAGGAAAGACATACATAATATTAATCAGGTAACTCAAATATCAAATCAATAATAGAAAGAAGCACCTCTAATTAAAGGAGTGACAGACTTTGAAGTCACATTTTCCTCATTTTCACCCCAATTAGTTATATAGAAGGATATCATATTCTTGTGAACCAAAACATGAAACATCTATGTCATATATAAAAGTGTACTGAGTCACCATGAATCAGAATCAAGTTGATGGCAACTGACAACAACAACAACATGGGGAAAATGAAGTTTAAATTGGAGTTGCCTCATGTTCTGGTTACCTGGTGCCACTCTGATAGGAATATACCACAAATGTGGATGGCCTTAAGAAACAGGAGTTTATTCTGTTACAATTTGGAGGCTTTAAGTCTGAGTCCAAAGTGCCAGGCTGTAAGGGCTGGGTAAAAGCCCCTCCACCTTGAGCTTCAGTTCTGCCTCCTGCTCCCAGCCCATTGAAGCTGGAGGCTTTTCTTCACTCAGCTGCTGGCTGCTGAGACTGACAAGCCCAAGGTTGACAAGCAAAAAGGCACAGTCCCAATGTTACCAAACCACATGGCAGGCCATTAATTCAAGTCCATTGAAAGTCCCAAGATTGGCAGAGCATGGTAGACTGCTGAACAACGACACGGCTACATGCAGGGTTCAAGCATGCCAGAAGCTAGAGACTATCCCCAAGGCTTCTCCTTATATACAGGAAGCAGACCACATCCCTAAGGTAGCTACTCAGCTGCTCACAGTCAATTCCACCATGGAGTTGATTACCGGTCTCATTATGGGGAATACTACAGCCAGCTGCCCAGCCACTCAACAGGCCCAGCCAAGTTGACACACAAACTGAACTACCACACCGCATAAAATCTAGGTGATGTTATTCCTTAGGTACATCTCCAGAAGGTGGTAGAAAAATAGTTCTTTCCTCTTACGTTCATTGCCCTCCCTGGTTTTGTAGAGACAATGAGAAAAATCAGGATAAGTAGTTCTTAACATGGGAGCTCTGGTAGCATAGTGCCTAAGGCACTTGACTGCTAACCAGAAGGCTGGCAGTTCAAACCCACCAGACACTCCTTGGAAGGAAGATGGGGCAATCTACTTCCATAGCGATACTGCCTTGGAAACCCAAGGAGAGGTCGCTATGAGTTGTACTGACTCGATGGCAGTGAGTTTGTTTTGTTTTTTTTGGTTTACTTGAAAGTAATGGTCAAATATTTGTGAACTATACTATAATATTATTGCTAGGCATGTTTATGAGGAAAGCAAATATTTTTTCCTAAAATATTAACCTTCAGATAAGATGGAGTTGTTTTTCATTCAAATTCTTAAAAAACCTTGCTTAGAGCAGTCATCTCTAAATTTATTTAATTTTGTTGAAGCAAGTTTGTTTGAAGACTACACAATAGCCTGAAACCATATCGGTCAATGTTAATATTACATGATTTACTGACTGAATTGGTAAGAAAGAAAGAACTTTAATATGAATACTTCATTACTTTTACGGGCATGACTGAAACTGTAAGTGTTGGATTGTAATCAAGTCTGTTAAAGTTCACTTAAAAAGCAACATACCAAATGATTAGCTGAGGAGATTACAGATGCATGTCCACAGGACAACATAGAAAACAAATGTATTAATTTTTTTTTCTTTTGTAAAAAAAAAATCTTTCAATATTGAAAGATTCTATGGGCAAAATATTGAATGATGCAGGATGCATCAAAAGAAGATGGAAGGAATACACAGAGTCACTGTACCGAAAAGAACTGGTCGATCTTCATCCATTTAAGGAGGTGGCATATATTCAAGAACCAATGATATTGAAGGAAGAATTCAAAGCTGCATTGAAAGAATTGGCCAAGAACATGGCTCCATGAATTGACGGAATACCCATTGAGATGTTTCAACCAACGGATGCCCCACTGGAGGCACTCACTGGGCTATGCTGAGAGACTTGGAAAATAGCTACCTGGCCAACTGACTGGAAAAGATCCATATTCATACCCATTCCAAAGAAAGGTAATCCCACAGAATGTGGAAATTATCGATCAATATCATTAATATCACATGCAAGTAAAATCTTACGGAAGATAATTCAAACATGGCTGCAGCAGTATATTGACAGAGAATTTCCAGAAATACAAGCTGGTTTCAGAAGAGGACATGGAATGAGGGATATCATTGCTGATGTCAGATCGATCTTGGCTCAAAGCAAAGAATACCAGAAAGATGTTTACTTGTGTTTTATTGACTATGCAAAAGCATTTGATTGTGTGGATCATAACAAATTGTGGATAACTTTGAGAAGAATGAGAATTCCAGAACACTTGATTGTACTCATGAGGAACCTGTACATAGACCAGGAGGCTGTTGTTTGAACAGAAAAAGGGAACACTGCATGGTTTAAAATCAAGAAGAGAGTGCATCAGGGTTGTACCCTTTCACCGTACTTACTCAATCTATATACTGAGCAAATAATCCAAGAAGCTGGGCTATATGAAGAAGAATGTGGCATCAGGATTGGAGGAAGAATCATTAACAACCTGTGATACACTGACAACACCACTTTGCTTGCTGAAAGTGAGGATGACTTGAAGCACTTACTGATGAAAGTTGAAGAATACAATCTGCTGTGTGGATTACATCTCAATATAAAGAAAACAAAACTCCTCACAACTGAACCAATAAGCAGTATCACAATAAATAGAGAAAAGATTGAAATTGTCAAAGACTTCACATTGCTTGATTCTACAGTCGACATCAATGGAAGCAGCAGTCAGGACATCAGATGACATATAGCACTGGGCAAATCGGTTGCAAAGGACCTTTTCAAGTGCTGAAGAGCAAAGATGTCTTCTTGAGGACTAAGTTGTACCTGACACAAGTCATGGTATTTTCAGTCACCTCATATGCATGTGAGAGCTGGACAATGAATAAGGAAGACCGAAGAAGAATTGATGCTTTTGAGCTGTGGTGTTGACAAAGAATGCTGAAAGTACCATGGACTGCTAAAAGAACTAACAGGTCTGTCCTAGAGGAAGTGCAGCCAGAATACTTCTTGGAGGCAAAAATGGCTAGACTTCATCTCACCTACTTTGGTCATGTTGTCACAAGGGACCATTCCCTGGAGAAGGATGTCATGCTTGGTAAGATGAGGGTCGATGAAAGGGGGAAAGGCCTTCAACAAGATGGATTGACATGGTGGCAGTGGCAGTGGGCTCAAGTATAGCAAGAATCATGGAGCTGGCTCAAGACCAGGCAGTGTTTCATTCTGCTGTGCTTAGGGTCACTATGAGTTGGAGATGACTCGATGGCACTTAACAACAGCAACAAATGTTTGGTTAGTGTATACTCTCAGGATAAGTTTGTCAATGATAACATCAGATACAGACTCAAACATTGCTTTATTTCAAACAATGTGGACCAAGGTAATGATATGCTCTGGACAAACGGATTAGAAGATCAAAGAAGCTTCTCTGAGATGATGAAGCCTGGTTTAGAAAACACATAAGACCTTGAATAAAATAGTTTCAAAAATATGAAAAAGCATATTAATATAGTAATAAAGTATTTGTATGATATGTGAATATATTTGGAATATATTTTTTATAAGTTGCTATTATTGTTTTTAGATGCCATCTAATAGGTTTCAATTCATAGCAACCCTACATACAACAGAATAAAACACTACCTGGTCCTGTGCTAGTCTCACAATTGTTGCCCATTGTAGCAGCCACTGGGTCAATCCACCTTATTGAGGGCCTACCCCTTTTTCACTGATGCTCTACCAAGTATGATACCCTTCTCCAGAGACTGATTCTTCTGATGCATGACCAAAGTATGAGAGATGAAGTCTGGTCATTCTCTATTCTAAGGACCATTCTGCATATACTTCCTTCAAAAGAGTTTTGTTCATTCTTCTAGAAATTCATTATATATTCAATACTTTTTGCCAATACCACAATTCAAATGCATTAATTCTTTTTTTTTTTTTTAGGATTTGGGTGAAGATTTACAGAGTAAATTCACTTTT
>NW_006921987.1:498226-499968 GCF_000298275.1 Orycteropus afer afer | reverse complement strand
GTCTTGTTGAACTTTGATACTAGTGCTGGAGCAAGATGGTATCTCATTGTTGTTTTGATTTGCATCTCTCTAATAGCTAATGATCGTGAGCATTTCTTCACATGTTTGTTGGCAAATGCATTAATTCTTCCATCTTCCTTCTTCGTTGTCCAGTTTTCACACACATATGAACAAGCTATTGAAAAAACAATAGCTTGGCTCAGGCACATCTTAGTCTTGAAAGTGACATATTTGCTCTTTAACACTTTGAAGAAGTCTTTTGAAGCAGGCTGGCCTAATGCAATATATCATTTGATTTATCTTGGCAACCTCAATCTTTTCTCCACTTACGATATTGCTTATTGGTCTAGTTCTGAGGATTTATTTTATTTTTTATTTCTGTTGAGTTGTAATACATACTAAAGGCTGTAGTCTGATCTCATTCAGTAAGTGCTTCAACTCTTCTTCACTTTCAGCAAGCAAGGTTGTGCTATTTGCATATCACATGTTATTCATGAGTCTCCTATTGTGATGCCATTTTCCTCTTCTTTGAGTCCAGTTTCTCAGATTATTTGCTCAGTGTGGTGAAAGGATACAACCCTGATGCACATCTTTCTTCATTTTCAACCATGCATTATCCCCTTACTCTGTTCAAACATGAAGACTTGGTTTTTGCCAATTCCACCTTCTCTCAATACCATCCATTCTTGATCATATGCTACCTTCCTGATATGGTTGAACTTTGACCAATTCTTTTTGGTTTAGTGACTTTGTGTATTTCTTTCATCTTCTTTTGGTACTTCCTGCATTGCTCAGTATTTTGTCCATAACTCAAAGCAAAACCAAATTCACTGCCATTGAGTCAGATCCAACTCATAGTGACCCCTCCTTGAGTTTCTGAGGCACTATCACTACAGAAGTAGATTGTCCAATCTTCCTTCCGAAGAGTAGCTGGTGGGTTTGAACCACTAGCCTTCTGGATAGCAGTCAAAAGCTTTAGTCACTATGCCACCAGAGCTCCTATTTTGTCCATAGAATTATTCAGTATTGGAACTCTAGGCTTGAATTTTCCTTTCAGCTAGAGAAATTTGGAACATGTTCTTCCCTTTTGGTTTTCTAACTCCAGGTCTTTGCACATTTCATTATAATATCTTACTTTGTCTTCTTTAGTTGCTCTTTGAAATCATCTGTTCAGCTCTTTTATCTTGTCATTTCTTCCATTTACTTTAGCTACTCTCCCTTCGAGAGCAATTTTCATAGTCTGTTCTGACAGCCATTTTGGTCTTTTCTGCCTTTCCTATCTTTTTAATGACCTTTTACTTTCTTGATCTATGATTTCCTTGATGTCATCGCACAACTAGTCTGGCCTTAGTCATTGGTGTCCTATGTCTCTATGTCTCATATCTTTTGTTCAAATGGTCTCTATTTTTATTTATTTATTTAACTTTTATTGTGGTGAAAACATATGCCACAAAACATTTGCCAAATAACAACTTCCAAATTTATAGCTCAGGGGCATTGATGACATTTTTCCTGTTGTATTACTGCTATGTTTTTCCAAAATATTCCATCACCATTAACACAAACTCAATACCCCACTAACAAAAGCTTCCCCTTTCCCCTTCCTCCTAACTCTGGTAACCACTAATAATTTTTGGTTTGAAGATGGGGCAATCTACTTTCTTAGTGATACTGCCTTGGTAGCCCATGGAGGGGTCGCTGTGAGTTGGGTCCAACTTGATGGCACATAACAACCACAACAA
>NW_006921987.1:483174-498126 GCF_000298275.1 Orycteropus afer afer | reverse complement strand
ATATATATATATATATATATATATATATATATATATATATATTTCAATCTATTTAGGAATTTTCCCTCCCCTGCACTCCCATCCCTGGTAACCAACAAAGAAAAATTCCTCCCATATATAAACCTTTCCTTACTTTTTACAATAATACACTAATACAATATTTGTCCTTCTGTGATTGACTTATTTCACTCAGCATAATGCTCTCCAAGTTCATCCATCCTATGCAGTATTTCACAGCCTCTACACTATTCTTTAGGCTTGCATAGTATTCCATTGTGTCTATGTACCACAGTTTGTTTATTCATTCCTTA
The DNA here is from genome assembly GCF_000298275.1 of Orycteropus afer afer. Classification (NCBI taxonomy): domain Eukaryota; kingdom Metazoa; phylum Chordata; class Mammalia; order Tubulidentata; family Orycteropodidae; genus Orycteropus; species Orycteropus afer. Next base: position 497,815 of record NW_006921987.1, on the reverse strand, counting down.
GCTGATGTGCACTTAGGTTGTTTCCATCTCTTTGTTATTGTGGATAGTGCTCCAACGAGCATGGGTGTGCATATATGTCTTTGTGTCCTGCCTGTCACTTCTTTAGGATATATACCTAGTGATGAGATTTCTGGATCAAATGGTATTTCTATTTGCAACTTTTTAAGGAATCACAGTAACGATTTCCACAGTGGTTGTATCATTTTACAGTCCCACCAGCAGTGTCTGAGAGTCTCAGTCTTTCCACATCCTCATCAGTATTTGTTATTTTCAGTCTTCTTAAATTTTGCTATTGATGCTGGGGTGAAGTGATATCTCATGGTTTCTCTCATTTGCATCTCTCTAATGGCTTATGATTGTGAACATGTCTTCCTGTGTTTGTTGAATGCCTGAATATCTTCTTTGGTAAATTATCTGTTCATGCCTTCAGTTCATTTTTCAATTGGATTATTTCTCTTTTTGATGTTGAAGTGTTGGAATTGTCTATAAATTCTAGAGATAAGTCTTCTGTCTGATATGTCATTGCCAATTTTTTTCAACTTTTCCTTTCTGTTTCTTTTCTCTTTTTACTTTTTTTAAGAAGTCTTTTGATGCACATGAGAATATAACTTTTGGAAGGTCCCAATCATCTAGTTTATCTTCTACTGTTTGTGCATTTTGGTTATGCTTAATAGTCTGTTGTTGTTGCTGGTGCCATCAAGTTGGCTCTGATTCATAGTGACCCCATGTACAAAAGAACAAAACACTGCCTGGTTCAGTGTCACCCCCACAATCTTCATTATACCTGAGCACATTGTTGCAGCCACTGTGTCAATCCATCTCTTTGAGAGCCTTCCCTTTTTCCACTGACCCTCCACTTTACCAAGCATGATATCCCTCTCCAGTGAAGGGTCCTTTCTGACAACATGACCAAAGTAGGTCAAATGAAGTCTAACCATTCTTGCTTCCAAGGAACATTCTGCTTGCACTTCTTCCAGGACAGATTTATTAGTTCTTCTGGCAGCTATGGAACTTTCAGTATTCTTCGCCAACACCCCAATTCAGAAGAATCAATTCTTCTTTGGTCTTCCTTATTCATTGCCAAGCTCTCACATGTATATGAGGTGACTGAAAATACCATGGCTAGGGTTAGGCACACCTTAGTCTTCAAAGAGACATCTGACATTAGCACTTTAAAGAGGTCTTTTGCAGCAGAATTGCCCAGTGCAATATATTGTTTTATGTCTTGACTTCTGCTCCCATTGATGCTGATTATGGAACAATCCGATATCTTTGACAACTTTAATTTTTTCTATATTTGTCATGATGCTACTTATTGGTCCAATTGTGAGGATTTTCATTTTCTTTATGTAGAGATTTAATCCATACTGCAGTCTGGTGTCTTTAATCTTCATCAATGAGTGCTTCAAGTCTTTCTCATTTTCAGCAAGCAAAGTTGTCATAGGTATATTGCAGGTTGTTAATAAGTCTTCTTCTAATCGTGATATCATGTTCTTCTTCTTATAGTCCAGATTCTTGGATTATTTGCTCAGCATCCAGATTGATTAAATATGGTGAAATGATGCAACCCTGAAGCACTCCTTTCCTGATTTTAAACCATGCAGTATTCCCTTGTTCCATTCAAATGACAGCCTCCTGGTCTATGTGTTGGTTCCTGATGAGCACAATTACTTGTTCTCGAATTCCCTTTCTTCTCAATGTTATCCATAATTTGTTATGATCCACCCAATCAAATGCTTTTTGCATAGTGAATAAAACATAAGTAACATCTTTCTGCTTTCTTCGCTTTCAGCCAAGATCCATCTGACATCAGCATTGCTATCCCTCATTCCATCTCCTCTTCTGAATCCAGCTTGCATTTCTGGAAATTCTCTGTCAATATACTGCTGCAACTGTTTTTGAATTATCTTCAGCAAGATGTTACTTGTGTGTGATATTAATGATATTGTTTGATAATTTCCACATTCTGTGGGATCACCTTTCTTTGGAATGGGAACAAATATGGATCTCTTCCAATCATTGGTCTTCCCAATTTCTTGGCATAGACAAGTGAGTGCCTCCAGCATGGCATCTGTTTGTTGAAACATCTCAATGGGTATTCCGTCAATTGCTGGAATTTTTTTTTTTTTTTTGCGAATTTCTTCAGTATAGCTTCAACTTCTTCCTTCAATATCATTGGTTCTTGATCATATGACACCTCCTGAAAAGGATGAACATTGACCAATTATTTTTGGTATAGTGACTGTGTGTTCCTTCCATCTTCTTTTGATGTTTCCTGCATTATTTAATATATTGCCCATAGAATCTTTCAGTATTGCAACTTGAGGCTTGTATTTTGTCTTCAGTTCTTTCAGCTTGAGAAGTGCCAAACATGCTCTTCCCTTTTGGTTTTCTAACTAACTCCAGGTCTTTGCACATTTCATTAAAATAATTTACTTTGTCTTCTTGAGTGCTCTTTGAAATCTTCTGTTCAGCTCTTATATCTTGTCATCTCTTCCATTTGCTTTAGCTACTCTCCATTGAAGAGCAAGTTTCAGAGTTTCTTCTGACAACCATTTTGGTCTTTTCTTCCTTTCCTGTCTTTTTAATAATCTTTTGCTTTCATCACGGATGATGTTCTTGCTGTCATCCTACAATTCCTCTGATTTTTGGTCATTGGTGTTCAATGCATCAAATCTATTCTTTAGATGGTCTCTAAATTCAGGAGAGATATAATAAAGGTCATATTTTGGCTCTTGGGGACTTGTTTTAATAGTCTTCAGCTTCAACTAACTCTTGCCTATGAGAAGTTGATAGTCTGTTCCACAGCCAGCTCCTGTCTTTGTTTTGGCTGAAGATATTGAGTTTCTCCATTGCCAATCTGATTCCTGTGTACTCCATTTGGCAAAGTCCATGAGTATGGTAAGTGTTTATATTGTTGAAAGAAAGTATTTGCAATGAGTCAGTCATTGGTCTTGCAAAATCCTATCATGTGATCTCCAGTGGTATTTCTGTCATCAATATCATATTTTCCAAGTAGTGATGATTCTTCTTTGTTTCCAACTTTTGCATTCCAATCACCAGTGATAACTGATACATATTGACTGCATGCTTGGTCAATGTCAGACTGCAGAAATTGGTGAAAGTCTTCAATTTCCTTGTCTTGACTTCAGTGGTTGATCCATAAATTTGCATAATAATTGTATTAACTGGTCTTCTTTGTAGTTGTATGGATATTATTCTGTCACTGATAGCATTGTTCTTCAGGATATTTCTTGAAACATTCTTTGTGATGATGAATACCACACCATTCCCCTTCAATTTGCCATTCCTGGCATAGCAGATCATATGGTTGTCCGATTCATAATGGCCAAAACCAATCCATTTAGTTCATTAGTGCCTAGGATATTGATCTTTATGCATTCCATTTCATTTTTGACAACTTCCAATTTTCCTAGATTCATACTTTGTTCATTCTATTTCCAATTATTGATGGATGTTTTCAGCTGTTTTTTCTCATCTTGAGTCATTCCACATCAGCAAATGGAGGTCCCAAAAGCTTTACTCCATCTACATCATTAAGGTCAACTGTACTCTGAGGAGGCAGCTCTTCCCCAGTCATATTTTGAGTGTCTTCCAATCTGAGGGGCTTATTTTCTGGCACTATATTAAACAATGTTTCAGGGCTATTCATAAAGTTTTCCAGTAATATATCAGACAGTGTTTCACTGCTGTTTTGTTTACCTAGTGCAACTCTGACAGGAATGTACCACAAATGGTATTGGGCAATCTACTTCCACAGAGATACCACTTTAGAAACCCAAGAAGGTATTGCTATGAGTTAGATCAACTTGACAGCAGTGAGTGAGTGGATGGCTCTACCAAACAGGAGTTTATTCTTACAATTTTTGGAGGTCAAAAGTCCGAGTTTCAAGTGCCAGCCTCTAGGGGCTGTGTGAAACCGCCTCAAACTTGGGCTTCAGCTCTGCCTCTTGCTCCTGGCCTACTGAAGCTAGAGGCATCCCTTCACATGAGCAGCTACCGGCTGCTGAGGCTGACAAGCCCAAGGTCAACAAATAAAATGGCACAGTCCCACTGCTACCAAATAACACAGAAGACCATTGATTCAAGTCCACTGAAAATCCCAAGATTGGCAGAGCATGACAGGCTGCTAAACAATGACTCAGCTACATGCAGGGTTAAAGCATGCCATAAGGTGGAGACCATTCCCAAAGCTGCTTCTTATATACGTGAATCAGACCACATCCCTAAAGCAGCTACTCAGCTGCTTGTGTTAGATCCCACCATGGAGTTGATTGCCAGTCTCATCATGGGGAATAACTACCACCAGCTTCCCAGCCACTCAACCAGGCCCAGCCAAACTGACATACAACCTAACTACCACAATTGCTATCCAAAAGGTTTTCACTGGCCAATTCTTTGAGAAATGGATGGCCCCTTCCTTCTTCAGAGTCTGTCTTAGTCTGGAAACTCTGCTGAAACCTATCCATTATGGGTGACTCTGCTGCTATTTGAAATACCAGTGGCATAGCCTCCAGCCTCACAGCAACACAAAAGCCACCACAGTATGACAAACTGACAGGTAAGTAGTGGTGTTAATACCACTAAAAGAAACCAAACCAAACCAAACTCACTGCTGTTGAGTCAGTTCCAAACCTTCCTTGGGTTTCCAAGGTGATATATCTATAGAAGTAGATTGCTCAGTCTTCCTTCTAAGGAGTGGCTGGTGGGTTTGAACCACCAGCCTTCTTGTTAGCAGTACTCAAATTTATGCCTCAACAACTAAAGCCAAAGATGAAGGAATTGAAGATTTTTATCAACTTCTCCAGTTTGAAATTGACCAAACATACACTCAAGATGCACTGATAATTATTAGTGATGAGAACATGAAAGGTAGAAATGAAGAAGTACTGGAACTTGGAAAATATGGTCTTGGGGATAGAAATGACACCAGAGACCACATGATAGAATTTTGCAAGACCAACAAATTGGTCATTGCAGATAACTTTTTTCAACAACATAAACAGTGACTATACACATAGACCTTGCCAGATGGTTTACACAGGTGTCAGATTTACTACATCAGTGGAAAAAGACTATGGTGAAGTCCAATACTACCAATCAGAATGGGGCCAGAGGGTGACTGCAGAAGAAACCATCAATTTCCCACATGCAATTTTAAGTTGAACCTGAAGCAAATTAAAACAAGTCCATGAGAGCCAAAATATGACCTTGAGCATATCCCACCTGAATTTAGAGACCATTTGAAAGAAGGTGAAGATGCAAATAACACAAATAAGAAATGAAATGGGTGATATCACAATATAACCAATAGAGATATATATATATTTAGAGAGAGAGAAAGAGAGACATATCAGGATACTATGAAGAACTGTACTCCAACATGGAAACCTAGAAGAAATAGACAGATTTCTAGAAACACACTTCTAGAAACACACTTGTTACCTAAAGTAACACAGACTGAGGTAGAAAACTTGAACAGACCCATAAGAAAAGAAGAAATTGAATAGGCCATAAAAAAAGAAAGTTACCAACAAAAAATTCCTGGCTGAGATAGTTTCACTGAAAAATTCTACCAATCATTCAGAAAAGAGCTGACACCAATCTTACTTAAACTACTGCAGAACTTGGAAAAGGATGGATCCTCCCAAATTTATTTTATGACGTAATAATAATCCTCATACCAAAACCAGACAAAGACATCATGAGAAAGGAAAACTACAGACTAATATCCCTTGTGAATACAGATGCAAAAATCTTCAAAAAAATCTTAGACAATAGAAATAATATATATATATAAAATACATCATGACCAAGTGGGATTGATACCAGATATGCAAGGATAGTTTAACACTGGAAAAACAATCAACAGAATCCATCACATAAGTAAAATAAAATAAAAGACTCACATGATTATATCAATAGATGCAGAAAAGGCATTTGATAAAATCCAACACCCATTCCTGATAAAAAGTCTCAGAAAAATAGGAATAGAAGACAAATTTCTCAACATAATAAATGGCATATATATACAAAACCAGTATTCAACATTATTCTCAAAGAAGACTGACTGAAACCATTCTCACTGCAAACAGGAACCAAACAAGGATGCCTTCTGTCTTCACTTCTATTCAACATTGTATTAGAAGTCCTAGCCAGGGAAATAAGGCAGGAAAGGGAAACAAAAAGCATCCAAATTGATGAGGAGGAAGTAAAACTGTCCCTACTTGCAGATGATATGATTCTGTACATACAAAACCCAATAGAGTTAGCAAAAAAAAAAAAAAAAAAAACCTACTGGAACTTTTTGAAAGATTTAGTATAGTGGCAGGATACAAGATCAACATACAAAATTCAGTTGGATTCCTCTGCACCAGCAAAGAGGCCTCTGAAGAGGAAATCAACAGAAATAGATAGCTATAGCTACCAATAGAAAACTACAAAGCACTACTTCAAGAAACTATAAGAGATCTACATAAATGGAAGAACATACCATCCTCATAGAGAGGAAGATTGAACATTGTGAAAATGTCAATAATACACAAAAATAAACTGTACATTCAAGTCAATCTCTATCCAGATTCCATCAACATTCTTTAAAGACATGGAAAAAAACATCACTACTTTTATATGGAAAGGAAAGAGACAGACCTTGGATAAGCAAAGCACTACTGAAGAAGAAGAACAAAGAAGGAGCTCTCACACACCCAGATTTTAAAACCTGTTATACAGACACCATTGTCAAAACAGCCTGGTATTGGTACAACAACAGACACATAGATCAGTGGAACCTAATTGAGAACCAGAAATAGATCCATTGACTTATGGTCAGCCGACATTTGACAAAGGGTCAACATCCATTAAATGGGGAAGGGATAATGTCTTTCACAAATGATGCTGACAAAACTGGATATCCATTTGCAGAAAAATGAAACAATATCCATACTTCACACCATAGACAAAAACTAACTCCAGATGGATCAAAGACTTAAATGTGAAATCTAAAACTATGAAGTTCATCAAAGAAAAAATAAAGACAAATTTAGGAGCTCTAATTTATGGCATGAATAGACTATCAAGTGAAAACCTTAAGAATAGCAGTGAAGCACTGTCTGGTATTTGTTATTGTTGTTGTTATGTGCTCTCAAGTCAGACCCAATTCATAGAGACACCTCCTTCGTTTTCTGAGGCAGTATCACTACAGAAGTAGATTGCCCCATCTTCCTTCTGAGGAGTGGCTGGTGGGTTTGAACTGCTGGCCTTCTGGTTAGCAGTCACATGCCTTAGGCACTATGCTACCAGAGCTCCTACTATCTCATATATTACTGGCATTTATGAATAGCCCTGAAATACTGTCTGATATAGTGCCAGAAGATGAGACTCTCAGGTTGGAAACCACTCAAAATATGACTTGGGAAGAGTTGCACCCTCAGAATAGAGCTGACCTTAATGATGTGGCTAGAGTAAAGCTTTTGGGACCTGAATTTGCTGATATTTCACAACTCAAGATGGGAACATCTGCAAACATCCATTAATAATCAGAACATGGAATGTATGCAATGTGAATCTAGAAAAATTGGAAGTTTTAAAAATGAAATGGAAGCATAAAGACTGATATCCTAGGCATTAGTGAGCTGAAATGGACTGGTTTTGGCAATTTTGAATCAGACAACCATATGATCTACTATGCCATAAATGACAAATTGAAGAGGAATGAAATGCCATTCATCATCACAAAGAATGTTTCAAGATCTATCCTGAAGTACAATGCTGTCAGTGATAGGATAATATCCATATGCCTACAAGGAAGGGCTGTTAATACTACTATTACTCAAATTTACACACCAACCACCAAAGCCAAAGATGAGGAAACTGAATATTTTTACCAACTTCTGCAGTCTGAAATTGACTGACCATGCAATCAAGATGCATTGATTATCACTGGTGATTGGAATGCAACAGTTGGAAACAAAGAAGAATCACTGGTAGTTGGGAAATATGGTTTTGGTGATAGAAATAATGCTGGAGATCATATGATGCAATTTTGCAGAACCAATGACTTATTGTAAACACCTTTTATCAACCACACAAATGGCAGCTATACACGTGTACTCCACCAGATGCAGTACGCAGGAATCAGACTAACTACATTTGTGGAAAGAGGTGCTGGAGAAGCTCAATATCTTCAGCCAAAACAAGAGTAGGAGCTGACTGTGGAACAGACTATCAATTGCTTATATGTTAGTTCAAGTTGAAGCTGAAGATAATTAAAACAAGTCCCTGAGAGTCAAAATATGACCTTGATTATATCCCTTCCGAATTTAGGGACCATCTAAAGAATAAATTTGATGCACTGAACACCAATGACTGAAAACCAGGGGAATTTTGAGATGACATCAGGAACATCATCCATGAAGAAAGCAAACAGTCATTAAAAAGACAGGAAAGGAAGAAAAGACCAAAATGGATGTCAGAAGACACTCTGAAACTTACTCTTGAACAGAGAGTAGCTAAAGCAAATGGAAGAAATTACAAGATAAAAGAGCTGAACGGAAGATTTCAAAGACCAGCTCTAGAAGACAAAGTCAGTTATTACAATGAAATGTGCAGAGACCTGGAGTTAGAATACCAAAAGAGAAGAACACACTCTACATTTCTCAAGTTGAAAGAACTAGAGAAAAAATTCAAGCCTTGAGTTTCAATATTGAAAAATTGTATGGGCAAAATATTGAATGATATAGGACACATGTAAAGAAGATGGAAGGAACACACAGAGTTGCTGTACCAAAAAGAATTGGTCATGTTCATCCATTTTCAGGAGGTGGCATATGACCAAGAACCAATGGCACTGCAGGAAGAAGTAGAAGTGGCATTGATATAATTGGTGAAAAACAAGGCTCCAAGAATTGATGGAATACACAGTGAGCGGTTTCAACAAACCAATGCTGCACTGCAGATGCTCACTCTCTATGCCAAGAAAATTGGAAGACAGGTACCTGACCAACTGACTGAAAGAAATCTGTATTTATACCCATTTCAAAGAATGGTGATCCAACAGAATGTGGAAGTTATCAAATAATATCATTAATATCACACACAAGTAAAATCTTGCTGAAGATAATTCAAAAATATTTGCAGCAGTATGTTGACAGAAAACTTCCAGAAACACAAACTGGATTCAGAAAAGGATGTGGAATGAGGGATATCATTGCTAGTGGCAGATAGATCTTGGGTGAAAGCAAAGAATACCAGAAGGATGTTTACTTGTGTTTTATTGACTATGCAAAAGCATTTGATTGTGCGGATCATAACAAATTATGAGTAAGATTGAGAAGAATGGGAATTCCTGAATACTTAATTGTGCTCATCAGGAAGCTGTACATAGACGAGGAGGCTTTCGTTTGAGCAGAACAAGGGGATATTGCATGGTTTAAATTCAGAAAAGGAGTGCATCATAGTTGTATCCTTTCACCATACTTATTCAGTCTGGAAGCTGAGCAAATAATCTGAGAAACTGGACTATATGAAGAAGAACGTGGCATCAGGATTGGAGGAAGACACATTAACAACCTGCAATATGCAGATGACCCAACTTTGCTTGCTGAAAGTGAAGATGACTTGAAGCACTCATTGATGAAGATTAAAGACACCAGTCTGCAGTATGGATTACATCTCAACATAAAGAAAATGAAAATCCTCACAATTGGACCAATAAGCAGCATCATGATAAATGGAGAAAAGATTGATGTTGTCAAGGATTTCTTATTACTTGTTTCCACAATCAACACCAATGGAAGCAGCAGTCAAGAAATCAAAGGACATATTCCACTGGCCAAATCTACTGCAGAAGACCTCCTTAAAGTGCTGAAAAGCAAAGAAGTCTCCTTGAAGACTAAGGTGCACCTAACTCAAGCCATGGTATTTTCAATCCCTCATATGGTTAGGTCTCACAGGGTTTCTGCTCTGTTTCTCAGAAATGTTATTCACTTACATAGCTCAGTTCCCAAGGTTACTGTCAGAAGCTTCAGTGTGTGTGTGTGTGTTGGGGGGGGCGGTAGTCCGAGTCCCTGAAGCTGCCATTGGTTCCATGATGTCATTGTTTTGTTTGTTTGTTTTTCCTCCACATCTCTCTCCTGTACTGCTAAAGAGTTTTCCACTTCTCCACCTCTCCATCACTGCCACTAGCCAGGCAGGTTCTTTATATTTCCCAGTTATTTACTCTGCTTTTTTTTTTTTCTCTGTCTCCACTAAATCTGGCCTGAAATAACTTACTGAGCTGTTCTCAGCTCCAGAATCCCTGCTTCAAACAGCTGCACTTAGTTTTTCAGGAATTAAGATGCAAGAGGGAACAAATGTGTGGGCTTCAGGTACAACGCCATCTTTTGACCTAGTATTTTGTTTTAAAAGACTAATATTTTTAAAGCACTTTTGGTTTGGACAATTGAATATAAAAATATCTCCCAAAGTGTATGCTTGTACATTTGATCATCTACTCTGACTTGTGGTCACTTTTCTTGAGCAGCCAGTTCACATCCAAGAAGGTTATTAATGAGTCTTCCTCCAATCTGGATGACCCATTCTTCATTATATATTTCTGCTTGTTGGATTATTTGCTCAACATACAGAATGAATAAGTGTGATGAAAGAGTACAATCCTGATGCACACCTTTCCCGATTTTAAGCTACATGATACCCCTTGTTCTGATTGAATGAGTGCATTTCTAATGACTATTAATTAATATCTTATCCCTTCCTTGCCAAGAAAAGTGTGCTCTCTTACTAATAAATTAACAAGTATAAACTATAATTTATAAGAAGAAATATCCATTTATGCTAACTCTTGAAGCCTATAGAATCTATGGAAAAGCAGAGGTTTTATTTAATCTTTCTAGTACATGTGATTACTTTTCTTTTGATTAATGAAGAAGCAACTAGAATTCAAATGCCAAAGGGTAAGTTGTCACCTGGCACAGACCATCCTACTGCTAATTAGGAACTTCCTGAGACTAATTAGACAAGCAATGATTCAACTACTGTCATGGGCCAAATGGGGCAGCTAAATTAGTTGCCTTCCGCAATCACATTTTAAAGTGAATGAAGTATGTTAATATGAACCTGTCAAAACAAATCACACTTTAAAATCACAAAACACTACTTTTAAAAAAATGATGGAAAAATATAATCTCCTTTTGGGATCTGTTATAGATTATACTTTATCTCTTTAAAATATGTGTTGCAATCCTAACCCCTATACTTTTGGGTGCAATTCCATTTGGAAATATTTTTCTTTGTTATGTTAATGAGGCCATAACAATGTAAGGTATGTCTTAAACCTAATCACTTCTGATTTATAAGAAGCACCAGACACTTAAACATTAAAAAACAACAAACCAAATTCACTGCCATCATCTTGATTCTGACTCATACTGACCCCCATTGGGTTTTGAAGGCTGTAAACCTTTATAGATGTAGGTTACCCCTTCTTCCTTCCATGGAGTGGGTAGTGGGTTTGAAGCATTGACCTTCTGGGTAGCAGCCAGAAAAACTAGGGGGAATATAGATTCCACAAAACATAATCAAGGAACGGAGGAACACCAGGTTCGGAAGCTGAAAGAGAGACTTTCCCTGTAGCCAGTGCCCTGAATTTGGACATCTAGGCTCCCAAATTATGAGAAAATAAATTTTTGTTCTCGAAAGCTACTGACATGTGATATTTCTGTTATGGTTGCACTGGAGACTTAAGACAGGACCCTTTCTCTCAGAGATCTATAGATCCTAAATTATAGGTTGGCACACAAAGAGTAAATACTTCTCCAATAATACCTGAGTGAATCAGTATGAACCATGTGGGTTAATTTTTCTGGAATAATAGCTAATAGGACTGTCACATTTACATTAGACACTTAGAATCATGTCTTATTCAGTAAACCAATGTCAAAAATAAGATAATTCAATAATTCCCTTGAAATATACTTACAAAAATGTAACTGACTACTTCAGGTTAGCTTCTAAAAAGATGAATATGTTTTAAAGCACTCTGTGTTTGGACAAGGAACTATGGTGGAGCAGTGTTTAAGCATTTAGTGCTAACCAAAGAATTAGCAGTTTGAAGAACCCACCAGCCACTCCGAGGGAGAAAGATGAGGCAGTCTACTTCCATAAAGATTTACAGTCTCAGGGCAGTTCTATTCTGTCCTATAGGATCACTTTAAGTTGAAATTGACTTGATGGTAGTGGGTTAGATAATTCCAATGTGCAAAAAGGTTGAAAATCTTTAGCTTTCATCAGAATCACCTGGAAGACTTCTTCAAACACAAATTTCTGAGCCCCAATGTTTAGTTTCTAATTTAGCAAATAGTGGTTGGGGCATAAGATGTTGCATTGTGAATAAATTTCCAAACTAATTTCAATACCACTGCTCAAGTGATCATGCTTTGAAACCTTGTAATTTAGATGATATGACTAAATGGTAAAAATTAATATGTATATACATATATTACTTTGGGAAATATAGAATTCCATTTCTAGCCTATCTCCTACTATCACCTTATAAATAAATAGATGAATTAAGTATTTATGATCCATCTAGCACCCTAAGCTTCTTTACTCTGAAATGTATATCTCTACTATATTCCAAAAATCCAATCACAGATTTCTTCAGCACCCAGAACAATTCCATTTAAAAATATTCCATTTTTACTAGATAGACACACCTGAATATGATATAATAACCCTCACCAGTGGGATTTTTTACCTTATTAAATGACAGAATAATTTACCCTAGCTATCTAACAAATTTGTTCTAGAACCATTTGATTCTTTATCCTGTTTTAACTTATGTCCAGTATGGAGCAATCTGCTTTCATAAAGATTTATCACCTTGGAAACTCAGTGAGGATTGCTATGAGTCAGAATCAACTTGATGGCAGTGAGTTTCAGTTTTTTTTTTTTTTTTTAATGTATTAACTAGTTCTATTGATTATTTTTCTGAGACACCCCTTAATCATATCTCCTCCTCTCCTTGTTAACACAGAGCAACCTGTCTAGTCTCTGTCTCCTTGCATGTTATTGTATGTCTCACTATCTCATCCTCATCCAGTTAAACATCGACTGATCTGCTCATAAACAAACTGCTTCTGTCACATGCAAACCTTATTCCAACACTACAAAATAACAATATTTCCCCATTACTTATAAATCCAACATAAATATGGCATTCAGAATATATTTAAGATTTGTCCCTTCCTTCCACATTTCCTGCCTATCTCTATTCTTAATAAAGTTACTGAATTTCCAAATCCATTGACTTTCTTATGATTTTGTGATATTTATCTGATTTGATATTCTCTCATATGCAGAGTGTTCCATAATATCCTCAAGTAGAAATGATGACTCATTCCCTAACACTATTTAACAATTTCCTATTGTTAGTTTTTCATCAATATATTTTGGCTTAGTCATCATGGTATCCACAGCATTTGGCAATATCTAGTCCTCAATTAAATTTATTGAATTGATTCAAATATAGATGGTAGAATTATTTCCAAATATTGGTTTTGATATTAGGTTCATTGAGGTGGTTCTGACTCATAGCACCTCAATGTACAAAAGAAAGAAACATTGCTCAGTCTTGTTTCATTCTCATAATTGTTGTTATATTTGATTCCATTGTTGCAACTACTCTGTCAATCCATCTCTTTGAGGGTTTTCCATATTTTTTGCTGACCCTGTACTTTACCAAATCTCCAGCAACTGGTCCCTCCTGATAATATGGCAAAGTACATGAGATGAAGCATTGCCATCCTTATTGCTAATAATCAAAGATACACAAGGAAAAAAAAAAAAAAAGAAACACTAAGTTAAGATATTTCAAATGATTCACTTCTCTCCATATTTCAAGAACATATAATTTCTATTGAATATAAAGTGTTCTATAAAAAGTCTAAGTGTATTACCAGTTTGATGTATGATAGATAGAGAGGGAGCATCAACATGTTAAAAGTTTTGTTTTCTTGCAAGAAGGGAGGACAGCATGGGAGGAATGAAGTATTCCTTCTTGATGGTAGCATTGCTGTTAGGGAGATTTTAAACTATCATTTATATGCTGATCTTTGGTTTAAATGTGTTGTTGTTAGGTGCTATTGAGTTGGTTCTGACTCATAACAACCTGTATACAGTACAACTGAACACTGCCTAGTCCTGCATCTTACTCACAATCATTATGTTTGGGCCCGTTGTTGTAGCTACTGTGTCAATTCATCTTGTTGAAGGTCATCTTCTTCTTCTTCTTCTTTTTTTTTTTTTTTAAGGCTGGGTACATATATTTTACTTGATTTATTATTAATATATATATAAATATATATATTTTGGATTACATCTTTTTTTTGTTGTTGTGATTTGGGTGAAGATTTACAGAGCAAATTCACTCTCCATACATCAGTTCACATATACTTTGTCTCATGTCATTAACCACAGTTTACCACAATGCAACAGCTCCCCTCCCACTTCCTCCCCATAGTTACCACTTCCCAGTGTCCATCTCTCCATACTCTCCTGCCCCCTGAGCTGTCTCCCTGTGCATAAGCAGCCTTTCCTTCTCCCATGATTGTTCTCTCCAGAG
>NW_006921987.1:467580-477090 GCF_000298275.1 Orycteropus afer afer | reverse complement strand
TTTTCTGATTGATCCTTTTCCAAAGCAGTATTCAGGTATTTTTCTTCCATCTCATTAATTCTGTCTTCCATCACATCAGTTCTTCTCTTTTGCCCTTCCAATGTGTTATCTATTTCTGACAACTTAGTATTAATCTTTTGGATTTCTATGTGTAGGTTTAGAATCATTTCTAATTTTTCATTTATTTTGTCATTTTGTTCTTGTATTTTCTTCCAAAATTCTTGTAAGGTTTATTCTGTGTTTTCTTTGTTCTGTCTCTCAATCTTCTGAAGATACCTAAAGACAATACTTTTGAATTCCTTATCAGAGAGTTCCAATGCTGCTTCTTCCTCAGCGATGTGTTCTGGATCTGTATCCTGCTCTCTTCTTTCTACTACTTTATCCTGCTTCTTTGTGTGGACTGTGATGATCTGTTGTTTCTGAGGCATTGTGACGTTGTTGTATCTAGATCTCTGTTAACTGATTGTGAAGAGTAGCCAAGTGTGGTTCAGGCTTTTCTCGGTGCTTTTTTATTGTTGGCCCATTGGTGGAGAAGGAAGAAGTGGCCCTCACTCAGTAAGTGTAGTTGCAGGAGGTGTGGGTGTAGTTGTGTCTTATGGGGACTGCTGTTGTCTCCCACTCAGTTGGACACAAATTACAATTGAATAACCATCAAAAAATAAAAACCCATGGACAAAAAACACATCATGTAATCACACATGAACAATAACCAAAAAAAAGTGAAAAGGGAAAAAAAAGAAGAAAAAACAAGAAAATCTGCAATATCTGGGGATAGGGAATTAAGAAGAAAAAAAAAGAAGGAAAAAAATAGGGAAGGAGAATAATAAATGAAGAAAAAAATTAGGAAGAATTGCAAAAAGAAAAACAAGGAATGGGGTTAGTTACAAGAAAAAAAAACGGGGAAAAGAAAAAAAGCAAGCAAAAAACAAACAAACAAACAAACAAAAAACCCCTTAAATGGTGTGGGGGGGCAGAGTTTCAACCAGGCACAGGGTAAAGAAAACTGCTGAAAACTAGGACCTGGTAGAGGAAGATTAAGACTAATAATAAAAAGGACAAAGGTATTAATAATATTAGTTGGTTTGAAACAGACAAATACAAGGAAACTAATCACAGGGAAAAAGAAAGTGGAAAAGAAAAAAAAATTAAAAAGATAGAAAAAGAAAAAAAATCGGAGGAGGACTGCGTAGGGCACCCAGGCTCCATCTGAGCACACAGGCTGTGATGGAGTTCTTGTGGGCCCAGAAGGCAGGTGGGAGTGGGGATGGCCACACTCCATTCACCAAGTGGGTGTAGGGTGTAGTAACAAGAAGAATGTCGTACCTTTTCAGTCTTGCAGGCCCTGAGTGTCCTTGGGGTTGCTGGAAAGCAGAACGTGATCTTAAGCCCAAGAAATCTGTGAGAGCACTGTCTCTTTAAATATGCAAAATAGTCAAGCCACTTTTTAAACATACAAAATGGCAGCACCCTCCAGACTGGCAAAAGTCCGCAGCTCAGTCCACCTTTCTCTTCACCTTCTCTGTTTGTTCCCCAGCCACCGTGCATAGTCCGTGCAGTCTCTGGCTAGCAGGGTGATTTTTAGGTTAATTCTTACGTCCTACAAACACAGGAATCTGTGAGAGCACTGTCTCTTTAAATATCCAAAATAGGCAAGCCACTTTTGAAACCTTCAAACTGGCGGCGTCCTCCGGACTGGCAAAAATCTACCACTCAGCCCACCTTTCTCTTCACCTTCCCTGTTTGTTCCCTAGCCACTGTACACAGTCCTCCATGCAGTTCCTGGCTAGCAGGGGATTTTTACGTTAATTCTTAAGTCCTACCACCACAGGATTCTGCGAGAGAGCTGTCTCTTTAAATATCCAAAGTAGTCAAGCCGCTTTTTAAACGTACAAAATGGCAGCGTCCTCCAGACCGGCAAAAGTCCGCAGCTCAGCCCACCTTTCTCTTCACCTTCTCTGTTTGTTCCCCAGCCACCGTGCACAGTCTGTGCAGTCCCTGGCTAGCAGGGTGATTTTTAGGTTAATTTTTAGGTCCTACCACCACTCGGGAATGTCCAAGTTGTTTGTGCCGTCAGGGGCGCTCAGGTCCCTGCCAGACTGCAGCTCCGTATATCTCCTTTTTTGGTATTTTCACGTAAATTCTTCTGCTAGTTGGGGTTTAGTCTACTTCTGTATCCTTCCCTTCAAGGCTCAGGGGTCCAAGATTAACTTCTGTGTCTGTATCAATTGGTTTCCCTTTTCTTTGTTGAAGAGGGTCTGTGCAGTCCTTCTACCTAGTCTGCCATCTTCCCCACATTCGATTTATTATTAATATTCTTCTAAGCACATATATACTTATACTTTAGGAGCTCTGGTCATGTAGTTGTTAAAACATTCAGCTGCTAACCAAAAAGTTACAGATTCCAACCCACCAGCTGGCCTGTGGGAGAAAGATCTCTTCTTCTTTTTTTGATGATCCTTTACTCTTTCAAAGAGTGATTTTCAAGTAGTTATTCTCTACTCCCAAGATTTTCACTTTGCCTCATTTCAAACACACACACACACACACACACACAATGTAGGTGAGAAATTCTTCTTTTGCCATAGGAATTCATACAGATTTGGCTATTCTGAAGGTATCACTATCAGTTGCTACAAATATTTCTATAAGAGAACAAATTCCAAGTCATCACTTAGCAATCAAAAGCCATGTATTTTCTATAAAATTGTGGGAATAGTAGTAGCATCATTAGAACCTGTCTAATATCAGGGGGATAATGACCAGGATCAGCCCTAAACTTATTCCCATGAGGTGGAGATAAGATATACCTCCATCCTCCAACTTTTTTTTTTTTTTTAATACCAATTCTGGTACCAGCCATCTCTCACACAACAGTCTCTACTTCTTTTCTGGGTTCAATAATCCATTGCAATATTTACACAAAATTCACAAACCATACAATTAAGAGGTTTAGTAAGGAAGTAAGAGTTTACAACTTGGTATCAAGATCAACAGGCTATAACTCAGGATCAGGATCAGGAAACATGTAGACAAAGTCTCACTTCTTTAGTGCAGGACAGTTCCCTTGGCTCTTCTCAGTCCCCTGAAGATCTCAGTACTCTCAGGATATGTTCCTCTTGGCCTTGCGATCTGTCACCATCAATGTGTTGCAGGGCCCCTTCTGGACCTATCATTGTCTTCTGTGTTACATACAGCCTTTGACCTGTGTTATAGTTCTTTTAGGAGATTCATGGCTCTTTTCTCTTCTTTATTCCTCTTGCTTCTCTTCCTGCTTCTTTTTGTTTCTGAAATCTTCGTGGAGTTGGCTGCTTATATACACAAACTCATGGTCAATTTCAAGTTATGGCCTTCCCACCAAGGCTAAGAACTGGTCAATACCCTCTCTGTAGGCCATAGACATTGCATTTTCATGGTAAGCTATAGATACTGCATTTGAATAGTATATTGACCAATCCTTGCAAAGTGCATAACAATCACAGGGCAGGCAGCCCAGAGCTAGACAAAAGTATCAAAACTAAGTTGATTACAACTCACCCAGGAAGCATCAATCAACCTGAACAGTAGTAACACATTCTCTAAGGTAGAAAACTAGGACAAAAATAACTCCTCTGGTCTTAGGGGAAAAAATCTCTCAATCTGTTTTTTCAAAAGAACCAAGGCAAAAGGTCATACAAAGGAACTCGTTTCACCACTTTTGTCAAATTCTATAATAAGAAAAGGGTTGGAGTTTGAAAATGATGAGAAACAGTCTTCTTTTCATTATGCCATAGACATATTACTGTATCTAAAATAATAAAAATAATAATATTCTGGTTTTGGTCACTTTAAACAGTTTTCTTCAAGGATCTTTCAAATATATTTTCATATCAGTATTGAAATTAAGGGAGAAAGCTACCCTACTTTTCCAATTGAGCAAACTGGGACACAGGGAAATGAATTTCCATTTTGGATTTTTAACAATAAGATTGAGATAAAGCCAGTAGTCTGCTTGTTAACATTTGTTAACCTGAAGTCCTTACAGACAGTGGCCGCTGTCCATTTCCATTATATCTGTACTATAGAACATAATGAAGTATCGTGAATAATATGATAGATTTGCTACATTAGTAAAGTCCAATACAGGAGGATGCAGCTACAAAATTAAACTAAAATTGATTTGATAGAAACATAATAAACTTAGCAGAAGTTCTTCCATCAAAAACAAACAAAACCAAAATCTATTTATTTTTAAATTACTAAAGAGTAATTAATAATCTAATTATTTAAGTGTTGTTGTTGTTTTTTAGCTGCTGTTGAGTCAGCAACAACATATAGCAACCCCATGTACAACAGAGCAAAATATTGCCCAATCATGCACCATTCTCATTATCCTTCCTATATCTGAACCCATCATTTGATTGAGCTCCTTATCCTTGTTTGAGGTCCTTATGCTTTTTCGCTGACCTTCCACTTTACCAAGCACGAGATTCTCCTTTAGGGAATGATCTCCTCTGACAACATGACCAAAGTAGGTGAGACGAAGTCTGGACATTCTCTCTTCCATGAAGCATTCCTGCTGCTCATCATCCAGGACAGATTTGTTAGTTCTTTTGGTGGTCCATGGCACTTTCAGTATTCTTTGCCAACACCACAAATCAAAAGCATCAACTCTTCTTGGGTTTTCCTTATTCATCACCCAGATTTCAAATGCATATAAGATGGTTGGAAATACCATAGCTTGGGTTAGGCACATTTTAGTCTTCAAAGGGAAATCTTTGCTCTTCAGCACTTTAAAGAGGTATTTTGCAGCAGATTTGCCCAATGCAATGTGTCATCTGATTTCTTGACCGCTGCTTCCATTAGTGTGGCTTGTGGAAGCAAGTAATATGGAGTCTTTGACAACTGCAATCTTTTCTCCATTTATCATGATGCTGCTAATTGGTCCTGTTGTGAGGATTTTTGTTTTCTTAATGTTGAAGGGTAATCCATACTGCAGACTCTATTCTTGAATCTTCATCAGTAAGTGCTTCAAGTCATCCTCAATTTCAGCAAGCAATGTTGTGTCATCTGGAAGTCATAGGTTGTTAATGACTCTTTCTCCAATCCTGAAACTGTGGTCTTTTTCACATACTCCAGGTTCTTGGATTATTTGCTCACCATACAGATTATATAAGTATAGTGAAAGTCTACAACCCTGATGCACATCCTCCTGATTTTAAACCATGCAGCATTCCCTTGTTCTGTTTGAATGACAAACATAGACCTCCTGGTCTATGTACAAGTTCCTCATGAACACAATTAAGTGTTCTGGGAATTCCCATTCTTCTCAATGTTAAACATGATTTGTTATGATCCACAAAGTCAAATGCCTTTGAATAGACAATAAAACATACATAAGCATCTTTCTGATATTCTTTGGTTTCAGCCAAGATCCACTGGAAATCAACAGTGATATCCCTCCTTCCATGTCCTCTTCTGAAACCAGCTTGCATTTCTGAAAATTCCCTATCAGTATACTGCTGCAACTGTTTTTGAATGATCTTCAGTAAGATTTTACTTGCATGTGATATTAATGATATTGTTCAATAATTTCCCCATTATGTTGGATCATGTTTCTTTGGAATGGGAACAAATGTGGATCTCTTCCAGTCAGTTGACCATGTGGCTGTCTTCCAAATTTCTTGGCATAGATGAATAAGTGCCCCAAGCATGGCATGTTTGTTGAAACATCACAATGGGTATTCTGTCAACTCCTGTAGCCTTGTTTTTTGCCAATTCCTTCAGTGCAGGTTCAACTTCTTCCTCCAATACCATTGGTCCTCAATCACATGCCATCTCCTGAAATAGATGAACATTGACCAATTCTTTTTGGTACAGTGACTCTGAGTATTGCTTCCATCTTCTTTTGACAGTTGCTGCATCATTCAATATTTTTCCCACAGAATCTTTCAGTATTGGAACTTGAGGTCTAAATTTTTTTCTTCAGTTTTTTCAGCTTGAGAAACGTGGAGAGTGTTCTTCCTTTTCAGTTTTCTAACTCCAGATCTTGCACATTTCATTGTAATAATTGATTTTGTCTTTGTGAGCTGCTCTTTGAAATCTGTTTAGCTTTTTTTATCTTGTCATTTCTTTCATTTGCTTTAGCAAATTCCAGAGCAAGTTTCTCTTCTGACATCCATTTTGGTCTTTTCTTCCTTTCCTGTATTTTTTAATGACCTTTTGCTGTCTTCATGTATGATGTTCTTGATATCATTCCACAATCCGTCTGGTTTTCAGTCATTGATGTTCAATGCATCAGTGCATCAAATCTACTCTTCAGTTGTTCTCTAAATTCAGGTGGGATATAATCAAGGTCATATTTTGGCTCTTGTGAACTTGCTTTAAAGTTGTCTTCAGCTTCAGCATGAACTTGCATATGATCAATTATTTAATTGATGGCCTGTTCCACAGTCAGCTCCTGGCCTTGTTTTCACAACATATGGAGTTTCTCCATCGTCTCTTTCCACGGATGTAGTCAATCTGATTCCTGTGTATTCCACCTGGCAAGGTACACATATATAGCTGCCATTTATGTTGTTTAAAAAACCATATTTTTTATGAAATGAATAAATCCGTGGTCTTGCAAAATTCTGTCATGTGATCTCCAGTGTCATTTCTATCACTAAGGCCAAATTTTCCAACTACCAGTGATTCTTCTTTATTTCCAACTATCATATTCCAATCACCAGTGATACTCAACACATCTTGATTACATGTTTAGACAATTTCAGACTGCAAAAGTTGATGAAATTATTCAATTTCTTCATCTTTGCCTTTTGTGGTTGGTGTGTAAATTTGAATAATAGTAGTATGAAATGGTCTTCCTTGTTGCTGTTGTTGTTAAGTGCTGTCAAGTTGTTTCTGACTTATAGTGACCCCATGCACAGCAGAATGAAACACTGCCCAATCCCGCGCCAGGTCCATGATCCCTGCTATACTTGAGCCCATCATTGCAGCGACCATGTCAATCCATCTCATTGAAGGCATCCCTCTCTTTCGTTGACCCTCCACCCTACCAAGCATGACATCCTTCTCCAGGGAATGGTCCTTTCTGACAACATGACCAAAATAGGTGAGACGAAGTCTGGCCATTCTCGCTTCCAAGGAGCATTTTGGGTGCACTTCCTCCAGGACAGATCTGTTAGTTCTTTTAGCAGTCCATGGTACTTTCAGCATTCTTTGCCAGCACCACAACTCAAAAGCATCAACTCTTCTTTGGTCTTCTTTGGTCTTCTTTATTCATTGTCCAGCTCTCACAAGCATATGAAGCGATTGGAAAATCATGGTTTCCTTGTAGGCATATAGATATTATTCTATCACTGACACCATTATACTTCAGGATAGATCTTGGAACATTCTTTGTGACAATGAATGCCACACCATTCCTCTTCAACTTGTCATTTCTGAAATAGTAGATCATGTGATTTTCTGATTCAGAATGGCCAAGGCCAGTCTATTTCAGCTCATTAATGCCTAGGATATTGATCATTGTGCATTCCATTTCATTTTTGACAACACTCAATTTTCCTAGATTTATACTTTGTACATTCTGTTTTCTGATTATTAATAGATGTTTGTAGCTGTTTTTTTTTCTCCCCATTTTGAATTATGCTACATCAGTAAAAGGAGGTCCAGAAAACTTTATTCCATCCACATCATTAAAGTTGGCTCTATTCTGAGGAGGCAGCTCTTTCCCAATCATATTTTGAATGCCTTCTGATCTGAAGGGCTTATCTTCCAGCACTATATCAGACATTGTTTCAGGGCTATTAATAAAATTTTCCAGTACTATATCAGACAGTGTTTCACCTCTATTCATAAGGTTTTCACTGGCCAATTCTTTGAAAAGTGGATGTTCCCTTCCTTGTTTTGAGTCTGTCTCAGTCTGTAGGCTCCACTGAAATCTGTTCACCATGGGTGACCTTGCTGGCATTTGTAATACTGGTCGCATAGTCTACAGCCTCACGGTAAAACACAAGCCAATATAGTACCAAAAACTGACAGAGGAGTGGTGCAAATTATGTTAGTAAGTATTTGTAATTACTAAATAGTAATGTATCAGACAAGTATACTTCTAGAAAAGTAAGTGAAACTTCCTTCCAGTAAGGTCAACTACATAACTCAATGTCAGTATGAATCACAATAGGAAAAAAGCAAAACAAAGAAACACAATCCAACATCTTAACTAGTTCAGAAGATACTTAGCAGATATTGTGATACAATCATAAAAATTAAATTTATTCAGAAAAAAAAAAGCTATCCAAAGTTTAGAAAATAACAAGAATACAGTTTAAAGGACTTTTTGTAATTTTTTTAAAAAGATTATAAGTAGCTCTCTCCTTGGAAGGAAGGTTGGGCAATCCTACTTCCATAGTGATACTGCCTCGGAAACCCAAGGAGGGGTCGCTATGAGTCGGGTTTGACTCGACGGCACATAACAACAACAACAACAAAGTTTATTATGACATTCCCCAACTTAGTAAAGGAAATATGTTAAATATAATTAAGCCATTACTATGACTCAGGGTCATTATTTTACATCAGTTGGGGACCAGAGAATGGAAAAATCCCTTCCTTTTCACCCCGCCCTTAACACAACATAATGTGTAGAAATATTTTACTTTCTTACCTAGTTTTTCCAGACATCTATGTTGGTCTAATAATTTCTACACCTTTTTCTCCTAGGACATGTACCTTTTTATTTTATTTTTTATAGCTATCAGACTATTTCTTTCTTTGTTGCCCTGTGACTCTTTCCCTCTCACTGGTTGTAAGTTAGGATGGATCGTAGGGCTTTCAGGAGACTTTGGGTAAGAAAACCTTAGACCTGTGTCCAAAAAATGTTGTCAAAAAGAGATTTGCTATTTTCCTTTTCACTTGAGAATCTAGCTGAGGTAGAAAATCCAGAAATTTATTTGGATCCATTCCAAGGAAGGTCAGTCACACTAATGGTAAGACCCCAGAGGGAACTTAATTTGGCATGCCAAATGACCGTCTGCTCTATTCTGAATGAATATCTTAGACCCTGGAACATAAATGTGTCCTTCTGGATTATTGGGAATTGTTGTGTCATATTAGAGAAGGAAAACAGACTTTAAAAGCAGAGACCAACTTTGAGGTTAGGGGTTAATGTTTGAAAATTGCATACAGTCTTAAGTTTTCTTTCCATACTCCATACTCCTGATTAAACTCCTTCTAGTTATCTTGACAACTTCACTGATAGGTTTCACTCAGTCTTATTTTTTTATTTTTTTTTCTTGTTGATGTTACAGAAAATTATGAGAAAGAACAGTAAAGAGAAATGGGACTTTCCCTATATGACAATTGCAATGTGGGGACGGGAAGACAACAGTAGTGATTTAATCATTGGAACATGGAATGTAAGAAGTATGAATGTAGGAAAATTGGAAGTTGTCAAAAATGAAATGGAACACATAAAGATTGATATCCTTGGCATTAGTGAGCTGAAATGGACTGGTTTTGGCCATTTTG
>NW_006921987.1:452357-464455 GCF_000298275.1 Orycteropus afer afer | reverse complement strand
AAACAAAAGTCCTCACAACTGGACCAATGAGCAGCATCACAATAAATGGAGAGAAGATTGAGGTTGTCAAAGAATTCATGTTGCTTGGTTCTACAATCGAGGCCAACGGAAGCAGCAGTCAGGACATTAGACAATGTGTAACAACCGCAATGAAACTGTTTCAAGTGCTGAGGAGCAAGGATGTCTCCTTGAAGACTAAGGTGCACCTGACACAAGCCATGATATTTCCATTCATCTTGTATGCATGTGAGAGCTGAACAATGAATAAGGAAGACCAAAGAAGAGTTGATGCTTTTGAATTGTGATGCTGGCAAAGAATGCTGAAAGTACCATGGATTGCTAAAAGAACTAACAGATCTGTCCTGGAGGAAGTGCACTTGAAATGCTTGGAAGTGAGAATGGCCAGACTTCATCGCACCTACTTTGCTCATGTTGTCAGAAGGGACCATTCCTTGGAGAAGGATGACATGCTTGGTAGGGTGGAGGGTCGATGAAAGAAGGGAAGGCCTTCAACAAGATGGATTCACACGGTGGCTGCGATGATGGGTTCAAGTATAGCAGGGATCGTGGAGCTGGCACGGGATCGGGCAGTGTTTTGTTCTGCGGTGAATGGGGTTTCTATGAATTGGACATGACTCCACGGCACTTAACAACAACAATCATAGGGTCATGAGTGGAGGTACCAGGAAGCCTAAGAGCAGCTGAGAGAAGGAGACACATTGCTCAATTTCTTCTTTTGTAATGGGCATGTTCAAATTTTCTACCTCAATTTTTGATAGGTATAATGTTTTTAGGAATCTGTTCATTTTTTAAAGTTTTCATATTTGTTGGAGTGTAGCTCTTCATAATAATCTGTTATTATTCTTTTTCTTTCATTTGCCTTTGTTGTGACATCACCTATTTCATTTCTTATTAATCTTATTTTTATCTTCTTTTCCTCTGTTACATTTACCAATGGTTTGTCAATTTTTTAATATTTCAAACAACCAACTTCTATTCTTGTTTATTTCTTCTATTGTTTTTCTGTTTCATTTATTTCTGCCTGAATCTTTATTATTTCCTTTCTTCTGGTGACTGTAGGTTTTTGTTGCTGTTCTTTTTCTAGTTGTTGGAGATGTTGGGTGAAGGTATGATTTTGCTTCTTTCTTCCTCTTGATGTTTGTGTTAATTGCCATAAATTGTCCTCTGAGCACTGATTTACTACATCCCAAAGATTTATTATGTTGTTTTCTCATTCTTGTTTGATTTAAGGATTTTTTTTAAAAGTCATTATTTATTTCTTCTACTACCCGGTAGTGATTAAAAAAAAAAAAAAAAAAGTTTTATTCCATTTCTATGCATTTAATCTTTGTCATTGATCTTGTTACTATTTACTAATTTTATAGCATTGTGATCTGAGAAGATGTTGATACTATTTCAATGTTTTCAAATATATTCAGGCTTGCTTTGTGGTCTAACATATTGTCTCTACTGGAGAATGTTCCATTTGCACTGGAAAGAATGTATATTGTCATATTGTTGGGTGTAATGTTCTGCACACATCTATGAGGTTGGTTTCTACATTTTCTGTGTCTTCGTTGAATTTCTTCTTAGTTTTTCTGTCCTTCATTGAAAGTCATGTTTTAAGTTTCCCACTACTATTGCGGAGTTATCTACTTCTCTTTTCATTTTTGCTTAAGTTTAATTTATGTGTTTTAGTGCTCTTTTTTTTTGGGTGTGCAGATATTTATGATTATGCACTCCTGTTGGATTGGCCCATTAATCATATAATGTTCTTCCTCGTCTCTTTTGCTAATTTTTGTCTTACACTCCATTGTGTTAGAAATTCATATCACCACTATTATTCTTTTTTGTTGCTATTTGTTTGAGGTATATTTTTCCACCCTTTGATTTTTAGCTTATTTTTGTCTTTGTGTCTAAGGTGTGTCTATTGTAGAAAATATATTGATGGTCCATGTTTTCTAATCCATTCTGCTACTGTCTGTCACTCAACTGATGCAATTAATCCATTTATATTCAGTGCATTTGTATGTATGTATGAATTTACTGCTGTCATTTTACTGTTTTTTTTTTATGGTGTTTATGTTTTCTTTGTTACATATATTTTTCTGTGCTGAGTTCATTTTGTTTATAGATATTTCTATCATCCTTTGTTGCTATTGTTTTAATGTTACTTTTTATGGTTTTCCTTTTTGGTTTGGTTAGAAGATTCATTAATTTTCTTTTTGGTTACCCTGTAGTTTATTAACATCTTCCCAAGTTTAAAATAATTCATTCCATCTTGATATTGTCTTTGACTTTCTCTCCATTTGGAAGTTGTGTAAGTACACTATTTATTTGCTCTTTTTGCTTTGCTGATGTCATCATATAAAATTAGCATCTCAAGTTCCCTGTTGTCAGTTTCTTTTATTTTTGATATATCAATATCTACTTTAATTTTGGAGTAATATATTCTTGTGTATTTACCTCAAGTTGTTATCTGCCATTGTTGGTCCTGTGTCCAAAGGACTCCCTTTGGCATATCTTATAAGTTTTGTCTGGTTTTTGCAATTTCTCTTTATCTAGAAATGTCCTAATATTGCCACCATATTTGAAAGACAATTTTGCTGGATATATAATTTTTCCTTGGCAACTTTTTTTCTTTCAGGGTTTTATATGTGTTGCCCCATTGTCTTCTTTCCTGTATGGTATCTACCAAGAAATCAGTTTATTCTTACTGATTCTCCTTTGTAGGTGACTTTAGGTTGCCAAGCTGCTTTTAGTATTCTTTCTTTGTCTTTGATTTAGGAAAGTTTGATTGTGATATGTCTTGGTGTGTGTTTTTTTTTAAATAACTTTTTGGGGTTCATTGAGTTTCTTGAATGCATATCCTCTCATCTTTCATGATATTAGGGAAATTTTCTTCCAACAAATCTTAACAATTTTCTTCCTTCCTTCCTTTGTTCCTTCCCTCTCTTTCTCCCCTCCCTCCCTCTCTCTCTTTCTTTCCTCTTTCTCTCTTCCTGTTATGTAATTCCAGTCATATATAACTTATTCTTCTCGATGGTGTCTTACATAATTTTTAGTCTTAAATTTTCTTGTTCTTTTTTCTGATCGTGTCTCTAGCAGATTAGAATGAGGAGATTTGTCTTTAATTTCACTAATTCTGTCTTCCCTTGATTCAATTCTACTCCTTTGCCCTGCCAATGCATTATCTATTTCTGAAATTTTAGTATTAATCTTGATTTCTATTTTCTCTTTTTTATGATTTCTAAATTTTCATTTATTTAGTCAATTTGTTCTTGCATTGTTTTCCTGAATTCTTCTAGAATTTTGTCTGTGTTTTCCTTATTTGTCTATGATTTGCTTTGTGTTTTTGTTTGTTTGTTTGTTTGTTTTCTGTGATCTCTTTCCTAATCTGCTGAAAGGATCTAAGCATAACTCTTTTGAATTCCTTATCAAGTAGTTCCAAAAGCATTTCTTCATCTCATCCTGTATTTTCGTCACTTGGTTGAGCCATCTTGTCTTTTTTTTTTTTTTTTTTTTTAAGTTGTGGTTCCTTGTTTGATTTGAAATTGTTGTCTCTAAAGATATTCTTGCATTTCTTATATTAATTTATTGATTATATACTGGATTGATTCATCCTGACTTTTTACTTTTTTGTTTTAAAAAGTAAAAAGTGTTATTTTGGTTGCTCATTTGGTAGCACTGGGGCACTCACCACCTGTCTCCAGATGAATTTGGTAGCAGTTGACAGTGTGAGCATAAGTCACTAATAGCTAGTTGTGTAGAGCAGCTAAAGGCAGTTTATGGGCCACAGTCTATCACTGACCCAGTGGTGTTGGAGTGGGTGGTGACACTCGCCTAGTAGGTCATGTGGCAGGTGTGGTGAGTATGGCTAGGTAGGGTTACTGACTACTGACTAAGGGGAAAAAACGAACAAATAAAAAAGGAGGCAGGAAGAGGAATAAATAAACAGAAAAGAAAAGAAAAAGTATCCCATAAAGTACAGCTGCACTGGAAATGTGGCATTTTCTCCTTGGGAGTGTGCCAGGCTGACTGTAGAGGAGTGGGGGTGGGTGCTACTGACTGCAGAAACAGCAGAGTATGGGATGTCTTCTTTGCAATGTGAAAAAAAAGAAAAGGGAGAAGAAGAGGAAGATAAATAAAAAAGAAAACAAGAAACATAAAAGGGAAGAAAGGAAAAAGGGGAAAAAATGCAGCACAGCACTGGAAGTGGAAGATGGAGTTTGACTGGCAGCAGTGTGATATGGGTTACTGCAGGATATCATGCCTCAGGTCACTGGGAACTCACACTGGGTAGAGAGGGGATCACAACTTTCTGGTCACCAATCACCAGTATAGATGCTGGCGCAGTCCTGGGCAAGCTGAACTGGTTATCTTGTTCCTGCCCTAATCAGAACACTGCTTTCAATAATTCAAAATGGTCATGCTTTGTTATACATGTTCACAGCTTTCATTGAATCTCATCCTCTAATCAGTATTTAATCTACTTCTTTATCCTTTCTTTTGAAGCTCTGGGTTCTGGAATTGTCATCCATTTCTGTTTCACTTGGTTTCTTAGGTCTTTGTTGTAGAGGATCTGGATATTACATCTGCCTAGTTTACCATCATGGCCCTCATCCTGTCATTTGATATCTTGATTACTTCAATTGGCATTGATTGTGGATCCAAGTAGAATGAAATCTTTAACAATGTAAATCTTTTCTCCATTTATCATGATGCTGCTTACTGTTTAGTTGTAAGGATTTTTGTTTTCTTTATGTTGAAGTATATAGGAGCTCTGGTAGTGCAGTGGCTAAGACATTTGGCTGCTAACCAAAATATCAGCAGTTCAAACTCACCAGCCTCAAAGTGGAAGACAGACGAGTCAGTCTACTTCTGTAAAGATTTGTTGTTGTTGTTATGTGCTGTTGAGTAGGACCCGACTCATAGCGACCCTTCCTTGGGTTTCCAAGGCAGTATCACTACAGAAGTAGATTGCCCAACCTTAAAAATTGATAGCCTTGGAAATCCAATGGTGGTCTCTATGAATCAGGATTGACTTGATTACAGTGAGTTTGTTTTGTTATGTTGAAGTGTAATCCATACAGAAGACTGTAGTCTTTTATCATCCTCACTAAGCACTTCAAGTCCTCTTTACTCAGCAAGCAAGGTTGTATCATCTGGATATCACAGGTTGTTAAAAGGTCTTCCTCCAATCCTGATGCTGTGTTCTTCTTTGTCCTGTTCATGATCTCAGCTGATTCTAGTGCTATTTTAGGCCTAAAAATGTTGCAGTTTTTGACCTACTCCTTTCAAACTTGCCACTATGCTAATCAGCAGGCACCACTTTCTACATTCTCCCTGCCTCTACTGCTACTTCTCTTGGTCTCTAAGGTTTCTGCTGTTACTGATTATGATCTCTTCTAAAGAATTTTCTTTTTTTTTTATGTTGAGGTGTAATCCATACAAAGACTGAAGTTATTGATCTTCATCAGTAAGTGTTTCAAGTCCTCTTCACTTTCACCAAGCAAGGTTGTGTCATCTGCATATTGCAAGTTGTTAATCAGTCTTCCTCCAATCTTCATCCTGTGGTCTTCTTCATATAGTCCAGCTTTTCAGATTATTTGCTCAGCATAGAGATTGAATAAGTATGATGAAAAGATCCAACCCTGACACACACTCTTCCTGATTTTAGACCTTGCAGTATCTCCTTGTTCTGTTCAAACTACTGCCTATTGGTCTATGTATGGATTCCTCCTAAGCACAATTAAATGTTCTGGAATTCCCATTCTTTGCAATGTCACCCATAATTTGTTATGATCTACATAGTCAAATGTCTTTGCATAATCAATAAAACACAGGTAAACATTTTTTCTAATATTCTTTGCTTTCAGCTGAGATCCATCTGATATCAGCAATGATAGCCCTTATTCCACATCTTTTGAATCCAGCTTGAATTTCTGAAAGTTCCCTGTCAATGTCCTGCTGAAACATTTTTTAATTATCTTCAGCAAAAATTTACTTATGTGTGATATTCATGATATTATTTGATAATTTCCACATTCTGTTGGATCACTTTGGAATGGACACAAGTATGCATCTCTTCCAGTTGGTTAGCCAGGTAGCTGTCTTCCAAATTTCTTAGCCTAAATGAGTAAGGACTCAAGTGCTGCATCTGTTTGTTGAAACATCTCAAGGGGTATTTGATAAATTCCTGGAGTCTTTTTTTTAGCCAATTCTTTCACTGTTGACTGGATTCTTCCCTCAATGCCATTGGTTCTTGATCATATGCCACCTCCTGAAATAGTTGAACATCAACCTGTTCTTTCTGGTACAGTGACTCTGTGTATTCCTTCCACCTTCTTTTGATGTTTCCTGAATCATTCAATATTTTGTACCTATAATCCTTCAGTATTACAACTTGAGGCTTGAATATTTTCTTCAGTTCTTTCAGCTTGAGAAATGCTAAACGTGTGTTTCCCTTTTAGTTTTCTAATTCCAAGTTTTGCACATTTCATTATTATACTTTACTTTACCTTCTCAATCCACATGATGAAATCTTCTGTTCATCTTTTTCATTTTGTCATTTCTTCCATTCTCCTGAGCTACTCTCCATTCAAGAGCAAGTTTCAGAGTCTTGTTTGATATCCATTTTGGCCTTTTCTCCCTTTCTTGTCTTTTCAAATGCTCCTTGGAAGCAAGAATGGCCAAACTTCATCTCACCTACTTTGGTCATGTTGTCAGAAGGAACCATTCCCTGCAGAAGGATATCATGCTTGTTAAAGTGGAGGGTCAGCAATAGAGGGGAAGACCCTCAACAAGATGGATTGACACAATGGCTGCAATGATGGGCTCAGATACAGCAAGGTTTGTGAGGAGGGCACAGGACCAAGCAGTATTTCATTCTGTTGTACATAAGGTCACTGTGAGTCAGAGATGACTTGACAACTCCTAAGAACAACAACAACAACATGCTCAAGGTCATATTTTGGCTCTCGTGGGCTTGTTTTAATTTTATTCAGCTTCAATTTGAACTTGCATATGAACAATTGATGGTCTGTTCCACCGTCAGCCCCTGTCTTTGTTTTAACTGAAGATATTGAACTTCTCTTTTGCCTCATTCCAAATAACAACAACAACAACAACATAGTGATAATTGATTTAATTCTGTATATCTGTGTATCTCTGTATATCATCTGGTAAGGTCCACATGTATAGCTGCTGTTATGTTGTTGCAAAAAGTATTAGCAATGAATAAGTCAATGGTCTTGAAAAATTGTATCATGCTATCTTCACATAATTTCTATCACCAAACCTATATTTTCCAACTACTGATGATTCTTTGTTTCTAACTTTTGGATTCCAATCACCAGTCATAATCAGTTTTCACAACCGGACCAATAAGCAACATCATAATAAATGGAAAAAGATTGAAGTTGTCAGGGATTTCATTTTATTTGAATACACAATCAACACCCATGGAATCAGCAACCAGGAAATCATATTGCACTGGGCAAAGGTACTGCAGAAAACCTCTTTAAAGTGTTAAGAAGCAAAGCTGTCTCTTTGGAGACTAAGGTGTGTCTAACCTATGCCATGATATTTTCAATCACCTCACAGGCATATGAAATTTGGACAATTAATAAGGAAGACTGAAGAAGAGTTAATACCTTTGAACTGTGGTGTTGGCAAAGAATACTGAAAATACCATGAACTGCTAAAAGAACGAACAAATATGTCCTGGAAGAAGTACAGCTGGAATGCTCTTTGGAAGTGAGAATGGCCAGATTTCATCTCATCTACTTTGGTAATGTTGTCAGAAAGGGGCATTACCTGGAGAAGGATATCATGTTTAGTAAAGTATATGGTCAGCAAAAAAGGGGAAGACCCTCAACTAGATGGATTGATACAGTGGCAGCAATGATGAGCTCAATTATAGCAATGATTGTGACAGTGGCACAGGATCAGGCAGTGTTGTTGTTGTTGTTGTAGTACATGGGGTCGCTATGAATGGGAGCCAATTTGGAGGCATTTAACAACAGTAACAATTTTTAATCTCTTATCTCTTAGTCTCCACCCTCTGATAAGAATTGGGGTGGGATGGGGGTTGGGTTCTTTAAGCACAGAGCTTCTTTGTCCCTAAGAAGTATGCTTCTTCCTCTTGTCAGAGCACAATATTCTCACTCTCCATTCTGAGAGGCTCCATTGAGCCTCTACCTTCCCATGCTTTTATTGACATCACCATGGGCCTCTTGAGCTTAATCGTCACAGGGCTCCAAGGTGATCTGTGTTTAGCTGATCTGGTTTACCTCACACAAATTGTCTTCACATGCGGTTCTACTCTCAAAACAAGGACGAAAAGGCCAAATTTTCTACTGCAAGGGGATTCCATACCCCCTAGTTCACTGAAAATAGAGAGGAAGAAAACCATATCACCTCCCACTGTTCCCTCAATACCTCAAATACTATACATAGCAGGAAATTATCTGGACCAGGTGAGGGTAGCAGGTTCAATTGAGTATTAAACATCACAACAGCTCAATTGTTTTCTATCTTAATTTAAATGCATATGTATAAATAAATGTATAAATGTATTCCTTTACCCCCAAGGGATTGTTTTGCACACTTCCTGGGAAGAGCCCATTCCACTTTGGAAACCACTGACATATGTAAAGTGTCTGTGGACTGAAGCATGCATACAATGACAGTTGCATTACTCTTCTCAGTGGCATTACTAGGGTTGATGTCATCTCCCATGAAAGGAGCCAGCCAGCGAATACCCTCCTCATAGGTGGAGGTGCCAGCTTTGCCTCTGCACTGGGGTGAGCACTGTGCAGCACAGCCCTACCTCTTGTAGCTTTTCCCCCTCCCCATTATCCCCTCTCTGGTGGCCAGAAGCTCCTCCACTCTCCCATTGGCCAAGGTGGAGACCTTCCTCCCCACCCAATGGTTATGCCCACACCCTGAATGAAGGGTACCGAAGGAGGAGGTTGACAAATTACCACACTGGGTGATGAATGACACCAACTCTAGTGATGACACTGCCTTGGCAGCCCCTCACCTGCAGTGCCAACCCTTCTGTTGCCATTGTTGCTGTTACCATGGACCCTGGAGTCATTTTCTTTTCACTCCCTCTGACAGCGTCTGGGGATGCAGTTCACACTCCCCTCAGTGACACCACTGACTCTTCTCACTAATTATCACAAGTGACAGTCTTTAATTTACATTCCTGATTGGTGTTACACTGGAAGCACAGGTCTACAGTTTTGACTTGACCATTTTATTATGGTTACTGATAAAAGTTTTATATCATGAAGGATTAAAATATTTTTGTAGCTTATTTTAAATGTATTTCACTATTAAAAATGGCCAATATGCATTAGATATTTGTGTTAAATTGAATCTTTTTTTCTACTTTAACTTTTCTGAATCAATAATCATCTTCTCTAGTGACTCAGAAATCAGGGGGATATTACAAATAGTGTAGTGCAGCCTTCCCTCTGTACTTTTAAGGCTTTTGTAGTGGCCTGTGAATCAAGTTCCTATTTATAAATTTGTTTATAAGGATGAATAGATTTGAAGGTTCTAATTGACCTACAGGAGCTCTGGTAGCATAGTGCCTAAGGCACTTGACTGCTAACCAGAAATTTGGTGGTTCAAACCCACCAACCACTCCCCAGAAGGAAGGTTGGGCAATCCTACTTCCGTAGTGATACTGCCTTGGAAACCCAAAGAGGGGTCGCTATGAGTAGGATCCGACTTAATGGCACATAACAACAACAACAATTGACCTACTGTAAAGCCTGAAAGGGAGCTCTGGTAGCGTAGTGGCTAAGGCACTTGACTGCTAACCAGAAGGCTGGTGGTTCAAACCCACCAGCCACTCCTCGGAAGGAAGGTTGGGCAATCCTACTTCCGTAGTGATACTGCCTCGGAAACCCAAGGAGGGGTCGCTATGAGTCGGGGCCGACTCGACAGCACATAACAACAACAACAACAACAACAACAAAGCCTGAAAGGTCTCTTAACCAGAAGCCTTTAGTATGGAGATTGACACGTCCCATGCTGAGCCCTAATGCCTCCAGGTAGATTGACACGTCCCATGCTGAGCCCTAATACCTATACTAAATGTCCCATACCTCAGAGCCTTTTATCAGAAATCTGCATGGCTCCAAAAAGCCTCTCACCCACCTTTGAAGACTATGAAGGCTCTCACCCCCGGGGTTTCGCAGAGAATATGCACATATCAAAGAGATCCACCTGGCCCCGAGAAATCTCTCACTCTCCTTTGAAACCAGGGGAATTCCAACCTGCCCCAAATTCCCAATCCCCTATCATAAAAACCAAATTATCTACTCTATCCTATGTTTCTCTATAAATATTTCTTAATGTAAGAGCACAGGGTCTTTTGCTCAACCCACTGCTAGGGTGAAAGCAAGGACCCTAACTTAAGTTAGCTAATAAACTTTCCTATTGCTTTTTGCATTGTCGCATGTTGGCAATTTATTCACCCCGAACTACTCCTTCATAACCTGGGCACAACATTTGGTTCCCTGACCAGGAAAGGAGAATTCGAAGTGAGTAAAGGCTGTCTGCGATATTAGGAAAGTCTCAGGAAAGGCCAGCAGGACTAGATATGCCCTTTTCGTGAGGGCACTAGTCTATCAGGAAAAACTGGAATACGGCAGACACGCCAACTGAGTGAGGAAAAGAGTTTTTTTTTTCCACTCACGGGCAGGCTGTGGGCACTTTTTCTGGGTAAGAGCAGTCCACTTCAGGGAAGGGGAGAGGCCCCTTCAATCTGTGGTGCAGGAACGAGATCTCTTCTGGGTGTGGAATAATTGTGCTGTCTGTGTGGCCACTGTCTTCTACTTGTTTTTCTGTGTTTCCTTGAAGGAGGTTAAAATGGGACAGAAACAGACTACCCCTCTGTCCCTGATGATTGAACATTTTTCAGAGCTTAAAACCAGAGGATCTAATTTGTCTGTGAAAATTAAGAAAAATAAACTAATAACTTTTTTCTCTTCGGAATGGCCCTCTCTTGAAGTGGGATGGCCGCTGGAAGGCTCACTGGATGGAAAGGTGATCGCAGCCGTTTTCGACCGAGTCCAAGTGCCAGGCCCCTGTGGGCGCCCGGACCAATTTCCTTACATTTTAGTGTGGCATGATATAGTGACTAACCTGCCCCCATGGCTAAAACCTTTTCTTCCCAACCCCTCTGTTAAGGTATTAACATCCTCACTCCAGACCAGTGAAAAGGAGAAGCCAAAACGACCTGTCTCCTGAGCCGCTGTTTCACCAGTTTTACCTGATTCCCAGGTCGACCTTGATCTGATGGATCTAGAAAGCAGCATGTCTCCACCTCCCTATGCCCCTCCACCACCTCCCCACCCTCTCCAGTTTCCACAAGTGTCGGGAGGGAATGGAGCGAATGCTCCAAGTGCGCCGCCCGTCATTACGGGCCCAGCCTCTGGTCTCCGCCCACGCCAGAGGGGCTCTCAGGAGGCTGAAGCCCCATCATCTGCTGTCCAGGTGCTGCCTCTCAGAGCGGTTGGCCCGCCCCGTGAGGATGGAAGCAGAACCTGGCAGTACTGGCGGTTTTCAACATCAGACCTGTATAACTGGAAAGGGCAAAATGCCCCCTTTTCTGAAAACCCCCAAAGCCTAATTAATTTGTTAGAATCTATATTGTTTACTCATAACCCCACTTGGGATGATTGTCAGCAGCTATTGCAGGTTTTGTTCACCACTGAAGAAAAAGAAAGGATATTGACTGAGGCCAGGAAACGTGTGCCCGGAGATAATGGACAACCTACCACACTACAGAATTTAATTGATGCTGGATTCCCATTATCTCGTCCCTGGTTGGAACTATGAACTACCGGAGGTTAAGGAGAGTCTCCAAAAGTATCGCCAGATTCTAATGGCCGGTCTCCGAGCAGCGGCAAGGAAGCCGACTAATTTGGCCAAGGTAAACTTAGTTAGGCAGGAGCCAACAGAGAGCCCTGCAGCATATCTAGAGAGGTTGATGGATGCATTTAGGCTGTATACTCCCATGGATCCGCTAGCTGATGAGAATAGAGCAGCAGTGGTTCTATCTTTTGTAAGCCAAG
>NW_006921987.1:447361-449298 GCF_000298275.1 Orycteropus afer afer | reverse complement strand
ATGGATACAAATATCTCTTAGTGTTAGTGGATACTTTCTCAGGATGGGTGGAAGCATACCCCACCAGAAGGGAAACAGCCTTGGTAGTGGCCAAGAAAATTTTAGAAGAGATAGTACCCAGATATGGAATGCCTAGAACATTAGGATCAGACAATGGACCAGCTTTTGTAAGTAAAGTTATCCAGGGCTTGACCTCAACTCTGGGGGTGAATTGGAAACTACATTGTGAATATAACCCTCAGAGTTTGGGGCACGTAGAAAGGATGAATAGGACTCTAAAGGAGACCCTATATAAATTGGCAATAGAAACTGGCGGAGACTGGGTGACCCTCCTCCCCTTTGCGCTATACCGGGCTAGGAACATCCCGTATACTCTAAATCTGACCCCATTTGAAATAATGTATGGGACGCCACCCCCTATTATTTCCAGCCTGGAAAAATGTCCCAGTGACTTGTCAAAAGATTTAATCTTGGAAATGAAGACTCTCCAAGTAATTCAAAGGGAATTATGGCCCAAACTTCAGGCCATATATGAAGGTCCTCTTAGTGAACAGGGGATTGTCCATGAGTTTGAGCCAGGGGATTGTCCATGAGTTTGAGCCAGGGGATTGGGTATGGGTAAAAAGGCACCAGAAAAAGACACTGCAACCAAAATGGAGGGGACCTTATGTTGTCGTTCTTGTGACCCCCACTGCTGTTAAGGTAGACGGAGTCAGCGCCTGGATACACAACTCCCATATCAGGAGAGCCAACCAGACGGAACAGTTGTCTGCACGAGTGAATTGGAAGGCATACTCCAATCCTGAAAACCCGCTGAAAGTCAAGTTAATGCAGCACCATGGAGATTAGATCCTTCTCGCCCTCACCCTAAGCTTCTACTGCCTCACAATAAGTATCGCGGCTCACCAACCCTATAAAGTTACATGGAGAATCTGCAACGGACTAACCCATGAGACTTTGAACTCCACCACCCATACCACCCCCCTTAATGTCTGGTGGTCTGATTTATTTTTCTCCCTCGCGACCCTTACTGGCTGTTCTTGGGATGAAGGTTTTATCCGTAAGATGGGGTTTTTTGCATGCCCTGGGTACAAGGAAAATGTTCAACAATGTGGGGGCTCAATTGGTATTACTGCAAAAATTGGAGTTGCATGACTTCAAATGATGGGGAATGGAAGTGGCATGTAAAAACCCAGGACTATGTAACATTCTCCTTTGCCGAGCCCAGGTATACTTATGCGTTAGGAAAGTGTAAGAAATGTGATTGGATAAAAGCCTCATTCACTGAACAAGGAAAGAAAGAATTAGCTAAGTGGAAATCTGGGCTACTTGGGGTCTCCAAATTTGGTATAGGGGATATCCCTCTGGGGTGATAACCATTGTACAGCAAATAGAACCCTTAGATACTGGGTCAGTGGGTCCAAATGAAGTGTTAAACCCCCTGGAAAAAGAAACCTTACCCCCTACAAGGGAGTTGGTGAAAGAACCGAGCACTGTAACTCCTGATGTTACAGACTCTCTTTGGGATTTAATGCTAGCAGCCTACCAAACACTTAACCATACTAGTCCTAATTTGACTCAAGCCTGCTGGCTCTGTTACGATGCAAAGCCTCCGTTTTATGAAGCAGTAGGCATTAACACCTCTTTCAGCTATTCTCATGACCTGAACCCAAAGAATTGCTCTTGGAAAGACCGTAAGGTAGGGATTACTATACAACGTGTGACGGGAAAGGGCTTATGCGTAGGGAAGCCCCCCAACTCCCCAGAACGTTGTACCTCATATACTGAAATAAACCCGTCCTTTAATTGGATTATTCCCAGGGAAGGGGGTTGGTGGCTTTGCTCGAAAGCGGGACTTTTACCCTGTTTAAACTTGGAAGTACTTAATCTGTCCTCAGATCATTGTATACTGGTGACTGTCCTGCCCCGAATTCTTT
>NW_006921987.1:436078-446986 GCF_000298275.1 Orycteropus afer afer | reverse complement strand
ACCTTTGAAACCGGGGGAATTCCAACCTGCCCCAAATTCCCAAACCCCTATCATAAAAACCAAATTATCTACTCCACCCTATGTTTCTCTATAAATATTTCTTAATGTAAGAGCACGGGGTCTTTTGCTCAACCCACTGCTAGGGTGAAAGCAAGGACCCTAACTTAAGTTAGCTAATAAACTTTCCTATTGCTTTTTGCATTGTTGCATGTTGGCAATTTATTCACCCTTAACTACTCCTTCATAACCTGGGCACAACACTACAAATAAACCTTTTGGAGCAAAATCAATTTGTAAATCAAGGACTTCTTGTTACATGGACTGTTAAAAGTTTATGTGAAAAGAAAATAAATTTATCAAAGGAACGGCATGGGGAGAATCCACTATATGAGGTCACAGTTTTATATCTGGAATGAAGATGATCAATAAAGTCAAGAACAGACTGAGTAGATTAAAACTGGCAATTTTTTCAAATCCAGGGATGCTATAAGGTAATTGTGGGATTATAAATAAATGTACATTATATACTTGGAGAATAGTTTTAGATTTGATGAAATATCAAGATGAGTAGGAAAAAAAAAACCTTCTTAAAGAAAAAAAAGTTTCAACATTAGCAGGTAACACTTTCCCTTCTGAATGTGTTATTTTACATAACTTGGCAAAATTTCTTTACATATAAAATCTCTCCAACCTATTTATTGAAAATAATTTAGTGCAGTGATTGAAAGCAAATCTTTTCACTTTAGACCTTTATTCAAATCTCACTTCCATTGCCTGCTAATACTTGGCTTTTGACAAATTCCTTAACTTCCCTAGGTCTCAGTTTCTCTACCTGTAAAATGGAAGTAAAGAATCATCCCTCTCGTGGCCATTGTCAGGATTAAATGAGACAGCCCATTTAAAGCACTTGGAATAGCACCTGACATATACATTATATATGTACACAGTGTATTCTAGAAATCTTTATTTAATGTGATTTTAATGCTTATTATTTACTTATTGTCTGTAGTAAGAGGGTGGGAAAGTTTAACCTTTGATCATGCATTCTGCTTAATGATTTTGAAGTCATTGCATTTGGCTATAGGGATATAAGAAACCTCCATATAAGCACAATGGAGATTATTATTTCTTTGAGAAAATTGGAGGAAGTGGAAGTTTTATTCAATAACCAGAAGTTACTATAAAATTAAAATAACACTCATTTTTTGTCATCCATGCAGATAATATTGCTGACAAAACATGCTCCATCAAAATTGGCTTTACCATTCTCTCTTTGCCCTCCAAAAAAGGTTATCACCAAGTTCACATACAACCTTAACTACTACATTCCATCCCTTGTCAGCTTGACAGCTGTAAAGATATCCTTCATTGGGTGGCTCAACTCTCTTACCCATCTGAGTGGTGACTTCATCCCCCTGATCTGTCAGGCCCCTTTATTCTGCCCTTTGGGCATGGTAGCCCCATCCCATCACTTTTGGGCAGCAGACATGGCCCCTTCCCACTGATGCTCATGTATGGCAGCCCCACATTACAGAAGCCAGGTAATAAAGATCTGACTCTTTGGAAACTAGAAGACTGTGATGGCTCCATTCTTTGAAATCCCAGAGGCCATAGTCCTACACTTAAAGACTGAGGCAGCTCTGCTTCCCATTTCCTTCCTTGGTCTCTTCAGCTTCTGCCAATTAGGGCTTGATAACAACCCACACTGCCAGGAGTCTTCCTGCCCAAAGGCAGTCAGCTTCCTCACTCTGTGGCCTAGCAAGGCTGTCTTTTTGTCTCATGCTACTCTCTGAACTCTGCTGCTGCCATCTTTCTGCCTGTCTCTCTGCCGTGGTCTCAGCACAGGGATCTTGGATTCAAGGACATGCTCCACTTCATCAATGTGCTTCCACATTTTAGGTATCTGTTAGAGCAGCACCCCACTCTCTCAGTACCAAATTCTGTCTTGCTTCTTTAGTGCTGCTATAACAGAAATACCGTAAGCAGATGGCTTAACAAACAGGAATTTATTCTCTACAGCTTGGGAGGCTAGAAGTCCAAATTCAGAGTGTTAGCTGTAGGGGCTGGGTAAAGGTCCCTCAACCTTGGGCTTCAGCTCTGCCTCTTATTTCAGGCCCACTGGAGCTAGTGGCATCTTTTAACTCAGACACCTGCTGATTGCTGAGGCTGATGAACTAAAGGTCAGCAGGTAAAATGACAAGATCAGCAGGAAACAGCAGGCCATGGGTTCAAGTCCAGGAACTGTAGATGAAGACTTGGACAAAAGCAGGATCCACATGTGCCCAAAAGTTAGAAACCTTCCTCAATGCTCCTCCTTAGACATTGGAAGTAGGTCACACCCTGAAGACAGTGCTGAGCTGCTCACAGCAGATTCCACTATGGAGATGATTATACCCTTATCATGCAGAGTAACTATACCAGCTGCCCAGCCACTGAAAACCAGGACCCAGCTGGTTGACACACAACCTTAATTACTATAGGTATTACACATAGTTACAGGATGATTTTTCATTGTTATCGTTAGGTGCTGTTGAGTCGTTTCCGACTCATAGTGACCCCATGCACAGCAGAACGAAACACTGCCCGATCCCACGCCAGCTCCATGATCCCTGCTATACTTGAGCCCATCATTGCAGCCACCATGTCAATCCATTTCGTTGAAGGCCTTCCCCTCTTTCGTCAACCCTCAACCCTACCAAGCATGACATCCTTCTCCAGGGAATGGTCCCTTCTGACAACATGACCGATTAATTGTGTGATAATATATCAGACAGTGTTTCTTTGCTATTCATAAGGTTTTCCCTGGCCAATTCTTTGAGAAGTGAATGGCCTCTTCTTTCTTCCTAGTCTGTCTCAGTCTGTAAACTGGGCTGATACTGGTATGCCATGTGCATCCCGCTGGGATTGAAATACCAGTGGCTCAGCCTGAAAACTCACATCCACACGTCACCACGGTAGGGCAAACTGACAGACAAGTTTGGTTTAGAGATCCAATTTTTCATTGGGGAGTCATAATTCTTGCTTCTTTTGATGTTGCTCTCTCTGAAACATGTAAAATATACACCGTAAAATATACATTATTATGGTAATAGGTAACAAATAAATTATAGGGAGGAGAAGAAAGCATTTGTGCTTGAGCTCACGGTTGTGGGTAGGAAGTGTATTTAAGGGTAGGGGAATAGGAGAGAAAAAGGTAGAAATAGGGACATAGAGCATTGCTCTATAACTTAAAAAAGACAAATGATAATTGGTAGAGAACAAGTTCAAGTTTTCAAACTGTGACATGAGTGAAGGCACTGTTTGAAAACTTCAACACTAATTGTTTTCTCAGAGCTAGAGTTTTACTTAGGAGTTCTGGTGGCACAGTGCCTAAAGCATTTGACCACTAACCAGAAGGCTGGTAGTTCAAACCCACCAGCCACTCCTCAGAAGGAAGGTTGGGTAATCTAGTTCTGTATCTGAGTGTCCTCGTATGTCTGTCATCTATCTTGGCCGTTCATTTTTCCCTGTCACATGTTGATTCGTTTCTTCACCCTTTCCCAAGGCTGCTTCTTGCCGCTGAAACCAGTCATCACAATGCCGAACTCTTTTTTCCTCTTCATGCTTCCTTTGTATTCACTTTAATCAGCAAGAGTGTCCTCGTTTTCTGTTGCTCATTGAAAAACCATACAAATCAATGGATTATTTTGTTCTTTTGTTTTTCAAAGTTAAAAGGCTTTTCGAGGGTACTGAGCTAAAGCTGTTGTTGTTGTTACGTGCCACTGAGTCAGACCCAACTCATAAGGACCTCTCCTTGGGTTTCCGAGGTGGTATCACTATGGAAGTAGATTGCCCAACCTTTCTTTCGAGGAGTGGTTGGTGGGTTTGAACTGCCAGGCTTCTTGTTAGCAGTCA
The DNA here is from genome assembly GCF_000298275.1 of Orycteropus afer afer. Lineage (NCBI taxonomy): Eukaryota > Metazoa > Chordata > Mammalia > Tubulidentata > Orycteropodidae > Orycteropus > Orycteropus afer. The sequence goes on along the minus strand of NW_006921987.1, from coordinate 443,092 downwards.
AGTGCCTTAGGCACTACACTACCAGAGCTCAGAGAAGGGGTAGTTCACAGAGAATGTGTAGGTCAAGGGGGGTGTGTGTGGCAGGCTATTCAAGTATGATTGGAAGTGAAACTTTTCCAAATGTGTTAAAAGAAGTTTCTTGCCTTTTCTTCATGATGTTATTGAAGCTGAGATGTGTGTTTCTAATATGCTTTTTAATAAAGTCAACACAAGAAAAACAATTTCTCATGATCAAGGTTAATACTCCATCACCCCTTTCCTGAAATAATTTGTAACCACTTAAAATTGCAGGAGCACTAGAAAGTTTTTCCTTCTGCTTCTCACTTACTCTTCTTTGCATTTTTCACCCTCAAATTGTCATTTGGCAAAGGTAAACATTTTCTTCAATATGGATTCAATTCTCCCAATCCAGTCATTCTGAAAATTTTCAACTGTGTTATTATTTACCTATGACTAAAATTCAATTCCATGCATCACACTTCTGTCACATACAAATACCCCCAAATATTTATAAGTAAAAATAAGTCTCTATCTAGCTTCCTACAAGTACAAAATACCATTTTTATCTGCAGTGATTCTAGTTATGCTACTCAGTTTAAGTCTCATTAATGAAAGTAAGTGAATTCAGAGTATGTTAAGAGTTAGCAAAAATACCTCACATAACAAGGCAAAGTAATGAAATAATTATATGAAATGATGTAGCATTCCTGTTTCCTGTTGAAATTTTAATCAACTCTACTTAGATTAGCTCCTGATGAAGATGATGCAGAATGTAGTTATTCCCTTCATGATTATGGCCTTCAGAGATTTCTCTAAGAGTATTTTCTTGTAGGTCTCAAAAAAAGTAGTGAAATACATTCATCCACTAGAAATTAATATATGTTACCCCTGTAAATAATGGAGGCACTCACAACCTTTAGGAAACAATCATATTCCATTGAAGTATTCTCAAAATAATGCTAGACTTATGTCTACTTGGTTTCATTGATGTCTTTGTTTATATTCCTGTAGCACAGGGTGATATTTATATAAAGGGAGCCCTAAAATGAGTCATTATATACTTCATCTTTGGATGTTTGTTTCTTGGAGCAGAGGACAAGTTACCGGTTTTCTTTGTATAAATTCGTTTCTAATTAGGGCTAACCTGCTTTCTGAGACTTTCCTTGAAGGTAAACTAAAAGCAACTCTGAGATGTGTGTGTGTGTGTGTGTGTGTGTGTGTGTGTTTGTGCATCAATGAGAAAGGCACACTAACAGACAATTATCTAGATTACTGTCTATAGTTAAATAAGTATCAGTAATTGCATTGGACTATTTAGGACCAAATGAAACAAAGGTGGCTCATTTGTCTATGTATTAATTTCAGTTGTTGCTATAAGAGCAGGGTTACCTCCTAACTTTAACAGACAATTCATGGCATTTATTCTACATGTTAAGTTTGTTTTTAAAATGTCCATCCTTAATCCATTTAGATATATTTTCTAAACCTATTTCCAAAAATAGCCTTCTGGTTAAAAAAGATGATGTTTCCATGTTCTTGGCCCTGCTTGAGCTACCCAATTATTTGTACAGAAATCTAGCAACTTGATATTTATTTCTTAAATTTCTCTTCCTCTTCAGTAGCAAAGAAATCTCAGATATATCATCATAATTATTTTACCACATCTCTTTTAAGGAAAAAATGTTATCCCTTGTCTACAAACATTACTCAATATGACTTTAGACATGTTTTCATGGTGGTTTTAACTCTAGTTCTTTCAAGTTCAAAAGAAAAATATTTTCCTTTAATTACCCTTAGTTGGATTTTGTAAAGCTAACTCTAACTTTCTGGAAATTTTCGGGTAAAATCTCATGCACATGCTAAAAGAGCAGAATGATTTCTGACATGATGACTGGCTTCCTTTCTTAGTGCTGCTGTAGCAAAAATACCACAAGTGGGTAGCTTTAAAGAACAGAAACTGATTTCTCACAGTTTAGGAGGCTAGACATATGTATTATAAGTTACATGTGTACTATACCAATATACTCCTACCTGCACAATCACTTTGTATGCAAAAGAAATGAGATACACGTGTTGCATTCAGGAAGCTGTTTCCTTCGCTACTTCCAGTTACATCTACTATGTCTGGTTCCCCGATTGGGATTTTTGGAACTGTATTAAAACCTTATGGGACCACGGACAGATATGTAGTCACATGGTGAGACAGGTAGAGGGTGACAGGACCTGAAGGTTAACTAAAGACACAAGCTGCAAGCCTAACTGCTGGAGCTAAAGGTCAAACCATGTCCCGGAACATAGGCTACAGAAATAAGCAGCAACCCATTGAGTTACGTGCTTTACTTCCTTGCAAGATGTTCTGCAGGCAAGCTAGTTTGAGTCAGCTCTCCAAGCATGTGCACAACACCGTCGGATGACTGCTATATGACCTTCCTGGGGTGGCAGTATTGAGGCAAAGGCCCTGTAGTGGGATTTGAACTGACGCCCTGAGAGACAGCATATGTGCAAGTATCCCAGCAACCCTTGCAACTCCTGTGCACTCACCCAGTTTCCATAGTGCCATCCCTTTCTTGGAAAATACCACCACTTTTCAGAAATCCCCTACCTATTTCATGAATAAAGATCAAGCCTCTTTCGACTCAAAACCCTTTAAAAATCCCAGTAAATCTTTGCTCAGGGAGACAAAGGCTAGCATTACTTGCTACATTTTTGTCTCCTCTTGCAAGCTACTTTCTCTTAACAAAAGCTTTGCTCATGCCGAAAATCAAAGCCTCTCCTAGTCATTCTTGGTCAGTAAAGGCAAGAACCTGATGGGGCTGACCCCTGTCGGGGAAGGGCTCCTTGGAATAATGGTGTCCAAATGGACCTGCAGCACATGACTATATAATGTTAGTTCAATGGTTAGAGTCCAAATCTTTAGAATTCAGGCTTTTACCTTTTAGAAGTTGTCTTAGGAGGGAAGCTTGACCATATTAAAACTTAGCAGAGGTCTTTTGTAGCTAGGGTCAAAGCAAGCCACAGTGGACAGATTATCCATCCAGAGTCTCAGTCTTTAGAGAGAGACTCTAGAGGGAGTTTTTAGTTCTGCCTTCTTTCAATGACTGAGCAGAAATTTGGGATTGTATGTGAAAATTTCACCTCAAAGTCAAACCATAAGGATAGTGTGACTTCAAAGACTAGTATATTATGTCTTTCTTTAGGGTTCGAATTTAGCTGAATATCACATCTTTCTTTTGCAGTTGGAGATTAGGAAGGTTGTTTAGATTTATGTCTCAAATCTCAAAAAACAAACCTAACTCACAGCCGTCAAGTCAGATCTGACTCATAGTGAGCTTTCCTTGGATTTCAAGGTGGTATCTCTACAGTAGATTGCCCAGTCTTCCTTCCAAGGAGTGGCTGGTGGGCTTGAACCTCCAGCCTTCTGGTTAGCAAACACCTTAGGCACTACGCCACCAAAAAGTAACTATATTGTGTTTCTTTGATCACAGGATGCTGGATCAAAGTCAACCTAAAGATGATTTACATTCTTTACATCTATTTCTCTGTTACTAAGTTCAGAAATTTTCTACTTCTAAGTCACATAAATAAGTTTTGAATCTGTGTCTCAAGATCTTTATAAAAACAATGTAACAATGCATCATACACATTACAAAGTCATAAGATTAAGATTATTAAAGGATCATATATGAACTGAGAATGTTATAAGAAATGTACATAACAGGATGATTCTAATAGTTTGAATTCTCCAAGCTTAAGGAACAAATTTTTGAGCCATAGTTTTACTTACTAATTCTGATGCCTATCGTCTTGTTCGAGCTATATATTCACAAATTTTGTATTCACAAGTTAGTATGTTTTAAAAGAAAGAATACCAGTGATTTTTGTAGGTAAATTGGACCTGGATTTGACTCTCTACTCTGTTGTTTTTGTTGGTGTTGTTAGGTGCCATTGAGTTGGCTCTGACTCATAGCAACCCTACGTACAACAGAGCAAAACATGGCCCGGTCTTGTGCCAGCCTCACAATTCTTGCTGTACTTGAGCCCATTATTGCAGCTACTGTGTCAATCTATTTCGTTGAGATGTGAGAGAGCTCACAGAGTAGAATCTCTACTCTACTCTCTATAAATCTTTGGCAGACTTATTAATTGTTCTAAGTATCATTTTCCATAGTTGTAAAATGAGTTACCATGAGTTAAAACCAACTTGATGTCTGGGAACAACAGCAACACAAAATGTGAATAGTAAGTATTTCCACATAGGTTCTTGAAGGAATTAGAAACTATGTATCATATATAAATAATTTAGCACAATGTATATCAAATAATAGACAATGAGTAAAGTTACCATTTCTCCATTTAAGAATTAGGAAGCAGATGCTGCTAGATATCATATAATTTTCTCAAGATAATTGTACACAGCAGAGACAATATTTGAATTAAAATCTGGTGCTGAAATCTTTATTCTACCCTTCTACATGCCACCACTACATTTTCTACTTCAAAGTTAAAAAATAATCACTTGACTTACTCTTTTTAAATGTACAAAAGCAACTTCTAATTAAAATGAATTTTTAATATATTTTTAAGAAGGAATTAAGATTTTTTTTTTTTTTCAAATGTACAGTAGTATAACCTAAATTAGAAGCAGCAAGAACAGTATGGAAAAGAAAAATGTGCATCAACGAAAAATGCAGTCAGGAACGAGACTATAATACACAAAATATATGCATGAAATTAAATTGTAGCTACTCAGTATTTATGGGTCACTGATTTTTTTTTCCCTAAAATATCTGAGAGATGTCAGAAAACTCACAAAGGAAATCACAATCAATTACACAGTTTAGATTGAAACTTAAATATCAAATGTGTAGGTGGAGCACAACAGTGATCTTTATATCAGAAAGTTCATCAAAGGTACTTAGAAAGAAGATGGACTTTCTAATAATGTGACTAACTGTATCCTTCAAACAATAAATAGAATCCTTTAATAAAGGCTGATGAATTTATACTAAAGACAAATAATAAGATGTGAAAAATATTCAAGCCTGTAATACTGATAGGTTAGCAATATAGGTACAAGTACTTTGAGTAGAAAGAATCATTACCTAGAATCCATGGAGAAACATCAGCTTTTCAAGGAAGGGCCATGAAGCCCTGAAATTATATGGAATATTTTGTATGTGAGTGCATATGTGTAGTCTTCTTGGACATTCAAACTGTTATCACCAGAAAATGACAACAAAACAAACAAACAAACGAAACAGAAAAGAAGTCCAAACACTTCACAAAAAATATTTTTTTCTACAGTCCTGGAGTCATGTTCTATGAGAAATTCCACTAGAAAGTCTCATTATCTTACCCTACTAGATATTGTGCAAAACTGATTTTGACATTAAGAACTCTGTAAACTACTCAGAGGATAACTCTTTTTAAGTTGCCAATTGAATGCAGACTTTTGTGCTTAAACAATCAAAGGGACTTGTGCTGGAATGCTTTATAAAACATGTGGCTCCTGAGGTTATCTCACTTCAGTTTAAAGTGAAATGTAATCAGATACATCTCCTAGGATTTGTTGAAATTCTTACAATGACAGGAATTGGAATCATTTTTTAAAATCTGAATTTATGTACACTGATTTGCTCGTTATCTGTCATTATAAATTTCAGGGTATAGATCCAAGGTTCAGGGAAAAAAACTTTGCCAAAAGAGCCTTCACCACAAAACCTGATTGCTCAGAAAACACAGATAAGTCTCCAACAAATATTTATTATTCCCTTCTAATTAGAACCTGTTTACAATTTGAGATTTTTGTCTTATAAAAGCTACCCTTTTATATGCCTTAACACTTGAAATTGTTTTTAATTGTAAACACCTTAAAATGTGCGTATTATATTTTTAAAAGGCCGGAGCCACAGGCGTAGGGCTGCTTGGCTTTGCTTCCAGTGGCTTTATTTTAAGGCGAGTCCCTGAAGAGGTGGGTGCAGAGTTGTTAGGAAGAACTAAGGGAGGCCAACCTGTCTGTCAGTTTATTTCCTGTGGTGGCTTCCATGTTGTTGTGAGGCTGGAGGCTATGCCACTGGTATGGCAAAATGCCAGCAGGGTTACCCAAGGTGGACAGGTTTCAGCAGAACTTCTGGGCTAAGACAGACTCAGAAGAAGGAAGAGGCCATCCACTTCTCAAACAACTGGCCAGTGAAGACATTATGAATAGCAGTGAAAACAATTTCTGATCTATTACTGGGAAATATTTTGAATAGCCCTGAAACATTGTCCAATATAGTGCCAGATGATGAGCCCATTAGATCAGAAGGCATTCAAAATGTGACTGGGGAAGAGTTGACTCCTCAGAGTGGTGATGACTTTAATGATACAGATGGAGTAAAGCTTTCTGGACTTCCAATGGCTGATGTGGCACGACTCAAAATGAGTAGAAACAGCTGCAAACATCCATTAATAATTGGAACATGGAATGTACAAAGTATGAACCAGGAAAATTGGAAGTTGTCAAAAATGAAATGGAATGCATAAAGATCAATATTCTAGGCATTAGTGAGATAAAATGGACTGGGTTTGGCCATTTTGAATCAGACAACCATATAATCTACTATGCCAGGAATGAAAAATTGAAGAGGAATGGTGTAGCATTCATCATCACAAAGACTGTTTCAAGATCTGTCCTGAAGTACAATGCTGTCAGTGATAGGGAAATTTCCATACACCTACAAGGAAGACTAGTCAATACTAATATTATTCAAATTTATGCACCAACCACCAAAGCCAAAGATGAGGAAATTGAACATTTTTTTTTATCAACTTCTGCAGTCTGAAATTGACTGAACATGCAATCAAAATGTATTGGTTATCACAGGTGACTCAAATGAAAAGTTGAAAACAAAGAAGAGTTACTGTAGTTGGAAAATATAGTCTGTTGTTGTTGTTGTTGTTGTTAAGTGCCGTCGAGTCGTTTCCGACTCATAGCGACCCCATGCACAGCAGAACGAAACACTGCCCGATCCC
>NW_006921987.1:420599-429553 GCF_000298275.1 Orycteropus afer afer | reverse complement strand
ATTATCTTCTGTGTCTGTGTTAATTGGTTTCCCTTTTCTTTGTTGAAGAGGGTCTGTGCAATCCTTCTGCCTAGTCCGCCATCTTGCCCCGCCTCTTAAAAAGCTTTTTCAACAACATAAGCAATGGCTATACATGTGAACTTCACCAGATGGAATACACAGGAATAAAATCAACTACATCTGTGGAAAGAGGCAATGGAGAAGTTCAATATCTTCAGCCAAAACAAGGCCAGGAGCTGATTGTAGAACAGACCATCAACTGCTCATATGTTAGTTCAAGTTGAAGTTGAAGGTAATTAAAACAAGTCCACAAGACTCCAAATATGACAATGATAATATCCCTCCTGAATTTAGAGACCATCTAAAAATAACAGAATTGATGCATTGGAAACCAATGATGGAAAACCAGAGGAATTGTGGTATGACATCAAGAACATCATCCATGAAGAAAGCAAAAGGTCATTAAAAAGACAGCAAAGGAAGAAAAGACCAAAATGTATGTGAGAAGACAGTCTGAAACTTGCCCTTGAGCAGAGAATACCTAAATAAATGGAAGGAATTACAAGATAAAAGAGCTGAACAGAAGATTTCAAAGAGCAGCTCCAGAAGACAAAGCCAATTATTATAATGAAATTGTGCAAAGACCTGGAGTAAGCCAAAAGGGAAGAACACACTCAAAATTCCTCAAGCTGAAAGAACTGAGGAAAAGTGTAAGCCTCGAGTTGCAATATTGAAAGAATTCTATGGGCAAAATACTGAATGATGCAGGAAGCATCAAAAGAAGGTGGAAGGAATACACAAAGTCATTGTACCAAAAAGAATAGGTGGATGTTCATCCATTTCAGGAGGTGGCATATGATCCAATGGTATTGAAGGAACAAGTTGAAGTGACACTGAAGGAAGTGGCAAAGAACAAGGCACCAGGAATTGACAGAATACCGATTGATGTTTCAACAAAAGATGCCTCACTGAAGGCACTCACTCAGCTATACCAAGAGATTTGGAAGACAGCTATCTGGCTAATTGACTGGAAGAGACCCATATTTGTATCCATTCCAAAGAAAGGTGATCCCACAGAATGTGGAAATTATTTAACAATATCATTGATATCACGTGCAAGTAAAATCTTACTGAAGATAATTCAAAAACGGTTGCAGCAGAATATTGACAGAAAACTTCCAGAAATGCAAGCTGGGTTCAGAAGAGGATGTGGAATGACAGATATCATAGCTGACATTAGATGGATCTTGGCTTAAAGCAAAGAATGTTTATTTATGTTTTATTGACTATGCAAAACCATTTGCTTGTGTAGATCATAGAAAATTATGGATAACATTGAGAAGCATGGTAATTCCAGAACACTTGATAGCACTCATGAGGAACCTGTACATAGATCAAGAGGCTGGCATTTGAACAGAACAAGGGGATACCACATGGTTCAAAATCAAGAAGGGAGTGCATCAAGGTTGTATACTTTCACCATACTTATTCAATTTATATGCTGAGCAAATAATCCTAGAAGCTGGATTGTATGAAGAAGAATGTGGTATCAGTATTAGAAGATTAATTAACATCCTGCCATATGCAGATGATGCAACGTTGCTTGCTGAAAGTGAGGATGACTTGAAGACTTACTCATGAAGATGAAGACTATAGTCTGTAGTACAGATTACACCTCAATATAAAAAACCTAAAATCCTCAAAATTGGTCCAATAAAGAGTTTCACAATGGATTGAGAGAAAATTAAAGTTGTCAAGGACTTCATATTACTGTTCTACAGTCCACATCAATGGAAGGAGTAGTCAAGAGATCAGATGATGTATTGCATTGGGGAAATTTGCTGCAAAAGACCTCTTCCAAGTGATGAAGAGCAAAGGTGTCTCCTTGAAGACTAAGATGTGCCTAACCCAAGCCATGGTATTTTCAGTTGCCTCTTATGCATGTGAGAGCTGGACAATGAATAAGGAAGACCAAAGAAGAGTTGATGCTTTTGAATCATGGTGTTGGAGAAGAATGCTAAGAGTACCATGGTCTACTAAAAGGACTAACAAATCTGTTCTGGAAGAAGTGCAGCTGGAATGCTACTTGGAAGTCAGAATGGCCAGACTTTGTCTCATCTACTTTGGTCATGTTGCCAGAAGGAACCATTCCCTAGAGAAGGATATCATGCTTGGTAAAGTGGAGGGTCAAAAAAGGGGAAGGCCCTCAATGAGACAGATTGACATAGTGGCTGCCATGGTGGGCTCAGGTATAATAAGAATAATGAGGCTGGCACAGGACCGGTCAGTGTTTCGTTCTGCTGTGCATAGGGTCACTATGAGTTAAAGACAACTCGACAGCACTTAACAACAATAACATTTTTTTAAAATTTCTGTTATGAATATTATCATCTGCTTATTTTTTTATCATTTAAGTCCAAATTCATTTCCAGATTCCAATTATGTTTTGAACTAATCAAATTTTAATTTTCATTAACAATACTGATGTTACAGCATAGTATTTATTTTAAAAAAACTACAAAACATAAAAGAAACTTCAGACAGCCATTTTCAGTCCCATTTTTAATATAGTGTTTTTTTTTTTTCCCTAAATAAACTAAGATAAAGACTTTTTTTTAAAAAAAGCTAATAACATCAGAGATTAATTTAGTTCTCAGAAATAACAGAACTGTATTAAAACTGTCCTTAAATTTGGAATGTTTCCCTTGGGTATTTTTTCTATTTATGTCACCAGCTATAAAATAATGCTTAAATATACTTTAGTTTTAGGGAGTAATCAGCTATGCTAATCATCTCTGAGGGAAAATACATTGCAAACTATAATCTGCAAATATTTTAAACCTTGAAAATAGTGATAGAATCATATATGTCATCAATGGGTGATATACATTCAATACTAATATGTTACTGTTGAAGTTAAAAAGAAGTTAATATTTTATTGAAATCAATATACTGGGTAAATTATTGCTTAATACGTTATTGTTGTTATTGTTATGTGCTGTTGAGTTGGACCCGACTCATTGCGACCCCTCCTTGGGTTTTTGAGGCGGTATCATTAGGGAAGTAGATTGCCTAATTTTCCTTCTGAGGAGTGGCTTGTGGGTTTGAACCACCAGCCTTCTGGTTAGCAGTCAAGTGCCTTAGGCACTACACTACCAGAGCTCCTGATATATCATTTTAAAAATGAAGCAACTTTTAATATTTACATTGCATATCATTGGTTGTCAAAGCAGCTTCCAGGTAACCTAAAAATATGCTTCTCTTTAATCTATTGGCAATTACCACCCAAAAAATAGGAACCTCCTATTCCAGAAATCATAAATTATGTGATTAATTAAATGAAATTAAAATTGTATAATATAACATAAAGAGGTTGGCCGTTTATCATTTAATCCTATCCTCTTATTTTAGATAGGAGAAAGTTGAAAATACTAATAGCACTGGGTTAATCTCAAAAGATCTGAGATAAACTATCTGTACTTAGACAATCATTGTTGTTGCTATTAGTTGTTAGGTGTTGTCAAGCTGTTTCTGACTCATAGCGACACTAAGCACACCAGAATGAAACACTGCATGGTCCTGTGCCAGCTTCACAATCCTTGCTATACTTGAACCCATCTTTGTGGTCACTGTGTCAATCCATCTTGTTGGAGGCCTTCCCCTTTTTCATTGATCCTCCATTTTATCAAGCATGATACCCTTCTCCAGGGAATGGTCCCTTCTGACAACATGACCAAAATAGGTAAGTAGGTAATTCTCGCTTCCAAGGAGCATTATAGCTGCACTTCTTCCAGGACAGATTTGTTAGTCTTTTTAGCAGATCATGATACTCTAAACATTCTTCTCCAACACCACAACTCAAAAGCATCAACTCTTCTTTGGTCTTCCTTATTCATTGTCCAGCTCTCACATGCATAAAAACAAACAAGCAAACAAAAAAACCCCACTAGCTGTCGAGTCAGATCCTACTCATAGCAACCTCTCCTTGGGTTTGCATGGCGGTATCACTACGGAAGTAGATTGCCCAACCTTCCTTCTGAGAAGTGGCTGGTAGGTTTGAACTGCCAGCCTCTAGTTAGCAGTCAAATGCCTTAGGCACTGCACCACCAGAGCTGCATTATCAGTGATATTGTTTGATAATTTCCACATTCTGGGGGATCACCTTTCTTTGGAATGGGTACAAATATGGATATCTTCCAGTCAGTTGGCCAGGTAGCAGTCTTCCAAATCTCTTGGCATAGATGATTGAGTGCCTCCAGTGGGGCATGTTTTTGTTGAAACATCTTAGTGGGTTTTCTGTCAATTCCTGGAGCCTTGTTCTTTGCCAATTCTCTCAGTGCAGCTTCAACATCTTCTTTCAATACCATTGGTTCTTGATCATATGCCACCTCCTGAAATGGATGATAATCATTAATAATGTGAATTTCAGAATGTTACTACATCTCCTTAAGTCTGTTTCTAAATATGGGATAATAAGATTTTTCTTGCCAAACTTGGAAATCATGTAAAGATGAAATGAGACAATATGTATGAAATTACTGTTTTGTGACTGATGGAGTGCTATAAAGGAATATTCACAGTCTTGCAAAACCCAACTATGCAGCAGTTTTGGCAAGATGGTGGAATAGGCAGACAAACTACACAGACCCTCTGCAACAAAGCAATGAGAGAACAATTGAAACTAATAGAGAAAACAATCCTGGAACCCAGAGCTTTGAAGGGAAGGATAAAGAAGTGGATTAAACACCAACTAGTGGAAGAACCTGCAGGAAACAACAATGAGACAAATGGAACAGGGGACTGAAGGTTTCATGAGGGCACAGCCATTTTGAATATTTCATGATAGCAGCCTAAGAATCAACTCTGCTTACCACGGATGGCATGGGCAAGGACTGCTTTAGTGTCTGACATACAGAAAGCAAAACAGCAAAGAAGGAGACAAACAGACCTGTGGACTGTTAGTGGCTGTCCTGAGGGTGTAGCCATTTTGATTATTTGAAAGCAGCAGGTACAGCTATTTTTAATATATGCAAGGAGCATTCTTACCTGGTCAGTGACCCACCAATAGATTCCACTTGTGAAGGACAGTACAGACAACCAGACTGGAGGCTGACTAGAAAAGTGTGGCATTCCACTTCTTACTCTTGTGCCCCATACCCCATACCCTCTTGATGAACAAGAGTGTGGATGTCTTCCCACCTCCCACCTTCTTGACTTGCCAGTGTTCCATCACAGTCTGTGCCCTGTCCTGAGTGCCATGACCTGTGCCACATAGATTTGTTGTTGTTGTTTCTTTTTAAATTATTCTTTTTATCTTCTTCCTTTCTTCATCTTTTTTTCTCCCCTCTTCCCCATACCTGGTTCTTGTTTTGTTTTCTTCCTTCTTTCTCTTCCCTTTTCCTGGTTCCCTTCTATTTCCTTTCTTTTGGTTCTTCCCATCCTTGTTTTTCCTTTTGCAGTTTCCCTATTCTTTTATTTGTGCTTTCTTCTCTCATTTCTCCCTTCTCAGATATTGTGGCTTTTCTCTCTCTCTTTTTCTCTTGTCTTTCTTTTATCCTTTTAAAATATATTTTGAAAAATTTTCTTCTTATTTATCCCATTTTTTTTGTGTGTGATTGTTGTTTATTTATATACATTTGAGTCTTTTGTTCTCTCTCTCTTTTTTTATTTCTAGTGTGTTTTAATTTTTTTCTAACTGAATGGCAGACAGCAACTGTTTCCACACAACTCAACTGTACCTGCACCTCCTGCAGCCCCACCCAATGACTGAGGGCTACACTTGCTTTTGCGCCAACTGATCAACAATAGATGTCAGCCAATACCAGCTCAACTCACCCTCAACTGCTCATTATGAACAGCTAACAGAGCTCTGTGCACATGCTATCTTTCTCTATCCCACCTACCAAGAGACAGGTGGTAAGTACCTAAGTACTAACAATTAGTGAATAGAGGAGTATAGTACCCTGCTCACACAGTTACATCAAAACAAAGTAAAGGAAAAAAAAAAATTCTGTGTGAATCACACCAACTAAAACCACAAATTAGACATAAGTATAAAAACACCACAATATCTCAAAGATAATAGATCATCACAGTCCACACAGAGAAGCAAGACCAAGTAGTAGAAAAAAGGGGCCAGGATACAAACCCAGAAAACAACACTGAGGAAGAAACAGCAGTGGAACTCCCTGATAAAGAATTCAAAAGAATTATACTTAGGTGCCTTCAATGGACTAACAGATCAAGGAAAACACTGACAAAATTAAGGAAAACACAGTATTGTTTAGAAAACAATACAAGAACAAATGACAAAATTCAAAGTGCTAGGCTCCAGTGGCTAGGTGAAAGCCCCTCAATCTTGGGCTTCAGCTCTGCCTCTTACTGCTGGTGCACTGGAGCTAGAGGTGTCTCCTCACTCAGGCGGCTGCTGGCTGTTGAGGCTAACAAGCCTAAGGTCGACAAAAAAAAAAAAAAAAAAAAATGGCACAGTCTCAATATTACCAAACAACATAGCAGGCTACTAGTTCAAGTCCAGAGACGGTCCCAAGATTGGCAGGAAACATGGCAGGCTGCTAAATGAAGATTTGGCTACATACAAGGTCCAAGTATGCCAAAACACAGCACAGCATTCCAAAAGCTTCTCCTTATATACTGGAATCAGACCACATCCCTAAGGCAGCTACTCATCTACTCACAGCAGATTCTATCATGGAACTGATTGCCAGACAAATCATGGGTGATGCAATAACTATAACCAGTCACCCAGCAAAACCAGGCCAAGGCAAATTGACATATCACTATACCTACCAGACCAACCAAGAATTACATACCTAGTAAAATTGTCCCTCAAATATGAGGGTGAAATTAGGAGATTTCTAGATAAGCAGGAATTAAAGGGATTTGTTAAAGTCAGACTAACCTTACAAGAGATGCCATTTATCAAATGACTTGAAAAGCAACTAGTTTTGAGTGGGCCCCAGAAAAAGAGAAGGCTCTGTAACAAGTTCAGGCACCAAGCGAGCCCACTCTTCTACTTGGGCCCTATGATGTGCCTGATCCAATTGTGTTTGAGATACCACTGACAGATGGAGATGCTGTTTGAGGTCTTTGGCAGGCCCCTCATTAAATTACACCACAAACTCTTAGGATTTTGAAAAAAAGCCCTGCCTCCTCTGCAGGTAAATATTTCTCTTTTTGGGATACAGCTTTTAGCTGGTTACTGGGCTGAGTACAGACTGAACACTTAACCATGGACCACAAAGTTACCATGTGGCTCCAGCTGCTCATCATGAACTGAGTGTTGCCTGACTCACAGAATCATAAAATAGAACATGCACAGTAGCACTTCATCATTAAAAGGAAGTGGTAAATATGAGAGCAGGCTCAAGCAGGACTTGAAGGCACATGTAAATTACATGAGGAAATAGACCAAATACCCAAGGTTTCTACTCCTATCATATTCCCTTCCTCTGCACCTATATCCTCATAGGGAGCTCCCTACCATTAATTGATGTGGGAAAAGAAAACTTGTGCCTTCTTTACAGATGGTTCTATGTGATATGCTGGCACCATGCAGAAGTGCACAAGAGCAGCGCAAGTCCCTTTCCAGGATCTCCTTGAAGGACAGTGATGAAAGGATATGCTCCAAGTGGGAAGAACTTTGAATAGTACTCTTGGTTGTTCATTTTACTTAAAAGGAGTGATGACCTGATTAGTGACTGTGTCCTAATTCATAGGCTATGGCCCATAGTTTTTCTGGATGGTCAGGGACTTAGAAGGAAAATGATTGGAAAACTGGTGACAAGAAGGTATAGAGAAGAGGCTTATGGATAGACATCTCTGAATGGGCCACAGGAGTGAAGGTATTAGTGTCTCATGTGAATCATCACCACAAAATGATTTTGAAAGAAGAGAATTTTAAAAATCAAATGGATAGGATGGACAGTGAATTCTGTGGAAACCAGTCATTCTCTTTCCTCAGCCACTCCTCTCATTGCCCATAGTAATGAGCCTATGCTCATGGAATTCACTGGTCTTTCCCTGTTCCCAACAGTCCTGAAACAGTTGGCTTGATAGAACAATGGAATGGCATTCCAAAGACACAATCACAGCACCAGCTCTGTGGCTACACCTTGCAAGGACTGGACAATGTTCTCCAAGAGGCTGCATATGCTCTAAACCAGTATTCAATGTATAACACTTCTCTCATAGCCAGGATTGACAAGTACAGGAATCAAGTGGTGTAAATGGGAATGGCACCACTCACTGTTACCTCTAGTGACTCACTTGCAAAATTTTTGGTTTTTGTCCCTGAGACCCTATGCTCTGTGGGTCTACAGTTCTTAATTCCAAAGGGATGAATACTCTTACCTGGACACACAACATTGATTACATTGAACTTGAACTAAAGAATGCCAACCAGACACTTTAGGCTCCTCATTCCTCTGGATCAACAGGCAAAGAAGGGAGTAGTCATATTAGTTAGTATGATTGATCCTGATTACCAAGTGGAAATAGTATTGATATTATATAATGGAGTTAAAGAAGAATATATTAGGAATACAGGAGACCCCTTATGGATTCTTTTAATACTGCCATGTCTTTTGATTAAAGTCAATGGAAAACTCCAAAACTAAAATCAAACTTACTGCCACGGGGTCTATTTTGACTCATAGTAACCCCCACTGGGTTCCCAAGGCTATAAATCTTTACTGGAGCAGACTACCTCATCTTTCCTCTGCACAGCAGCTGGTGAGCTCAAACCAATGAACCTTTAGTTAGCAGCCAAATGCCTTAACCACTACATCACCAGAGCTTTTCAGTAGAAAACTACACCAACACAGTTCTGATATGATTACTAGTAAAGTAGTCACGAATGAAGATTTGAGTCGTTTAAGTGTTTACTGAGGGTAAACAGAATATGGAATGGTTGGTAGAAGAAGATAGTTCCAAAT
>NW_006921987.1:397437-420014 GCF_000298275.1 Orycteropus afer afer | reverse complement strand
TATTAGGGTAGGTGCACTTATGGTTGGATGCATGTTAGTTGTATCATGTTAGACACAAGTATGAATTTATAATAGTCTTCATTAGGAGATTATTATGGATTAAGGGGATGTGTGCAGGTGCCAAGCTGACAAAGGATGTTTAATTGTCAACTTGGCTAGGCTGGAATTCTCAGTAGACAGTGGACTTATTGCTCTTCTCCAATGTAATATAACAAATCATGCTCCATTTTGTGATCTGATGTGAGCAGCCAATTAGTTGAGAAGCCAGTCAGTTGAAAGCCGATCAGTTTCCTTAGGGGTGTGGATTACATCTAATATATAGCTATGTTATGGAAACTCTCTCTGGATATTGCATGTGATTTGTCATCTGACTTCCAGGTCTTGGATAGGAGCCTGCCATCTGACCTGCCAATTTTGCATTCTTCAGCCCCTGCAACCAATGAGTCAGTAGAAGCCTCCAAACTGACACTTGACCCATGGATTTGAAAATTGCTAGTCTCCACAACTATGTCAGAGATTTCTTTGAAATAAATCTTTGTATGTGTGTTTATGTGTGTATACACACATATATGTAGGTTTCCGAGGTGGTATCTCTGTGAAAGCATATTGGCCAATCTTCCTTCTGAGGAGTAGCTGGTGGGTTTGAACTGCCAGCCTTCTGGTTAGCAAATGCCTTAGGCACTACGCCACCAGAGCTCCCGATAAATGTGTATGTGTATACACACAAACACACATGCTCACTTCACTGGTTTTGATCCTCTAGAGAACCCAGCATAAGACATTTATGAACAACTTAATGACAATAAATTGTGACTACTTAGGTGAAATTCATTGAAAAATGCAAACTACCAAAGTTTATAAGTAAGAAATAGTTAAATTTAATGCTCATAAGTTTATCAAAGATATTAAAATTTTAGTTAAAAATCTTCCCACAAAAGAAAACAGGGCTCATTTGGCTTCACTGGTGAATTCTACCAAATATGTAAGGAAGAAATAATACCAATTTTGTGCAAAATCTTCCATAAAATTGAGAAAGAGTATTTTACAACTGATTTTCTTTAGCCAGCTTTGCTCTGCTATCAAAATCAGAGAGTAGAAGAAAGGAAAAGCGTGAATGCATATACCTAACGATAATACATACAGAATTTCTTAACATTTTAGCAAATAAATTATTTACACAAAGGATAAATCTGAATATTAAATGAGATTTATCACAGGAATATAAATTTGTTTGGTATTTGGAAAATAAATCATTAATATTCATGTTCTTCACATATCAAACAAAAACAAAACCCAAAAAACTCGTATCATCATCTAATTAGTTTCCAAAAAAAAAAAATTAAAAAATACATTAGCCAAATCTTACTATTAGCAAGCTAGAAATAAAGGGAACTTCCTTGATCTGAAAAGACTGAATACTTTCTCTTCAAATATCAAGAATAAGATAACAATGTCCACTCTTATTATTTCTATTCACCATTGTGTTGTATGTTGTATTCAGTGTAAGAAGACAAGGAAAACTATATAAAAATCCAGATTGGAAAGGGATAATAAATTTATATTTACAGACAATCCAGTTGTCTATGTGGAAAATACTAAGGAAACCCACAAAAATAATGTTGAATTTGTTGTTCTAATATGCTGTTGAGTTGGACCCAACTCATAGCGACCCCTTCTTGGGTTTCCAAGGTGATATCATTATGGAAGTAGATTGCCTAACCTTCCTTCCAAGGAGTGGCTGGTGGGTTTGAATCACCAGCCTTCTGGTTAGCAGTCAAGTGCCTTAAGCACTACACTACCAGAGCTACCAATGTTGAATTTAGCAAGGTTGAAAAATATAAGGTCAATATAGAAAAATCAGTTGTATTTCTGTGTATTAAGAATAAGTATACCAAAAAACTAAACTCCCCTTGGGTTTCTGAGGCAGTATCTCTACTGAAGTAGATTGCCCAGCCTTCCTTCGGAGGAGTGGCTGGTGGGTTTCAACTACTAGCCTTCTGGTTAGCAATCGTATGCCTTAGGCACTACAACACCACAGCTCCCAAAAATAAGTATATTGAAATTGAAATTGAAAATATTTAAAATAGTTATCTGTGGTGGTTATGTTTGTGTGTCAACTTGGCTGGGCCTGGTTGAGTGGTTGGGCAGCTAGTGGTAGTTATGCCCCATGATGAGACTGGCAATCAACTCCATGGTGTGATCTACCACAAGCAGCTGGGTAGCTGCTTTCGGTATGTGGTCTGCTTCCCATATATAAGAAGCAGCTTTGGGAATGGTCTTTAGCTTATGGCACGCTTGGACCCTGCATGTAGCCATGTCATTGTTCAGCAGCCTGCCATGCTCTGCCAACCTGGGGACTTACAATGGACTTGAATTGATGGCCTGCAGTGTGGTTTAGTAACATTGGAACTGTGCCTTTTTACTTGTCAACCTTGGGCTTGGCAGCCTCAGCAGCCAGCAGCTGTCTGAGTGAAGAAACGCCTCTAGCTCCAGTGGGCCGGGAGCTGAAGCCCAAGGCAGAGGAGCTTTCACCCAGCCCCTAGGGCCCGGCACTTTGAACTTGGACTTAAAGCCTCCAAACTGTAAGAGAATAAACTCCTGTTTGTCAAAGCCATCCCATTTGTGGCATATTCCTGTCAGAGTGGCACTAGGTAACCAGAACAGCATCCAATTATGAAATTTTGTGGGAATATTTTATAATAATCAATTACAATGCCTGTAACTTTTAAGCTGGTGAGGTTTTTTGAATGCATACATATTCAGTAGCACTAATGTCACATAAATATACTAACCTAAGTAATAAAATTCAAAATTCAATATTAATTCAGTGATTGATATTTGAAGTTTTCAGTTTCTATTTCTATACTCCTCTTACTCTGCCAAGTTCTTGGCCTTATGAATATTTTTTCCTCTTTAAAATGTCAGAAAATGAGGCGATTTCTTCTTTTATTTCTACATTTTGGACCATATAGTATTTATGAAATGCCTTTTTGTATTTTTTTTCAAAATTCTATAGATAGGATATACTTTTCTAATTTCCACAAGTAAAGACAGCTTTAATTATTGTTTTGCTACCATGTTTATTTTCTTTCCTCCATTGCATTACACTTTTATTTTAACTGAAAAAAAAAATCCTTTACTGTTTCTAGATACTTTCTTTAAGTCAATTCACTGAAAAAAAAAAAAAAAAACCTCACTGCCCTCGAGTCAAATTCAACTCACAGCGACCACTATTTGGGTTTCTGAGGAGGTATCTCTATGAAGTAGATTGCCAACCTTCCTTCCAAGGACTGGCTGGTGAGTTTGAACCTCCAGCCTTCTGGTTAGCAGTCAAATGCCTTAGGCGCTATGCCACTAGAGCCCTGTATGTTACATTCCTTTTTGTTTATAACAGTGCTAATAACAATAAAATAAAAACATTAAATTCCAATTTTTTGATTATAGAATCTAACTCAAAATATTAGACACATTTTAGATTGTCATCAAAAGCCTATATTGATTTGTGTTCTATAAAATACTGCTGGGAAGGGTGATGGAAAAAAAAAAAATTGGAGAACGGATAAGAGAGATGGTTGAACAACAGGATGAACATGTGAAGAATATTGAAAATATAAATGTTTTGCTTCATATATATTTCCCATAATAATAAAGATCAAAAGAAAATAAACTAGTGAGAGAAGCACTTTTTGGTTGCAGAAAATATTCAGACAAATTACTGCAGCCATAAAATTCATGAGGCAAAGAATTGTGCCAGTCTATAAGAAAGCAAACTACATCACAAATATTTGTATAATGTAGACTGGATGCTGTGGAATTACAAAAATCTTCACAATTAATGCCTATGCAATATAAAATTCTAGAAAATGTCAACATTTTTGACCTGTTTTTATGTCTAAAACAGCTGAAAAGAAGTATTTGTGCTTGCCAAAATAGTGTACCAACATGGCAGTTGGTTTTCCCACATACAATCAGCCTTGAAGGGATTATAATAGCAAGGGGGAAATTTGGATTCTAGGAATTTACAATAACAAAAGTATGAGAACCCATTAGAAAGACTTAAGATTGTCATAAATGGGTATATGTTTGGATGATAAGTGGCTGAGATTGGCATAAAAGGCAACTATATGTGGTGATAAGAGCATAAATTAAGGAAATTCTTTAAAAAACATTTTCTTGTTTCTTAGCTTCCTTTGTTATCTTTGGATAATTATTGCCTGCTCTTTTTTACTGTAAGTTGCCAGACTGCTGATGTTGATGCTTACAGAATCATAGCCCGGGAGTGAAAAATCATTGCTGAGGTGATAGAAACATGTACCTTTGTCCAAGCTTTCACTCCTCTACTATATACCTTTGCAGAATTTGGGTTGAGATTTCTTTCCTCTAAAGGTTAAAAGGAGCTCTGGTGGTGTAGTGCCTAAGGCATTTGACTGCTAACCAGAAGGTTGGCGGTTCAAACCTACCAGTCACTCCTTGGAAGGAAGATTGGACAGTCTACTTCCGTAGTGATACTGCCTTGGAAACCCAATGAGGAGACACTATGAGTTGGATCTGACTCAGTGGCAGTGAGTTTAAAGGTTTAAAAATGAAAGTCAGAAAACAAAAAACAGAATCTTATAGTATGTTCTCTATAAGACATACACTTTAAAACACTTAAATAGTTCTGGTGGTATAGTGCCTAAGGCATTTGACTGCTAAACAGAAGGCTGGCAGTTCAAACCCACCAGCCACTCCCCAGAAGGAAGATTGGGCAATCTACTTCCATAGAGATATTGCCTCAGAAACTCAAGGAGAAGTTGCTAAGAGTTGAATCGACTCGATAGCAGTGAGTATTTTTTAATAGATTGAAAAGAAGAGGTTGCAGAAAAATATTAACTAAAAAGACAACTGAGAAAGCAATAGCAGTATCTGACAAAATAGACTTTAATATCAAATATCATAAGGATATTGTTTTTGAAAAGATTCAATAGAGCAGTATAATGTATTTATTATAAACATATGTCTATACCCATCCAAATGAACTCCAAATACACAAAGGCAAAAACACAGTAAATATCACAAAGAATCAGATAAATCAACAATTTTAGTTGAGAATTTTAAATACCTTTATCAGAAATGAAGAAGCCCTGGTGGCACAGTGGTTGAGTTTTTCACTACTAACTGAAAAGTCAAGGGTTTGAACCCACCATCTGCTCCACAGGAGAAAGATGTGTCAGTCTACTTCCATAATGATTTATAGCCTTCGAAACCCTAAGTGTCCTATATGGTCACTATGAATAAAAATAAACAGAGGGTTGGTTTGGGTTTGGGTAATCGGAAGCCATCAGAACAAATAAAACAAAAATTAAAAGCCATTGAAGACTTGAAGAACACAATGAAAAATCTCTATTATCTATTTATCTACCAATCATCTATCTGTCATCTATTTATATTACATTAGGCAAAAACAGTCAATACACATTCTTTTCCAGAACACTCATAACACTGGTGGAAAAAAAAAATCGTTTATTAGGTCATAAGGAAGCTTCAGTGAATCCCAAAGTATCAATATTTTATAGACTTTTTTCTTCTATCAAAACAAAACAAAATTAGAAATAAATAAAAAGGGATCTAATAAAAAGTCACATATATTAAGAAAATGATTACTAAATAGTCTTTGGCAAAACAAGGACATTTTGAGGGAAACTTAAAGATATTTTGAACTAGATAATGAAAACAATGATAAATAATTAGGTATATAAATATAAACCTATATATGTAAATTTGTAAATGTCAAGATCTATGGATAGCAGCTAAAGCTAAACTTGGAGGTATACTGATAGTTGTAAAAACCTTTATCATGAGTTAAGAAAGATTAATGAGCTAAATATTTAGTTCAAAAAGGAACAAAAAGTGAACTGAAAGAATGAAGGAGCTAAGAAGTAAGCTAAAGGGCAAAAACAAACGAAATAAAGAATGAAGAATAGAAAATATTAACAAATTCAAAATCATATTCTTTAAAAATATTAATAACATAAATGAATGACAGTTCTGATTAGAAGAGCAAAAGCAGACAAAAGGGAAAATTTGCAAATCTGCAATATATAGAATGAAAATAAGGAATAACAACAGATACAACAAAAATTAAAAGACTGTATTTTGGAAAATGAATTGGCTCTGTAAACTTTCACCCAAATCACAATGAAGGAAAAAAAAGCAAAAACACTAAAACAATAGAAAGAACTATTAAAATTATTAACCAACAAATCTGAAAATAAGATCTTATAGATAAATTCCTATAATAATTAAAAATAATAAAAATTGGATCAAGAAAAATATACAACTTAAACAGATCAATATGTTTTAAATATTTAAAATGTTAATAAAAATATTTTTCTTTTGAGAAACTGTAGAGCCATCTGATTTTCAAGTTAATTTAATCACGCTGTAAATGACTATTTAAGTAATGTCTTATACAAGTCTTTGAAAATTGAAAGAGCAGGAAAGCTATGCAAATCTTTTTATTAATTGCAATTTCCTATGGTCAAGTAATGTTAGATTTCTGTATATTGATTCAAAGACAAGTCAATATAAGAAAATAAAAGTATAGTTTTATTATATTTATGATCCTAGATGCAAAAATTCAAATTATATGATTACAAAATCCAAGATATTTTTAAAAATAATACAACAGTCAAATAGTGTTAACTGCAGGTATTCAACAATGGTTCAACACTAGAAAATCTTGCTATAATTTATGACATTAATAATAAATTATGAATTGGTAAACTAGGTTCTGTGTATCAAATTCAGCTTGTAGCCTGTTTTTGTGTGTCTCTCAGGCTAAGAATATAATTATTTTTTTTTTAATTTAAAGGTTTATAAATAAATAAAACAAAGAATAATATGTGCCAGAGATGGTATTTGGTCTGTAAAGACTAAAATATTTATTTTCTCTCCCTTTACAGAAGTGTTTGCCAACTCAGTCTAAAGAATAAAATTAATGACCATATTAATTAATATGTAAAAAAACAGTTTATGTTTATGACAAAAAATTTTAGCAACCTAGGAAGAGAAGGAGACTGCTTTAACTTGGCAAATTTTTATGTAAATTAACATACAATAAATATTAAATGTAGGAGAAAGATGTCTGTTAGGACTGGTATAATTTAACATAATACTGGAAGTCTAGGTCAAAGCTATAATAAAATTTTTAAAAAGAGTTGTATGTATTAGAGAGAAAGAAAGAAAAACATATCATTTATAGCTTATGTGCTAATCTATGAGGTAAAAAAATGAACAAATAGACCAATAATTAGGACAAATAAATGTTCAGCAAATTTTCTGACATAAATCAAGTACTTATCCTCTTGCTATACCAGTAACAATAGCTAGAAAGCACAAAAATATGCTAGTATAGAAAAAAGTAAAACACAATAAGAACAAAAACTAAGAAATATTGTAATTATTATCTACACCAAACATCTATAGGGAAACCTTTAACTAGGGAGATTTGCTAACTTCTTGGATGAGGTAAGTTAATATTATAAAAATATGAATTATTCCTTAATTAATCTACTTATTCAGTTTCCCCAGTTCAAATTTTCTTTATTTGTACATCCTAAGGAGAGACTCACATGGCTCATAGGTAATATTAAGAGGTTATCCATGGAAGCATTATTTGTAGAGGTGGAGAGTTGGAACCACTCTGTGTTGCTGTCAGTAAAAGAACAGAAAGTGAGTAATACACACCAGGTGGCACTATGAAGCAAGCACAAGCAATGAATTAGATGATCATATAGCTACATGGCAGACTTTAAAGACAGGGTGTTGAGTGGAAAATTCAAGAGTTCTATAAACAACAACGTTGTCATAACTTCAGAGTACAACCACACAATAAGGAATACATATTTTGCAACAATAAGATTAAAAAGAGTTAAATTGATTAGAATGGTTGCATGTTGACAATCACACACAGGCACACACACATATTCATACATACATAGACACATACCCAGTATTGAGTTTGTTCATATTTTTATCCACTCAGAGCTCTTAGTACATTGCTTTACGATATTAAACCAATAGACAAACAAATAAATAGTAGTTGTGGAGTTGATTTTGACTCATAAGCAATCCTCAAATACTAAATGAACAGTGTTTTAATTAAAGAAAAGTAAAATACTCTAGCAGTAGAGAAAATGAGAAGTTGGCACATTTCTTTTGGGAATCTCAATCTACGTTTTCTTTGTCTTTTTTCATAGTCATAAGCCTGGTCCATATGCTACATCTCTTCACGGTCTGTGTATGTTGAGAAAGATATTAAGCCTTTTCAAGTTCTACATTCTAATATATGAAATAACAAATGCATAGTATCTGTTACATAAAGATGTTATGAAATTTCAGTAAAAAAAATAATTTTGTTGCCTGGTGGGAGCTCTGGTGACACAGTGCCTAAGGCTTTTGACTGCTAACCAGAAGGCTGGTTGTTCAAACCTGCCAGCCACTCCTCAGAAGAAAGACTGGACAATCTCCTTCGTAGAGATACTGCCTCGGAAACCCAAGGAGCAGTTGCTATGAGTCGGATCTGATTCGATGGCAGTGAGGTTTTTTTTTTTTTGGCTCACCATATTTATGACCTTGAAAATGATTGTAAGTACTGTAATTGGATAAAACCCAAACCAAACTGACTGCCGTCAAGTCAATCCTGACTCACAGAGACCCTTTTTCGGGTTTCTAAGGCAGTATCTCGGGAGCTCTGGTAGCATAGTGGCTAAGACACTTGCCTGCTAACCAGACGGCTGGCGGTTCAAACCCACCAGCCACTCCTCGGAAGGAAGGTTGGGCAATCCTACTTCCGTATACTGCCTCGGAAACCCAAGGAGGGGTCGCTATGAGTTGGGGCTGACTCGACGGCACATAACAACAACAACAACAAGGCAGTATCTCTACTGAAGTAGATTGTCTAGTCTTCCTTCTGAGGAGTGGCTGGTAGGTTTGAACCACCAGCCTTCTGGTTAGCAGTCAAGTGCCTTAGGCAGTATGCCACCAGAGCTCCCTGTAATTAGATAGCAATCCCAAAATATTTCTTCCCACTTTTTTTTTCTTGTTCTCTATTCCCTATCAGAACTGGAGATAATCAAATTCTCAGTTATTTAGGTCATAAGTCATTTAGGTCATAAAGTTGTCAGGCTTCAACCCTGTTCTCATGGAACATCAACACTGGTGTCTACAGAGTGGTCTCATGGGCCAAAACGGGTATAGAAAAGGTTAGAGCCAGAAACCAAAAAAACCAAATTGGTTACTGTTGAGTAAATTTTGACACATAGTGACCCCATAGTTCAGACTAGAACTACCCTATATGGTTTCCAAGGCTGTAAATCTTTAATCTTTACAAAAGCAGACTGCCTCATCTTTCTCCTATGGAGCAGCTGGTGGGTTGAAACTACTGATCTTCTGGCTGGCAGCTGAATTCCTTAACCACTACACCACCAAGGCTCCTTAGCCAGAAAAGACATAGTCATTAAACAATCAATTGGTTTTGGGCATTTGGAGTGATAATGCTATCAGTAGAAAATGGACAGATATTTCCCCAGTCAGTAAAGTGTATATATATATATATACATATATATATGTATATATATAAACCAAACTCACCACCGTCAAATCTATTTGACTCATAGTGACCCCTCCCTGGTTTTCCAAGGTGGTATCACTATGGAAGTACATTGCCCAATTTTCCTTCTGAGGAGTAGCTGCTGGGTTGGAATTGCCAGCCTTCTGGTTAGCAATCAAATGCCTTAGGCACTAATTTCAAAAAGATACACTGAAATAGAGATATAGTGTGTTCTATACATGTGGACCTTGCCAGATGGAATACACAGGAATTGAATTGACTATATTTGTGTGAAAGAGATGATAGAGAAGCTCAATATCATCAGTCAGAACAAGGTCAGGGGCTGACCTTGGAACAGATCATCAATTCCTAATATGCAATTTCAAATTGAAGCCAAAGAAAATTGAAACAAGTCCACAAGAACCAAAGTATGATCTTGAGTATATGCTACCAATTATAGAAACCATCTCATGTATAGATTTGACACATTGAACACCAATAACCAAAGACTAGATGGATTGTAGGATGACATCAAGGACATCATACATGAAGAAAATAAACGTTCATTAAAAAGAAAGAAAGAAAAAATGCTGTCAGAATACTCTGAAACTTCTTCCTAAATGGGGAGTAACTAAAGTGAATGGAGGAAATGAAGACATAAAAGAGCTGAAGAGATTTCAAATGATGGCTTCAGAAGATAGAGTATTATAATTAAATGTGCAAAAATCTGGAGTTAGAAATTTAAAAGGGGAGAATTTGCTTGGCAGTTCTCAGTCTGAAAGAATAGCAGAAAAGATTCACTCCTCACGTTGTAATATTGAAGAATTCCATGGGCAAAATAATGAATGAGGGAAGAAGCATCAAAAGATGATGAAAGGAATACACAGTCATTGTATCAAACAGAATTGGATGACAGTCAAGCATTTCAGAAGGTCAAGAGCCAATGTAACTGAAGGAAGAAGTACAGGCTGCACAGAAGGCATTGGTGAAAACAAGCCTCCAGGAATTGATGGAATATCAATTGAGCTATTTCAACAAATGCATGGAACAATAGAAGCACTCACTGGTCTATGCCAAGAAATTTGAACAACATCTACTTAGTCAACTGACTGAAGAAGTTCGTATTTGTGCCCAGTCTGAAGGAAGGTGATCCAACAGAACACAGAAATAGTTGAATAATATCATTAATATGACTTGTAAGTCATATATAATTTTGCTGAAAATAGTTGAAAACTTGTTTCAGCACTACAAAGACAGGGAACTGCAAGAATTCAAGCTGGATTCAGGAGAGGATTTGGACCAAAGAATATCATTATTGATATATGATGAATCTTGGGTGAAAACAGAGAATACTGGAAAGATGTTTGTTGTTGCTGTTGTTAGATGCTGCAGAATTGATTTTAAGTCATAGCAACCCTATGTATAATCATTGCTACGTTTGAGTCCATTATTGCAACCACTGTGTTAACCCATCTCAATGAAGATCTTCCTCTTTACTGACTCCCTGCTTTAACAAGCATGATGTCCTTGTCAAGGGACTCATCCCTCTTGGTATCATGACCAAAGTACAAGAGACTAAGCCTTGATATCTTCACTTCTAAGGAGCATTCCAGTTGTTCTTTTCTGAGACAATTACTCACTCCCGAGTTGGGGAGGTAATGATGAAAAATAACAACACACAATACTCTTTCAAGGACCAGTAATTAGAATGAAAGATATGTTTCTATGTTTTATTGAGTCTGTAATGACATTTGACTGTGTAGACCATAACAAATTATAGATAACATTGTAAAGAATTGGAATTGCAGAGCACTTAATGGTATTCATGTAGAACCTGTATATAGACCAAGAGCCAGTCATTTGAACAGAACAAGGTGATACTTCATGGCTTAAAATCAGGTATGTATCAGGATTGTATCTTTTTAGTATACTTAATCTGTATGCTGTGCAAATAATACAAAAATTTTGACTATATGAAGAAGAATGCTACATCAGGATTGAAGTAAGACTCATTAAGAACCTGAAATATGCAGATGTAAAAAGGGCATGGTGAAGGCATTTGACCTCTTTCAGCTTCACCAGTGGGGAAGAGGATCAAGATCAGCATCAACAGACCAAGGCTGATTCCTATGAGGCAGAGATCAGATATTCCTCTACTCTTCAACTCTTTCCCCAATTCTGACAAAAACAGTTCCTCCCATGGTATTATCTATTACTCTACTGCATTCAACAATTTGTTGCAATGGCTACACAGAACTCACAGATAATACTTAAGATTATAGAGTTTATCAGAGAAGTATGAGTTTACAGTTCAGGATCAGGAAAGCTTAACATAGAGTTCTTTGATCAGGACAGCCTTCCTTCAGCCATGCCTGAAGGCACAACATTCTCTGGCTCTTGGCCCCTCAGACTGGCGTCTGCCCTGCTTGACAAAGTGTTGCAAAGCTCTTTTAGCTCTGATGATAGGAGCCCAGAGAGGCATTCCACTCACCAGCAAGCCTCCTACCCGAAGGCATTCAGCTTTCAAACTCCATGGATTGGGAAGCCCACTGCTCTGTCTCATGCCAGTTGCTTGATCTTGTTGCTTATTATGCCACCATTTCTCTGCTGTGGTTTCTCACTGTCTCTGGTGTTACAGCTGTCTCCTGGCTTGAGGAGGTTAAAGGCAGTTGTCTCGGATCCAAAGGGCAAGCTATACTCCTGGCTTTTCTTTTTCGATAGTAGTGAGATTCCCCCCTTTCTACCTACAATAGCTCATTTCAATCCCCATATTAGGGCTCCATACATCTTTTGTGCATGGTCTCACTTGCACAAGTGTGCCATGCCCCTTATTTATGTTATTAACAAGCTACCCAATCCCCTTGGTGGGCCACAAGCTCCACATATTTGTATAGTCTCACACAGACATCTGGTGGGAATCAGAAAGACCATGGCTAAAAGTGCCATATCAAGCAATTCATTCCATTACAGTAGATGATACAACCTTGCTTGCTGAAAGCAAAGAGAACTTTAAGCACTTACTGATGAAAACCAGACTACAGCCTTCAGTATGGATTGCATTGCCACATAAAGAAAACAAAAATCCTCACAACTGGACCAATAAGCAACATCATGGTAAATGGACAAAAGATTGAAGTTGTGAAGGATTTCTTTTTACTTGGATCAGCACTCAATGTCTATGGAAGCAGCAGTCAAAAAAATCAAATAATATATTGTATTAGGACAAATTTGCTGCGCAAAACCTCTGTTAAATGTTACAAAGAAAATATGTCACTTTGAGTACTAAGGTGCACCTGACCCAAGCCACAATATTTTTAATCACCTCCTATGTAGCATAGTACCTAAGACACTTGATTACTAACCAGAAGGTTGGCGGTTCAAACCCACTGGCCACTCCTCAGAAGGAAGATGGGGCAATTTACTTCCGTAGTGATACTGCCTCAGAAACCCAAGAAGGGGTCGCTATGAGTCAGGTTCGACTCGATGGCATATAACAACAACAACATCATGCGTGTGAAAACTGGACAACGAATAAAAAAGACCAAAGAAAAATCTATGCCTTTGAATTATGTTGTTGGCAAAGAATATTACATATGCCCTGGACTGAACAAATCTGTCTTGGAAGTACAGTCAGAGTTCTTAGAAGCGAAGATGACAAGACTGTCTGAGGTACTTTGGGCATGTTATTAGGAAGGCCCAGGCCCTGGAGAAAGACATCAGAGTTGTTAAAGTAGCAGATCAGTGAAAAAAAGAAAGACAATGACGTGGATCGACACAGTGGCTGCAGCAACACACTCAAGCATAGCAACAATTGTGAGGATGGTACAAGGCCGGGGAGTGTTTTTTCAATTTTTTTATTTTCATGTGGGTGAGATTTTACAAAGCAGATTCATTTGATATTCAACAGTTCATACACATTTTGTTTCGTGACACTGATTACAATCCCCATGATGTAACAGCTCTCTGGGCAGTGTTTTTTCTGTTGTGTATAGGGTTTGAATGAATTAACTGACTCAATGGCACCTAAAAACCTCAAGTGCTCTATACTGGAAATTTAGAGACTTATTTCAAGTCTCAAGAGGATTTCAGATGTACAAGCATGGAGAATAAAAGAAGAGATCCTAAGCAAGAAATTTAAGGTATGTTTATTTTTCTCTTTTTATGAGAGTGATACAATGTGGAATCTAAATTTTGCATGCAGTCAACATTCTTCAACTGAAGTTAAAGCCAGCCTTGGTTACAAGAGAAAGATTGATGGGGCTAAGGGTGGTCTTATCCCTTTTTACATTGATTGGCACCTATAATGCAGCACACATTCTTTCTCTGCCCAACGGACTGGTTGAAATTTATTGACTTAAAACTCAACTTTTGCAAATGAGCCACAAATGGAGGAAAGAAGATTTCTCATTCTCAAAAGATTTGCCAGAAATTGTTCATTCTCTAATTCAGAATGATATGGAGTATCATGTGAATGGTGTGAGTGTCATTGCCATTTTCCATTATTTTGGGAAGCCAGTTATATGAGAAAATTCTTTGTCCATCACCTGAGGAAAGTTTGCACTTAGGGATATCACATATCCACATGACTAAAATGTGACAACTGGAGTATAAATAGAAATATTTGTAATTCTAGAGAAGTGATAAAGAAGTGGGTGTCTCCCACATTCTCTTTCACTGGATCGAGAGTAGTCTGGGGACTTTTAATGGAGTTCTAAGGAATCTTTTAACAAGTTCTAAGGAATCTGTGTCCCTGAATGAC
Organism: Orycteropus afer afer; assembly: GCF_000298275.1. NCBI lineage: Eukaryota > Metazoa > Chordata > Mammalia > Tubulidentata > Orycteropodidae > Orycteropus > Orycteropus afer. The sequence continues at coordinate 405,663 of NW_006921987.1, read as the reverse complement.
AAGATAGAAAGCTGGTCAACCAGAATCATTTGCACTGGATGATAATATGAGCAGGGTATGTATTCTCATTTTGTAAACCCTCTAAGAATGCAGGAATTATTTATTGCAGCAGCTAGAATTACACTACCAAATCATTTAGACACTTAAAAGTAATTTGACACTGGGGAAGGCAGAGAAAAAATGAAGAAGGGAAGCAACTAGGTCCCTGATGACATGTTGGCACTGCTGAATCAAATAATCCTTGAAACTCAAATTATTCTGAATCTTCTGGTCATGGAAAAAATTAAATCCCCTGTTACTGGCATAGTGCCTCAGGCATCTGACTGCTAACCAGAAGGCTGGTGGTTCAAACCTACCAGCCATTCCTCAGAAGGAAGGTTAGGCAATCTACTTCTGTAGTGATACCGCCTTGGAAATGCAAGGAGGGGTCTCTAGGAGTCAGATCCGACTTGATGGCAGTGAGTTTGGTTTTGTTTGATTACTGTTTAAATAGTTTGAGTTGGGTTTCCTGTTACTTTTACCTGACAGCTAACTTCATGAAGAATAAGGCAGAAACCCAATTAGTGAGTACTGGTTTAAGGCTAAGCCAGGTCATAAAGAACAAAGCAAACAAATATTGAACAGAAGTAGGATGCAAAATAAGCAGGGTTCCAGTAATAAGCGGGAAAGCCAATCTGATACTGAAATCTCAAGGCACGAATTCTCCAATCTTTATATTTTTTTATGCTCTTGGGACAAATCATCCAAGAGTTTAAGTTAAAGTTGAGCTTGTAGATAGAGATGTTGTTGTTGTTATGTGCCGATGAGTCAAACCCGACTCATAGCGACCCCTCCTTGGGTTTCCAAGGCAGTATCACTACGGAAGTAGGATTGCCCAACCTTCCTTCCGATGTAGATAGAGATAAGTGGCCCCAAATATAGGGGACATTGAACTTGTAAACAGAAAGTCAGCTTTCCATGACTACAGGGACACTTCTATCAGACTGCAGCTGGTAGAAGACTATCTCAACTAACCATTTTGATGTTGGTCCTACACTAGCAAAGACTAGCCTGCTGATTTTCTCCCTGTCAAACCCTTCTTAACTTTTTCCTATATAGAGCCTTTCCTGAATTGGTAATTATGGATATTTCACTCATTCTCTCTGATATGCCATCCATATTTGTTGATGCATCTGATTTTTTAAATTAATAGATCCATATTTCAATATTCAAGTCCCTTTTATTTTATACTGGAAGGCATATCTCTGTTCCCTTTATCAGTTTATTCTACAGCAGTGTTACTTATGAGAAACTAGGTCTTTGCAATATCCTTTTCATTGTTAAAAATGTAATGGTAATGTTATGGCAATAGGGGTAATTAACAATGAAAATACTTTGATTATTTCAAACCATCCCTAAAAAAATGTGCTTTTCAAATTTGAGGAGAATAGGTTAACAACATAATATGAAATCTTTAGATCGTATGCAAATCCAATTCTAAAACTTAACAGAAGGGACAGAGACAAGATGGTGCTCTGCTGACACATTGCACCCAATTGCCCCGCAGGAGAGACCCAGAAAACCTGAGTGAAGCAGATACATATAATGATCTTGGAATCTGATCATCCAATAAGAAGATAAAGACTTAGATTGAGTGCTGACTGGAAAGGGAGACAGAGTAAGGTCAGTGACTGGGGAGATTTGAAAAGAAGCCAAGACTGGCCAAGTAAAGCCTTTTTAAGCACAGAAGAATGAGACTCGGATGAGGAAGTTAAAAAAACAAACAAACAACAAATGAAAATGAAAGCACACCATATCAAAACCTTTCGGATATAGTGAAAAGAAGTACTCAGAGGTCAATTTACAGCAATAAATGTACACATCAAAATCAACAGCTAATGCAACAACTCCAACAGTTAGAAAAAGAATAATCAAAGTAGCCTATAGTCTCCAGAAGAAAGGAAATAATTAATATCAGAGCAGAAATAAACAAAGTAGAAAACAGAAAAACAATAGAAAAAAAATCAACAAGACTAGAAGCTTATTCTTTGAAAAAATTAACAAAATCGACAAACTACTGGCAAATTTAACTAAGGAAAAGAGAAGATGCAAATAACATATATATTAAATGAAATGGGTGACATCACTAGAGAATTAACTGAAATAAAAAGAATGATAACAGAATAGTACGAAAGTGATACCATCTCAGAAACCCAAGGAGGGGTAGCTATGAGTCAGGTTCAACTAGACAGCACATAACAACAACAACAACAATGAAGAACTATAATCTTACAAATTTGAAAACCTAAAAGAAATTAACAAGTTTCCAGAAGCATAAGATTTACCTAAACCAGCATTGTGAAATGTAAAAACCACCGAAAGCAATCTGTACTTTCAATGCAATACTGATCCAAATTCCATCAATATTCTTTAAGAACATGGGAAAACCAATCACTAATTTTATGTGATTACCCTCCAGGCCTGGAATTGGACTCTTTCCTGTGGGTTAGGTCTCACTCAAACAATAGACAGGTCTCTGAGCTGAACAACAACACCAGGGGGATGAACTCTTTAGAACAATGCTGTTGTTATGTGCCCTCAAGTCAGACCCAACTCATAGCAACCCCTCCTTGGGTTTCTGAGGCAGTATCACTATGGAAGTAGATTGCCCCATCTTCCTTCCAATTAGTGGTGGGAAATAAGAAGGGTGGTATTTGCAAAGAAGAAAAGTAGGCAGGAAGGAATGCATTGGTAAGGAGGACACAAGGAAGGGGTAACCACAGGGAGCAGATGGAAGAAGACTAGTTAAATTGCAAGGATTGTAATCAATGTCACAAAACAAAATGTTAACTGCTGAATATAAAACAAATCTGTGTTGTAAAATTTTACCCAGATCATGATAAAAAGAACAGGAGTGGTAATTTTAATTTCTGGTAGGTAAAATTGTCTTTATATGATGATAAAAGGGTTTTGTGTATATTTATATATATGATTGGGAGCTCTGGTAGTGTAGTGCCTAAGGCATTTGACTGCTAACCAGAAGGCTGGCGGTTCAAACCCACCAACCACTTCTTGGAAGGAAGATGGGGCAATCTACTTCTGTAGTGATACTGCCTTGGAAACCCAAAGAGGAGTCGCTGAGTCGGGTCTGACTCGAGGGCACAAAACAACAACAACAACAACAACATATATGATTAGAAGTAGCTTAACTTCTCCTTGAATCTGTTGTTTTACCTATCAGCTCTGATAGATTTTATTGTTGTTAGGTGCCATCGAGTCATCTCCAACTCATAGTGACCCTATGTACAACAGAACCAAACACTGCCCTGTGCCAGCCCAATGATCCCTATTATATCTGAGCCCATCGCTGCAGCCACCACTTCAATCCATCTTGTTTAGGGCCTTCCCCTCTTTTATTGACCCTCCATTGTACGAGGCATGACATCCCTCTCAAAGAATGGTCCCTTCTGACAACATGACCAAAGTAGGTGAGACGAAATCTGGCCATCCTTGCTTCCAAGAAGAATTCCTGCTGCTCTTCTTCCAGGACAGATTCGTTAGTTCGTTTAGTGGTTCACGGTACTTTCAGCATTCTTCTCCAACACCACAACTCAGAAGCATCAACTCTTCTTCAGTCTTCCTTATTCACTGTCCAACTCTCACATGCATATGAGGCGATTAAAAATACCACAGCTTGTGTTAGACTCATCTTAGTCTCCAAAGAGATTTCTTTGCTCTTCAGCACATGAAAGAGGTGTTTTATAGCAGATTTGGCCAGGGCAATACATTATCTGATGTCTTCACTGCTGCTTCCATTGGTGTTGATTGTGGAACTGCTATCGGACCAAACACCAGTCGCAGTCAGGCCAAATAGTTTACACACTGAGATTGAGAGGAGAGAAAATTATTTATTGCAAAGCAGCAGTGCAAGGAGTTAAGAGTAGTTTAGTACTCAGATTTAAACTCCCTGAGATGCCATGAAACACAGTTTTTGTAGGTTTCAGGAGAGGGGGTTGTGCATATTCACAAAAGGTTGAGGAATTTGGGGCATGAACGTGAAATGGGTGACCATAGTGGATGGGTAACACTAGTTTCCTGTTATCAGCTGATAGGGGCTTGGGCAGAGGGGAGAGGGTCCAATTAACTTTTGTTCCTTTTGTCCTATTGAATGTGTCCCTGGGCCAGAGTTAATTTACAAGTTATTTCTAAAATACTTTTTACCAAGTCTATCATCTGCAGGAAGGAATGTTTTCTGTTCAGTTCTTTAAGGAACTGAATACTCATCTGCCCCGGGTGGGAAAATAAGTTGGGGGTAATTTAGTTTACTTATCTATTACCATCCGGGTGCCAGGGTGAGGGAAATAGTTTTTACTTTACTCAGTTTCAATTCCCCCTTAGAATAGATACTGTTCCACATTCTTGGGGAACATTTTACTCCATTTCAGAACCAAGTAATAGGAGATCCTTGACAACATCAATCTTTTCTCCATTTATCATGATACCGATTATTGGTCCAGTTGTGAGGATTTTTGTTTTCTTTACATTGTGGTGTAATCCATATAGTAGACTGTATAGTCTTTAATCTTCATTAGTAAGTGCTCCAAGTCATCTTCACTTTCAGCAAGCAAAGTTGTGTTATCTGCATATCTCAGGTTATTAATAAGCCTTCCTGCAATCCTGATGCCATGTTCTTCTTCATATAGCCCAGCTTCTCAGAATATTTGCTTAGCATACAGATTGAATAAGTATGGTAAAAGGATACAACCCTGACGTACTCCCTTCTTGATTTTAAATCATGCAGTATCCCTTTGTTCTATTTGAACAACACCCTCCTGGTCTATGTCTAAGTTCCTCATGAGCACTATTAAGTGTTCTGGAATTCCTATTCTTCTCAATGTTATCCACAATTTGTTATGATCCACACAATCACATGCCTTTGCATAGTCAATAAAATACAAGCAAACATTTTTCTGGTATTCTTTGCTTTGAGCCAAGATCCATCTGACATCAATAATGGTATCCATAATTCCACATCCTCTTCTGACTCCAGCTTGCATTTTTGGAAGCTCTCTGTCAATATACTGCTGCAACCATTTTTGAATTATTTTCAGTAAGATTTTACTTGTGTGTGATATTAATGATATTGTTTGATATTTCCACATTCTGTGGGACCACTTTTCTTTGGAATGGGTACAAATATGGATCTCTTTCAATCAGTTGGACACATAGCTGTCCTCCAAATCTCTTGGCATAGCTGAGTGAGTTCCTACAGCACAGCATCTGTTTGTTGAAACATCTCAATGTGTATTCCATCAATTCCCGGAGCATTGTTTTTTTGCCAATTCCTTTAGTGCAGCTTTGACTTCTTCCTTCAATATCATTGGTTCTTGATCATATGCTGCCTCCTGAAATGGATGATCATCTACCAATTCTTTTTAGTATGCTGATTCTGTGTACTCTATTCATCTTCTTTTGATATTTCCTGCATCATTCAACACATTGCCCATGGAATCTTTCAATATTGCAATTTGAAGCTTAAATTTTTTCCTCACTTCTTTCAGCTTGAGAACTGCTGAGCGTGTTTTTTTCCTTTGGTTTCCTAACTCCAAATCTTTGTATATTTCATTATAATAATTGACCTTGTCTTCTTGAGCTGCTCTTTGAAATCTTCTGTTCAGCTCTTTTATCCTATCAATTCTTCCATTTGCTTTAGCTACTCTTCATGCAAGGACAAGTTTCACATTCTCTTTTGACATTCATTTTGGTCTTTTCTTCCTTTCCTGTCATTTTAATGACCTTTTGCTTTCTTCATGGAGATGTTCTTAATGTCATCCCACAATTCCCCTGGTTTTTAGTCACTGGTGTTCAATGCATCTGATCTATTCTTTAGATGGTCTCTAAATTTAGGAGGGATATAATCAAGGTCATATTTTGGTTCTTGTGGAGTTTTTTTGCTTATCTTCAGCTTCAACTTGAACTTGTATATGAGCAGTTGATCAGGTCCTGGCTTTGCTTCGGCAGGAGACATTGAGCTTCTCCATCACCTCTTTCCACAGATGTAGTCAATCTGATTCCTGTACACTCCATCTGGAGAAGTCCACGTGTATAGCCACCACTTGTGTTGTTGAAAAAAGTTATTTGTAATGAATAAGTCATTGATCTTGCAAAATTCTATTATGTGATCGCCAAAGTCAAGTCTATCACCAAGACCATATTTTCCAACTATTGGTGATTCTTCTTTTTCCAACTTTTGCATTCCAATCACCAGTGATAATTAATACATCTTGATTTTATGTTTGGTCAATTTCAGACTGTAGAGGTTGGTAAAAATCTTCAATATCCTCATCTTTGGCTTTAGTGGTTGGTGCATAAATTTGAATAATGGTAATAATAACTGGTCTTCCTTGTAGGTGTATGGATATTATCCTGTCACTGATAGCACTCTATTTCAGGATAGTTAATTGCAATGATGAATACCATGCCATTCCTCTTCAATTCGTCATTCCTGGCATATTAGATTATATGGTTGTCTGATTCAAAATGGCCAAAAACAGTCCACTTCAGCTCACTAATGCCTAGGAGGAAGATGGGGGCAATCTAGTTCCATAGTGATACTGCCTCAGAAACCCAAGGAGGGGTTGCTATGAGTCAGATCCGACTCGATGGCACACAGCAACAACAAAGCAACAACAATGCCTAAGATATCAATCTTATGCATTCCATTTCATCTTTGACAACTTTTAATTTTCCTAGATTCATACTTCGTACATTCCCTGTTGTAATTATTAATGGATGTTTACAGCTGTTTCTTCTCATCTTGAGTCTTGCCACATCAGCAAAAGGAAGTCCCGAAAATTTTACTCTATCCACATCTTTGAGGTTAGCTCTATTGTTAGGAGGCAGCTCTTTCTTAGTCATATTTTGAGTGCCTTCTGTCCTGAGGGGCTCTTCTTCTGCCACTATATCAGATAATGTTTCAGGGCTATTCATAAAATTTTTCAGTAATATATTAGTGCTTCACTGCTATTTATAAGGTTTTCAGTGTCCAATTCTTTGAGAAGTGGATGGCTTCTTCCTTCTGAGTCTACTGAAATCCATCCTCTATGGGTAACCCTGTTGGCACTTGAAACACCAGTGGAATAGCCTCCAACCTTACAGAAACACACAAACCACCACAGATGACAAACTGACAGATGAGTTCATCTCCCTTAGCTGTTTCAACCTGCTCCACTCTTGCTCCCTGGCCTTCCCTACCTGTTCTAGCCCTCCAAGAAGCCACACACACACACACACACACACACACACACACATACTCACACATATGTATGGATATATACATTTTAGGGTTATTAAAAATGTTTGTGTTATTTGTAATTCTGGTTACTCACATAGCTTTACAATTACGGCTCCAATTTATCAACATTACAGCAGTCTTGTGGTTTTACAGAGGAACTGGGAAGCTTAAATTTAAAAATTTTCAGCAGTCATATTTGACTTATAAGGAGATTACAGAATCACACCCCATTCAGCAAAATATCTGAAGTTCAATTTGAACAAATTGAAAACTCTGTAGGAACCTTAAGTGATTTTTCTTATAAGAATTATTTTTCTGGTTCTGGCAAGATGGCAGACTAGGCAGAAGGATGTCACAGACCCTCTTCAACAAAGAAAAGGGAAACCAATTAACAGACACAGAAGATAGTCTTGGACCCCTGAGACTTGAAGGGAAGGATACAGAAGTTGACTAAACCCCAACTAGCAGAAGAATTTGCGTGAAAATACCAAGAAAAGGGGACATACGGAGCTGCGGTCTGACAGCGACCTGAACGGCCCTGATGGTACAGGCAGCTTGGAGATTCCTGACTGCTGGTAGGACCTAAGAATTAACCTAAAAATCACCTGCTAGCCAGGGACTGCATGGACTGTGCATGGTGGCTGGGGAACAAACAGAGAAGGTGAAGAGAAAGGTGGGCTGAGTTGTGGACTTTCGCCAGTCCAGAGGACGCCGCCATTTTGTAGGTTTAAAAAGTGGCCTGACTATTTTGGATATTTAAAGACACAGCACTCTCGCAGATTCCTGTGGTTGTTGTTGTTGTTATGTGCCATCGAGTCGGCCCCGACTCACAATGACACCTCCTTAGGTTTCTGAGGTAGTATCAACTACGGAAGTAGGATTGCCCAACCTTCCTTCTGAGGAGTGGCTGGTGGGTTTGAACCGCCAGCCTTCTGGTTAGCAGTCAAGTGCTT
>NW_006921987.1:391690-392927 GCF_000298275.1 Orycteropus afer afer | reverse complement strand
TTAGGTACCATGCTAACATTGTAAATCATATTGTGCTGTAATGAAATGTATTTCACTACTGAAATTTTCAAATCTTACCATACATAGAAAAGAAGAATTTGAGTTAAGAAACAGCAAACTCCAATAGTTTTCTTTGAAGAAAATATTACCAGTTGCAGTTGCCTTTGAGTCATGTTGATTTTCACACACAATGACGCCACTCTTCCCAGTCTGGCAGGTGTTGTGGATTGCCCATCTACCTGGACTGTGACTGGCGGGTGAGGAAGTGTGTGGTGAGTGACCACACTAACGGATGACATCAACCCAAGTGACACCACTACCTTGGCAACCCATCATCCTATAGTGCTGGCCCACCTGCCACTGCCTTGGACTTTGAGGTCATTTTGGTGTCATCTTCATGACAGTTTCACAAGGTGTATTCACAGCCCTACCCCCCAATGACATCACTGGACCCAGTGTGTGTCAGACAGGAACTGTGTGCCAAAGGGTTTTTAATAGCTTATTTTTTAGAAGTAGATCTCCAGGTCTTTTTTCTGAGGTGTCTCTGGATGAGCTTGAACTACCAACTTTTCAGTTAGCAGCCTAGAGCTTTAACCATTTGCACCACGCAGAAACTCTTAAAACAAATATTAAATGTCCCTGTTTCTGCTCTTGTCATGCTCCATCCTTTGAAGGAAGGATAGTGCAAGCTGGTCTGCCACTCATATCTAGGTCATGGTGTTCTTCTGATAAACATTACCAATGCCACAGATCATCAACATCAAAGTAGGTGGTCATAGACTCCATGACAATGGAGAAGCAAGATAAAAATAAAGCAGTTAATAATCATGCTAGAGCACAGATACAAAGCAAATCATTGTGCAACCACTAAAATTACCAAATTTTTCCTTCTCCCAGCTAACATAGGTGACTGTGACTTAAGAACAAAACAAAACAAAAAAACAATTACAACTTAAGCCTCCCTTAGTTCTGGCCTCTTCGATAAAATTCATTAAGAAAGCCAATTATACAATTACTTCTGCTTCTAAATAAAGCTCAATGCAGAGCAAAACCATATTTCCTTTAATCCTTCTTCAAATCTCTCACACAAGCCCTAATTCTAAATAACTCTCTTCTATTACCCTCTTGACTGCTAACCAGAAGGCTGGTGGTTCAAACCCACCAGCCACTCCTCAGAAGGAAGGTTGGGCAATCCTACTTCCGTAGTGATACTACCTCGGAAACCCAAGGAGGGGTC
>NW_006921987.1:375784-389930 GCF_000298275.1 Orycteropus afer afer | reverse complement strand
GGTTGTACCATTTTACAGTCCCACCAGCAGTGTATGAGAGTCCCAATCTCTCCACAACCTCGCCAGCATTTGTTATTTTCTGTCTTGTTGAACTTAGCTACTAGTGCTGGTTGGTTTGGTTTTTGATGCAGCAAACGTCAATAAATTTCTTTGACCACATTCATGTTCCTGATTAATGGACGTGAAATTTATACCATTTATCTCAATTGTTGTTAGGTGCCATTGAGTCAGTTAATCTCAGGAAGATCGCATATTTCATTTTTCAATTTAATAAAGTCTTTGACATAAGTTCTGGTTGGTGGTGTAGTGCCTAAGGCATTTGACTGCTAACCAGAAGGCTGGTGGTTCAAACTCACCAACCATTCTTTGGAAGGAACACTGGCCATCTATTTCCATAGAGATACCACCTCAGAAACCCAAGAAGGGGTTGCTGTGAGTTGAATTGACTTGATGGCAATGAGTTTGGTGTTTTGGTTTGGTTTGATAAAAAGTACATATAACCTGAAGGGCATAAGACCCAGGTTCTATATACAGATTCAAGACATTTAAATCCCAGTGATTGTCATTATCTGGTATACTTTCCCCTTTGCATTAGAATGTCTATTGTTATATGACTATAACCTTGTTCTCTGTGAATAAACTAATAAATAGACATTTCCTTGAGTATTAAAATATTTAAAAAATATTTTTTTTAAAAAGAAAAGATACATTGGGATCTGCATTAATTAACAAGTAGTTCATAGCTGTGAAATAATAGGAAACAATCAAGAAATCCTTCACAATGTCATTTGAAAATATGCGTGTGTTCAAGTGTAAGAACTTAAGAATATTTGATATATTAAAGTGGGACAATAGTGTCACAATCAGTTAATGCAACTGTTCACATTATTTTTAAAATCTGTAAAAAGAAAAAAGGCATTATTAATGCAAGGCAAGTTAATAACAGAAACTAGTCATTACACTTAGTAAAGCAGAGGGTCAGCAAAAAAGAGGAAGACCCTCCATGACATGATTAACACAGGTTGGAGCAACAAGCTCGAACACAGCAATGATTGTGAAGATAGTGCAGGACTGGGCAATGTTTCATTCTTTTGCACATAAGGTGGCTAAGAGTTGGAACCCACTTGACAGCATATAACAAAAACATTAAACTATAATTTCCCACTGGAATGAGGTCACAAATATATCAAGTTTGTTCTGCTTTTATTATTTTAAATTCACTCACCTAGTAACTACAATTACTTCTTTTGTACCTTTCTTGGAAAAGAGAGATGGGCAGTTTCATATTTGCCTCAGGAAATGGACTGAATAGACATTAATTAGGTTATCTCCAAGGTTTCCTGAGTACTAAATTGAAAAACCATGTCGTAATGTATTGTGAATTTCAAAGTATGCCTAGCCAGATAATTCAAGGAAGTTCACTAGGGGAGGATTTTCAATTAATAATACATGAGGACTTAGCTCAAGTACAATGTCCATTAAATAAAAAATATCTCTGAATTGGCACCTTCTTCTCTTAATTAAGGTTTTACACAAAAATTCAAGTTAATATTAATTCCATTTTCTCTTTTCAATTAAGAAAAAAAGGAAATTAAAATCTAAAATCTAAATTTCTCAACTCCCCAGTTTTTTTTTTTTTTAATTATCAGAAAACAAGTTGTAACTCAGAGGACTTGGTGGAAATTTACTTCTTTCCTAGCAGTTATTGTTAGAGCCATCTACCAACATTTGCCACATTTCAAACTTGTTATTAATTTAAATCAAATCTCACTTTGTCCCATTTTCCAAAGTCTGAACTGGCTAACAGTGACTTTAAGACTGTAACAAAACTTGGTCTCTACCCAAAAGCTTTGGGGAAAAATATGCAAGCTATTACAAGAAATTAATTTAAACAAAATGTTTGTACCATATGGGATACCAAATATAACTGGACTATACTTAAATACTCCACACTTGTCTGTCAGTTTGTCATGCCATAGAGGCTGGAGGTTATGCCACTCATTTTTCAGATACCAGGAAGAGTCACCCATGGTGGACAAGTTCAGTGGAGCTTCCAGGCTAAGACAGGCTCAGAAGAAGGATGGGGGCCATCCACTTCTCAAAGATCTGACCAGTGAAAACCTTATGAATAGCAGTGAAACACTGTCTGGTATATTACTGGAAAAATTTATGAATAGCCCTGAAACAGTTTTTGATATAGTGCCAGAAGATGAGGCCCTCAGAGCAGAAGGCATTCAAAGTATGACTGGGGGGTAGAGCTGCCTCCTCAAAGTAGTTGTTGCTGTTGCTGTGGTTATGTGCCATCTATTCAGACCTGACTCATAGCGAACCCTCCTTGGGTTTCTGAGGCAGTATCACTACGGAAGTATATTGCACAATCTTCTGTCCGAGGAGTGGCTGATGGGTTTGAACCACCAGCCTTCTGGTTAGCAGTCAAGTGCCTTAGGCACTATGCTAGAGTTGACCTTAATGACATGGATAGAGTAAAGCTCTTGGGACCTCCATTTGCTGGAGTGGCACAACTCAAAATAGGAAGAAACATCTGTAAACATCCATTAATAATTAGAACACAGAATATATGAAATGTGAATCCAGGAAAATTGGAAACTGTCAAAAATGAAATGGAAAGCATAAAAATTGATATCCTAGACATTACTGAGCTGAAATGGACTAGTTTTGGCTATTTTGAATCAGAAAACTACGTGATCTGCTATGCTGGGAATGACAAATTAAAGAGGAATGATGTAGCATTCATGATCACAAAAAAAATGTTCCAAGATCTATCCTGAACTACAATGCTGTCAGTGATAGGATAATATCTATATGCCTACAAGGAAGACCAGTTAATACCACTATCATTCAAATTTACACACTAACCACCAAAGCCAAAGATGAGGAAATTGAAGATTTTTACCAACTCCTGCAGTCTGGAATTGACCAAATATGAAATCAAGATGTATATATTCTTACTGTGACTGGAATGCAAAAGTTGTAAACAAAGAACCACTGGTTGTTGGAAAATATGGCTTTGGTGATAGAAATGATGCTGAGGATCACATGACAGAATTTTGCAAGACCAACGACTTATTCATTGCAAATACCTCATTTCAACAACATAAGTGGTGGCATTATACATGGGTCTTGCTAGATGGAATTCACAGGAATTGGATTGACTTCATTTGTAGAAAGATGGAGAAGCTCACTATCTTCAGCCAAAACAGGGCCAGGAGCTGATTGTGGAACAGACCATGAATTATTCATATGCAAGTTCAAGTTGAAGCTGAGGACAACTAAAAGATGTCCACAAGAGTCAAAATATGACCTTGATTATATCCCACCTGAATATAGAGACCATCTGAAGAATAAATTTGAAACATTGAACACCATTGACCAAAATCCAGAGGAATTGTGGGATGACATCAAAAGCATCATACATAAAGAAAGCAAAAGGTCATTAAAAAGATAGAAAAGGAAGAATAAACCAAAATGGATGTCAGAAGAGACTCTGAAACTTACTCTTGAATGAAGTGTAGCAAAAGCAAATGGAAGAAATGACAAGATGAATGAGCTGAATAGATTTCAAAGAGCAGCAAGAGAAGACAAAGTCAATTATTATAGACTTGGAGTTAGAAAACCAAAAAGGAAGAACACACTCAGCATTTTTCAAGCTGAAAGAACTGAAGAAAAAGTTCAAGCCTAAAGTTGCAACATTGAAAGTTTCTATGGGCAATATATTGAATGATGCAGGAAACATTAAAAGAAGATAGACGGAATACATACAGTCACTGTATAGAAAAGAATTGGTCAATGTTCATCTATTTCAGGAGGTGACATATGACAAAGCAGCACTGGTATTGAAGGAAGAAGTTGAAGCTGCACTAAAGGAATTGGCAAAAAAACAAGGCTCCAGGAATTGACAGAATACCCATTGAGATGTTTCAACAAACAGATGCCACACTTGAGGCACTTACTCATCTATTCCAAAAGATTTCAAAGACAGCTACTTGACCACCTGACTGGAAAAGATACATATTTGGACCCATTCCAAAGAAAGATGATCCAACAGAATGGAAAATTATTGAACAATGTCATTAATATCACATGTAAGTAAAATCTTGCTGAAGATAACTCAGAAATGGTTGCAGCAGTATATTGACATGGAACTTCCAGAAATGTAAGTTGGATTGATACGAGGACATGGAATGAGAGACAACATTTCTGATGTCAGATGGATCTTAGCTGAAAGCAAAGAATACAAGAAATACATTCACTGTGTTTCAGAAATGATTCAACTGCATGGATAATAAATTGTGGATAACAGTGGGAAGAATAGGAATTCCAGAACACTTAATTGTGCTCATGAGGAACCTGGACATATATCAGGAAGCTGTCATTTGAACAGAACAATGGGATACTGCATGGTTTAAAAATCAGGAAGGGAGTGTGTCAAGATTCTATCCTTTCCTTATACTTATACAGTCTGTATGTTGAGCAAATAATCTGAGATGCTGCACTATAAGAAAAATCAGGAAGAAGACTCATTAACAACCTGTGACATGCAGAGGACACAACTTGCTTGCTGAAAGTGAAGATGACTTGAAGCACTTACTGATGGAGATTAAAAACTATAGTTTATAATATGGATTACACCTCAACATAGAGAAAACAAAAATCCTCACAATTGGACCAGTAAGCAGCATCATAATAAATGGAGAAAAGACTGGAATTGTCAAAAGTTTCATATTATTTGTTTCCACAACCAACACCAAAGGAAATAGTAGTCAAGAAATCAGATGACTTATTGCACTGGGAAAATCTGCTTCAAAAGAAGCATGTCTCTTTAAAGTGTAACTGGACCTCTTTGAAGTACTGAAGAGCAAGCATGTCTCTTTAAAGATTAGTGTGCACTTAACCCAAGCCATGGTAATTTCAGTAGCCTTATATGTGTGTGAAAGTTGTACAATGAATAAGGAAGACCGAAGAAGAGTTGATGCTTTTCAGTAGTGTTGGCAGAGAATACTGAAAATACCATGGACTTCCAGAAGAATGAACAAATTGGTCCTGGAAGAAGTGCAATTTGAATGTTCCTTGGAAGTAAGAATGGCTAGACTTCATCTCACTTACATTGATCATGTTGTCAGAAGGGACCATTCTCTGGAGAAAGATATGCTTGGTAAAGTGGAGGGTCAGTGAAAAAGGAGAAGGTCCTCAACGAGATGGATTGATACAGTGGCTGCAACAATGGGCTTGGTTATAGTAAGGACTGTGAGGCTGGTGCTGGACCAGGTAGTATTTTGTTCTGTTGTATGTAAGGTCACTATGAGTCAGAGCCAAATCAATGGCACCTAGCAGCAACAACAACATACTGAAATACTGCCATTTGTCTGTCAGTTTGCCATAATGCTGTGGCTTGCATGTTGCTGTGAGGCTGGAGGCTATACTACTGGTATTTACAATACCAGCAGGGTCCCTCATGATGGAAATGAGTTTTAGCATGCTTAAAGCTTAGAGCTTCTAGACTAAAACAGACTGGGAGGAAGGACAGGGCCACTCACTTCTGAAAAAATTGGCCACTGAAACCTATGAATAACAGTGAAATACTCTCTGATATTGACTATACAAAGACATTCAACTGTGTGGATCATAAGAAATTATGGATAACATTGCAAAGAATCGTAATTGCAGAACACTTAATTTATTCTCATAAGAAACTTGTGCTGAACCAAGAGGCTGCCGGTCTAACAAAAGAAGGGAACACAGCATGATTTAAAATCAGGAAGGGTGTGCGTCAGCATTGTGTCTTTTCACTACACTTGTTTGTGGTAGTTAAATTTGTGTGTTAACTTGGCTGGGCCTGGTTGAGTGGCTGGGCAGCTGGATATAGTATTCCTCATGATGAGACTGGTAGTGAACTCTATGGTGGAATCTACTGTGAGCAGCTGACTAGCTGCCTTAGGGATTTGGTCTGCTTACTGTATATAAGGAGAAGGCTTGGGAAATGGTCTTTAGCTTAGGGCACATTTGAACCCTGCATGTAGCCATGTCATTGTTCAGCAACCTGCCATAATCTGCCAGCCTTGGGACTTTCAATGGACTTGAATTAATGGCTGCTGTGTTGTTTGGTAACATCGGGACTGTGCCTTTTTACTTGTCTACCTTGGGCTTGTCCGTCTCATCAGCCAGCATCTGTCTGAGTGAAGAAAAGCCTCTAGCTCCAGTGGGCTGGAAGCAGGAGGCAGAGCTGAAGCCCAAAATTGAGGGGCTTTCACCCAGCCCCTAGAGCCTGACACTTGAACTCAGACTTAAAACCTCCAAACTGTAAGAGAATAAACTCCTGTTTGTTCAACCATTCCATTAGTGGTATATTCTTGTCAGAGTGGTATTAGGTTACCAGAATATTATTCAATCTGTATGCTGAGCAAATAATCCAAGAATCTGGACTATATGAAGAGAAATGAGGCATCAAGATTGGTGGAAGACTAATTAACAACCTGTAATATGAAGATGACACAACCTAATTTGCTGAAAGTGAATAGGACTTGAAGCACTTACTGATGAAGATCAAATACTACAGTTATCATTGTGGATTACATCTCAGCATAAAGAAAACCATTATCCTCATAACTGTACCACTAAGCAGCATCTCAATAAATGAAGAAAAGATTGAAGTTGTTAAAGATTTCATTTTACTTGAATCCACAACCAGCACTTATGGAAACAGCAGTTAAGATATCAGATAATGTATTGTACTGGGCAAATCTGCTGCAAAAGATCTCTTTAAAGTTGTGAAGAGCAAAGATGTCCTTCTGAAGACTAAGGTGTGCCTAACTCAAAACCAAAAACCATCCTCAGTGCTGTCAAGTCAGTCCCAATTCATAGCGACCCCTCCTTGGGTTTCCGAGGCAGTATCTCTATGGACGTAGATTGTCCAGTCTTCCTTCCAAGCCTAGATCAAGCCATGGTATTTCCAATTGTCTCATATGCATGTGAAAGCTGGACAATGAATATGGAAGACTAAAGAATAATTGATGTCTTTGAATTGGGTGTTGGAGAAGAGTACTGAAAATACCATGGACTGCCAGAAGAATGAGCAAATCTGCTTTAGAAGTTTAGTCAAGTGCTCCTTGGAAGAGAAAATGGCCAGACTTCCTCTCACCTACTTTGGTCATGTCGGAAGGGACCATCCTATGGAGAAGGATATCATGTTTGGTAAAGTAGAGGGTGAGAGAAAAAGAGGAAGATCCTCAAAGAGATGATTTGACTCAGTGACTGCAATGACGGGCTCAAGCATAGCAAGGATTTTGAGGATGGCACAAGACAGGGCCATGTTTCCTTCTGTTTTATGTAGTGGAACTCTGGTAGCATAGTGCGTAAGGCACTTGACTGCTAACCAGAAGGCTGGCGGTTCAAACCCACCGGCCACTCCTCAGACAGAAGGTTGAGCAATCTACTTCCATAGTGATACTGCCTTGGAAACCCAAGGAGAGGTTGCTATGAGTCAGGTTCGACTTGACGTCACATAACAACAACAACAACAACAATATAGTGGAGGAGCATATAATAGTCCTGGATCCAGGGGTCACACTGTCTCATCAAGCTTCTCTCTCCTCTCTCTTCCTCTTTTCATCTCCTTGGTTTTGCATTCCTCTGCATAGGCTTCATTCACAGGCAGATAGGCATGGTGGTCCTTGGTGCCTACAAGTTTATATAATTCTTCAAGGCTGTCATTTCAGAGAAAAAGAGGTGCTAGTCCCCACCCCCCACCCCAAGTTCTAAAAACAAACAAACAAAAACTTCAGATTTGACTCAGAACATATGCTCATCTCTGAATGTGTAGGCTGATTTCCTGGGTCTGGGTTATGTGGTCATGTTCCTATCATTGGATCCAAGGTTGACTTTAGCCCTTGTCAAAACACAAGGAATGAATTGAACATTATTCCCCAAAGAAAAACTGAGATCCAGTTACAAAAAAATGGAGCAATGGGTACTGGGCTGGTGAAAACAGCAGTAATCCACTGCAATGCTGTTCTCAAAAACCATTTAACATAAAAATCGAGAGACATGGTGTTGCTGCAAACCAAAGATCAAAGTAGAGAGTTCATGTTTCCAAGGGGAAGGGGAACAGAGAAAAAGTAAAAGAGAAAATCTTCTCAGTTTAACATTATTCAAAATTTCAACTTGTCTATACTGATTATCCAAAATTCGTGACCCAGGAACTTAAACTCAATAGGGGCAAAAGAAAGGATTCTATTAAATGATTAATTTTACTACCATGTGCTTTTTACCATGTTCTATTAGAATTCAGTCGTTTTAGTCCTGCTATTTTACTGTTGAAACTTCATAATCTTTGCCTCAACCAGCCCAAAAGGAAGTAATGTGATCTCTGTCATGTGCTTTTTTTTCTAAATCCCATAGTAACCAAAGCTTTTTGCTCAGCATTGTGCTGCTGCCATCAGTATTTCTTAAGCTCGTATGTTAAAAGACAAATTTGAAGGAATGAATTCTGTCATATGTTAGTCCCCTAAACATTGCCTTCCCTCTTTGTTTTCTTGAGACATAAAATTTCTGACTATAGTGGAAACTGACTTCTAACAAAGAAGTGAATCATTTTCTCAGCCTAAACTCAGAAATGGAAAGAAGGGGAATAGGTAAAATAAATAAACCACATATAAACATTGAAAATAAAAAGTTGCAGAATCAGACTTCTAATCCCATGTATATACCAATTTCAAGAACTAGCAATATACATGCCAAAAAATCTTTCACTAAAAAGCTTTGTTACCGATGTCTTTGAATCTGGCAACCTAGTTCAGTTTAAAAAAAAAAAAAAAAAAAAGAAAGATAAAGAAAAGAAAATTCAAAAAGGGTTTTATGGTAAGTTTAATCATTACCAGGAACTGTTCCTTTTACTTATGCAGGACCCCTGAGAAAATGAAGATTTATAGTTGGTCAAGGTTTGATCCCTGTTTTTTGAAATCTCAAATAACCCTGTTCTGTGGTCAAAATCAATGGCTCTTCTGAAAACTACAAACTCCAATAGTCATATTTCCCCCAATTTTTGATCTCCTTATTTAGTAGTCTACTCCCAATGTTGGCTCCTATGTAGAGTCATAAAAGAGACAGAGAAGAAAGGAATTGAGATTGGCTTGTAAGTTATTTTGATGGCATTAGAATGTCTAATACGAGGTGTTCTATGCAAGTTGCAAATGGTACTATGTGACTGTAGCTTTGAGGGCAGCCAGTGTGAAGATGGGGGCTCTAGTGGTGTAGTGCCTAAGGCATTTGACTGCTAATCAGAAGGCCATCCTTGGAAGGAAGGAAGATTGGGCAATCTATTTCCCTAGAGATACCTCCTCAGAAATCCAAGGAGGGATCACAATGAGTCAGGATTGACTCAGCAGTAATGAGGTTTTTTTTTTGACGTGTAAAGATGCCGAGCCTAAAAGATATGTTACATATGCCACGCTAGATCTGTAGGCAACAGGACCTAAAAGAGGTGAAAGATACAATATGTTTGTATTATATTCAAAATTTTGAAAGGAATATATTTCAAATCTTGTTAAATTTTTGTTATGTTTTTAATTGAACAGTACATTTGATTTAAAAGGGTGAGTGAGTAATGAATTCAGAGTTAGCTTTTGGTATTTTATACCTGAGCTAATTGGAGATGAAGCATTACTTTCATATTGGTCAACTTGTTATCTTATGAAAGTGTCTCGGTACGTTATTGGTAATATTTTTAGACAAGTTGTGAGAATATTACTCAACTCTAGGAGTCAGTCTTAAAGAAACTCTCACCAAATTTTGCTGATTTTCAAGCAATTAAACTGGATATTTTAAGCCACTGAGCAGGACATTTTGTTCTCTGTACCAACAAACCAACAAGGTAGATTCATAGTATCTTTTTGAATGACTGGGCATTCATTGTCTCCAGTAGATCATTTTGCACAGTACATCACCAAGAGTAGTAGTGATGAAGCTTGTATGGTGGCAAATAATAGATCCACTTAAAAAAAAGAAATTTACTCAAGGGATATGGGAGAAAGGCCCAACCAAACCTATAGAAAATGAATCATGAATTGAAAAATCATCAGGACTTAATACCACTACTTTTTTCATCTCTCTGAAGTCACATTATTTCTCATATCTGCTTTCTGCCATGTCTACTCTATCCTTCCTGCTACAAACCAGTGTGGTTACCCACAAAAAATTTCATGGTTTAAAATGACCATTGTGGCCCTGAATCCAAATTCTCTGTATGGTTTCTTTCAAATTCTCAAGAAAGGAGTTCTTATTAGCCAGTAGTTATGTATTGAACTATTATCCCTGGTTTACATATCCTCCCTACCCATGTAGTACTTAGAAATCTGACTGGGCTAAGCAGCAAGCATCCTTGGTGGGTGAAATTTCCTAGTTAAGGGGAAGAGGGGAGGTATAGATAGTCTGTTAAAGTGGTTGGTTTTTTTTTTTTTTTTTAATCAACAATTAATGAATCAATAGGCTATGATGGCTGGTTCACTTTTGATCTAACCTATTTCCAAAGTTTATATTGCCTTTCAAGATTAACAAATGTGATCTAGAGTTTTGGTCACATCTTTTCTCCTTTCCCATTTACACACCAAAGTACATTGGCTGATATTGATAGGATGAAATTCATTTATATTAATAAGCCATCAATCTTAAAAGCCCTAATGAGTTTTCTTCAGAATTATATAAATTTTCCACTAATTATTTTGAATAATCATTTTCTCAGACAACTAGAATCTGAAATTTAGACAAACATTATAGGATAAATTAATAAAGGAAAGAGAAGAGGTTACAGCTAAGAGTAAAAACAGAATCTTATCACCATGGTAACTAGATTTTTACATGTGCACCAATAGTACTTCCATGATAAATAGCAGATATTCAGTGGAAAAAAAGGTTTATGTTTGAAATAAGACATGTTACTAATGTTTTTTTAATGCTGCTGTACAACTGAAAAAATGCACCAAAAATACATTTTTCTCTCTTTTCTGCCCTTTATGTCCATTTAAATAATTGAATAGTGGAAGACAAGATTGTTATTGTCATAACAAAGCAAACTGGCAAGATTGTGTAAGCCTGATTGCCTCGTATTTTTCATTCCGGAGATGTAAGAGTAGGAAACCTTATAAAAATAAAAGAGAGAGAGAAATTCTTAATAGAATTAGCTTGCATTTTAAAATAAAATCAATCCTAAAATTAAAAGCAAAGATTTTTGAGAGTTTATTATGCTCTAGGCAACATGCCAAGTGCTTTATATACATGACCATAATTCATCTTAATAACAACCCTATGAGATAAAAACCCACTGCCATCAAGTAGATTCTGACTCATAACAACCCCCATTGGGTTTCTAAGGCTGTAAATCTTTATGTAAGTAGAATACTTCATCTTCCTCCCACAGAGCAGCTGGTGGGTTTGAACCACTGACCTTGTGTTTAGCAGCCAAATACCTTACCCTCTACACTGCCACTCTTATTATTCCAATTTTAGGTAGCCCTCATAGTACAGTGATTAAAGCTTTTGGCTGCAAAGCAAAAGGTTGGCATAGGAACCCACTAGCCATTCCATGGCAGAAAGATGTGGCGGTCTACTTCTCTGTAAAGATTTACAACCTTGGAAACAACACTATGGGGCAGCTCTACTCTGTCTTATAAAGTCACTTTGAGTCGGAATAGACCGGATGAAAGAGGGGTTTGGGTATTCTCATTTTACAAATGAGGAAACTGAAACTCACAGAGATTGAAAAATATAGTAAATTGGGAAACCTGGGCTGGAAGTGCAGATGGGACCTGAGAGTCTACACACTTAAGCACAATGTACTCCTTTTTGTAATACTTCAAGCCTGTGTTTGACACAGAAGCACAGGAAATATGTCTTTATTTTTTGTCCTCTTAGTTCTTCTTCCTTCAGAGAATGTCTCCTTGGAGGCATTAGGGCAGTGCTGAGGTCTTAATGGGAATAGTGTCATCTTTGGCTCTCTACTCCTTTGGCCCATCAGTCAGGAGTATGGGAGAAGACTGGGATATTCACCTGTTACAGCACACAAGAGAATGACCAAAGAAGGAAAATCTCTAGTGTGCACAGGAAGAGACCACTCTGAAGGCAGTGATTACATGGAGAGAGCAAATCCTTGGCTAGGGTGCCATTTGTAAATAAATGATCTTGTTAAGTCAGCTGTGTATTGACATAGCCCGCTTAGTCTTGAGGAAAAAGTTATAAGCAACACTGATCAAGTTTACCATTGAACTTCTAAGTGTTAAGATATCAGCTGCATAATGATGTCTTTTGGCACAAAATTATTTAAACTCAAAGACAGCTCCACAGAATTTCCTAATTGCATGATTCTGGCAAATTACTTAAACTATCTAGTTACCAGTTAACTTACCTGAAATTTCTACCCATTTCCAAGGAAACTGCAAGCTTTAATTCTCTTCGATTTTACAGAGACTTACGTGGTGTGTTTGTTTCAATGCAATTCCCTCAATTATTTTCCTCATGGGGAAGTCTGATCAAAAGTCTGTTCATATTCACTAAATCCAGCATGTGGCTTTGCATTAATCTTGAAGGAATTCACTTCTCCACATATTTAAATAATTGAGGAATGTGCAACTCTTATGAAACTAAAACAACATGACACTATTTACATTTTCTCTGTTTGGTAAAGTAAATATGGCACTTTGATTTTTTCTTTCCTGAGCAAATAGCTGTCATATACAGCTGTGGACTCTTAGAAAAACCATGTCATCTTTCTTTCTCAAGAAAATAGAGGTCACTTTGGATAAATAAATGATATTCTGTGCCAGGTGGGACTCTTCAAACTCATTAAAATCACAGTGAATTTGAACCATGATAAACTTGAAGGAACTGCTAAACAAACCAAACAAAAACAAAATCCAGAGAATCTAAATTTAACACAGATCTTTACAAATATTTCATCAAACATTAATTTAAGAAAATAGAAAAGCAGCTGGCTATTCATAACCATAACAAAAGTATACTAGAACACTGTCTAGCAAGCATGTTGGGTTTGTTTCTAACATAAATTTTCATATGCATTTTTCATCTCTGTTTACCATAAAATGGCCATCATGGTGACTTTTGTCGTGAAATGGTTTTATGAGGTAAAATATTTTCCAATAAAATTTGAATTTGTATTAAAATGACAGACTAGGAGTGTAAGCTCCTCCTGGAATTGCTTTTCTCTTGTTCTAAAGTACAATTTAAAGCTCATTTAATTATACATGGAGGTCTAATTAAAGCAGAAATGTTATTCATATCTCCCCAATACTTCTTACCAATGGTCACAATTAGGCTGAGACTCAGAGACAATCAAGAATTATTAAAGTTATTTTAAATATTTAATTTGAGTAATTCTATTTTTTATTAGAGCACCGTTAGTCAAATATGCTTAAAAATTAAATCTCCTTTCAGCTTTTTTCAGATATCAGTGAACATTTAACAAGGTCTAAATATGTTAATTAAATTGTTTGTTTTTAGGTTATTCAGTGATAGTTCATTCCATATAACCTTAGGTTGTTTAGTAGATGTATATTCTCTGAAATCAGAAAAATATTGAGTTTTTAGCAGCTTTAATGATAATTACCCTATTTATTAGGAATAGTGATCTTCATACACCAGTCTGCATACATAGCACTTTTCCCTCAGAAGCAGTAAAAATGTATGAAATCCTTTCTTTTTGCCCATAGTAGTATACATATTTTTTGGTGATTTGCATTATACATTATTAAAAGTCTGAGACAGAGTTCCTGCAATGAATAAATGTGTTCAACATTAACAAATAAACCCAAGTGCTCTTTTAAAACCTTAAATAAATATATATCAATTATCTGCTAATAACCTTTAATGACTTCCACTAAAAGTAGGACTAGGAAGAAGGAACAGGCTGTCCACTTCTGAAAGAATTGGCCAGGGAAAACCTTATGAATAGCAAAGAAACACTGTTTGGTACATTACCGCGCACCTTTAGGAATACTCCATTTAGGCTAAAAGGCTCTCAAAATAGGACTGGGAAAGAGTTGCAACATCTGAGTAAACCCAGCCTTACTCATATGGAAAAGAGAAAGCTTTCAAGACCTTCATTTGCTGATGTGGCACCACT
>NW_006921987.1:365375-372639 GCF_000298275.1 Orycteropus afer afer | reverse complement strand
TTGAACCGCCACCCTTCTGGTTAGCAGTCAAGTGCCTTAGCCACTATGCTACCAGAGCTCCCAACCTATTAGCAGTCTATAAAATTAATGTACTTAGGATCATACCATGGAAGCTGTTGGATAAGTTGTAGTTACACAATCTTCTTATAGTGTCAGACGATCATCTATGGTTTATTCCCATCTCTATTAACGCTCTTTCCATACAACAATGTACTACAGTACTAATAGCAACACAGCCTTTGAGAGGTACTTTCTGTGCTTCATAGATATGAACAGTTGATTCTGGGGTCATTCTTTTCATTATTCCCCTATTTTTAATGTGTAGTGTGCTGCCCCTTCCTGCATCCCTGCCTCCCAGTTGCTTTTAGATTTTCTCCTTATCACTGTTTTACAGAAATTAGTATGACATGTTTTAGTGTGATTTTTTTTTGGGTTTATTCTGCTAAGGTTTTATTGTTTTTTCTTGGATCTATAGGTTTATCATTTTTGTTAAAATCAGAAAAATTTGGGCCATTTTTTTTTTTCCAAATGTACTTTATGTCTTCCTCTTCCTACTAGGAATCCAATTACACATTTGCTATGATTTTATGTATCTCTCTATAAACTATTTGCATCTTTTGCTTATTTCTTTAGTGTTTATTGCTTTTAGCATTTTTAATATTAATTTTCAATGTTATTTATATATTATTAATGTTGTTTTGTAATAGGTGCTGTCAAGTCAGCTCTGACTGATAGCAACTCTATGTACAACAGAACGGAATGTTGCCCTGTTCTGTGCTAGCCTCAATCCTTGCTATATCCCTTATAATTACTATCCATTTTTTCTGTGACATTTATTGCAGAAATATTTTCCCAGTGTATAATTTGTCTTTTGATTTTTTAAAAAAATATTTAAATATTTTAAAAAATTTTTAATTTACTTTTGCTTCTGATTTTGAATAATATAGTCTAAAAGATAACCCCTATATCCAGAATATAAAAGTCACATATTTTCTTCCAGTACTTATATGATACCATTTCTTAATGTAGTTCTGATTTACTTGATGTTTATTCTTTGAATGTTGTAAAGTATGGTTTTGATTTAATTTTTCCAGTTGACTATCCTTTGTCCCAACACCTTTTATTAAAATTCAATTTTTTTACCAATGCTTTGACATTCTGTATTTATCATATACTAAATTTTTTACATGGAATTGATCAATTTTTCAATTTTTTTCAGTTAGTCTTCTGTTTATTTATGTGCCACTATCACAATGTCTTTAAAATAGAAGCTTGATAGTGTATTTTAATAGCTGTTAAACTAGTCACCTATAATTATTCTATTCTTTTGTTTCAGAATGTTAAAGCAAAACTACATGTTTATTTTTCACAATGACTTTAGAGTCAACTTGTGTATAGTCAGAAAAAAAGTCAATTTTTAATATTTTTTATTATCTTAGGGAGGTGATTGTACTTGACATCTTTATAACGTTGAGTTATGCTATCTAAAAACAATAGATAATTCCATTTGATTAATCCTACTTCTGTAGTGATACTGCCTTGGAAACCCAAGGAGGGGTCGCTATGAGTCAGGGCCGACTTGATGGCAAACAACAACACAACAACAAACCTATCTTGTACCTTTCATGAGTCTTAACGTTTTTCTAACATAAATTTTGCATATTTCTAATTAAAATTATTCATAAGTATTTTATTTCCTATTTTGTATTTATTTTAAATGTGATTTTCTTTTCCATTATACACATTCATTATTGTTTGTGTATTTATTGAATGTTGATTTTTGCATGAAAATTTATTTTCAACCTACTACTTTACTTAATTCATTTATATTTTTTTAGCTCACGGTCAGTGGCAAATAGTGGGAAGTGTGACTGGAAGTTTTCTGGAGTTGGGAGGCACAAAAACTAGGATAATATTGTTTGGAGACACTAGAATATGTATCAATTCTTCTTCTTAATCCAGCACTAGATGGCAGGTCTAGAGTCATCCCAGTTTAGCCAAGATGAATATCACTTGTAAGAGCAGGTTAGCCTGAGGTAACAAGTGTAAGGCAGCATGTACTTCCCTCCTAAGACGTCAAGTATTCTCTACCTACAAGAAGAGGGACTTTTTCTGGAAGTGTCCCTGTTATCTTGCCCTTGTCAAAGCCATTATCTTGGTGGAGATTCATAAATCCTCTAGTAGCCACCAAGTTATTGTAGTCATTTGTGCTAACTTGAATCTTCAGTGGATGAGGAAAACCTAAACAGAGTCCTCTCCTACAAGTGCAACTCATTGTAAGACAACTAGGAGACAGGAGTGCTTCTAGGATGATCTCTAGCCCCAGAGTTTTCTCCAGTTCTAATATAAGGCAACGTATGTGGAGTGGGATATCTAAGCCACAATGTAGTTGTACTGTTCCAGGTATCGCTCTACCATCTGACTTGTATCTCTCCACTATCTGACCTTTGGGTCACTAAAAGACAACTGAGAGAAGATTGTGAGGGCTGGCTATCTTCAGAGCATGTATAATATTAGATAAACAATCCAAGAAGCCTGCCTGGACCAAGTAGTAGCACCATTTTGGCTGATTCAGTAGTACTTGTTTCCACTTTTCTACAGCCTAGTTCTTCTACAAGTGGTAAAGGACATAGAATAGCTACTGGATGATATGACATATATCTTACTAAGACAGATTTAGTGACAATAGTGGCAAGAGATTAACTCTTGTAAAAGATGAAATGAAATAGCAAAAGAAAAATAAATGAAATGGTTGCCAAATCAAGAGTACCACATTGTCTTTCATCCTGTTTCTTATTCTCAGGATTGGCTGTTTCCTTCTATCAAATAGTAGAAATGCAAGAGAAAAGGGAAGGATGAAAAAAAAAAATACCAGACAAGTGGCTAAACTCTGGAACCCATATAGTTGACTACTCATTCTTCAGTACTATACAGTTTTATTCCTTACAAAAAGTTAAATTAGTAAGTAAATTATGTAATAAGTAAGTAAGTAAATAAAAGAAGTGGTTCATTGACTGGATTCTCTCCTTTCATGAGAGAGACCCAGGTTCAATTCCTGGCCAATGGACCTCATGCACAGGTACCTCCTGTCTGTCATTTGGGACTTGCAGGTTGTTATGATGCTGAACAAGTTTCAGTGAAACTTTTAGACTAAGGTTGTCTAAAAAGAAAGACCAGGCAATCTATATCCAAAAATCAGCCAGTGTGAACCTTATGGATCACAATTGTCCAGACACCAACTGATTATGAAGATGGCACAGGACTGGACAGAATTTAGTTCCTTTGCTCATGGGATCATCATGAATCAAGACCTATTCTATTGCAGCTAAGAACAACAAGATAGAAAAATGATAAATAGATAGATCACTCAATGCCCGGGTTATAGATATGAAGCAAAAGCAAAGATAATGTGCTGTATTCAAATAAGTAAGGAATGAAGTGGAGCTCTGGTGGCATAGTGCCTAGGGCATTTGACTGTTAACCAGGAGACTGGCAGTTCAAACCCACCAGCCACTCCATGGAAGGAAGGCTGGGCAATCTACTTCCATAAAGATTTACTGCCTCAGAAACCCAAGGAGGGGTCGCTATGAGTTGGAATTGACTCGATGGCAGTGAGTTTGGTTTCTGTTTTTTTATTATCATCTTTGCATTCTTGCCAACACATTCTTATTTTTCCCAGAAACAGAAGATCCTATAATAGTGAACTTCTTTGAACCAATATTTAAGTCTCAAGATAATTATATTTAAAGCATATAAGCTACATATTGTGAAATTATAACTCAAACTTATTATCCCTCTCCACACTCCTTTGGGAATAAGTAACAGCCCAAGCATTTTAGAAACATAATTCTTCATGATTGTGATTCAGAAAGTCCCTGGAAATCTGTGTGTGGTTTTTATGTATATTCCTGTCTATTTACATAAGTAGCTTAAGTCAGGTATTTCCTAACTACATTGTACTTGCCTCATTTAGATTGGTTTTATACTTGTTATACAAACATATTTTAGAATTAATAGTTTACAAACTCTAAAAGTTCATAAAATCCAATTCTAACTTATAACTTGGCTAAGTACAGTTTTGTCCAAATCGCAGTATGTTTCTGCCTAAGTCTTACTAATAAACATGTACTTAAGACTAAAACCGTATTCCAACACATCTTTCTACATTTTTTTTTTTCTTTTTAGTGATAAAAAGCATAGTATTTCAGGAGAACACTTAGCACAATGTTGTGAAGAAAACTTTACTTAAGGTGAGTCAGAAACAGTGTTGGCCATCCTGATTCCCAGTACAAGACAGACTGTTAGGGCAATGCAAGTCTTCCTTAGATTGCATCCATTTGGTGGCATGTCAGAAGCTTTGAGGTTTCCATCTTCCATAATTTTTTTCTTTATATTCACACAACACTGCATTGACTTCCACTGCCAATGTATGATTTAAGTTGGATTTTGAAATCTTATGTCTTGGGTTTATTTCAGTAAAACTAATTTAAGGAATTATAAATATTTATAGAAGATAATATTTTGCACACATTTCTTTTGTAGTGTCCTTTGGACCAATCAGGAACTCACTAGACCTTTAGAAAAAGCACTAATTTTTATGAACGTATAATGAAGTAATTGATAAAAATTAGTTCCTGATTTTTTTTAATCAGCTTTATTGAAACAATATTTATATATCATGAAATTCACCAATCCTAAGTGTAAAATAAATAATTTTAGTAAATTTTATAGAGTCGTGTAACAATATAGAATCTTTTCCCCAAAACAGCTTCATTTTTGTACTATTAGTGTCATATGTGCTACATTGTCATAAGTTATAAGGCCCACAATACAGTCTGATAATTATTTTATACAATTGTCTTTTAAATTAGTTAAGAGAAGAAAAAAAAAAAGGTAAGTATTTATACTGTACTTGAATAGTACCTTTACATTTTATTTCTTCAGGTGGATTCAAATTACCATTTGCTTTCAAATGAGACTACAGACCCAGCCAACATCTTTCCTCTAGCCTTGTGAGACCATGAACAGAAGACTCAGTTAAGCCATGCCCAGGTACCTGAACCATGTAAACTGTGATACAATAAATATGTTGTTCAAATCATTGTATTGTGGCAATTTGTTGCATAAAATTTAAAACTAATAAATCCACTCTCCCTACCCAACAAACTTTTTTGTTTTGCCATTTTATTTTATTTTTCATTTGGCTGTTTCCTCAATTAATTCTGTAGAGTCTTTCTTATCCACAGTGCATAACCACTGATGTCTCTGGTCAAATGCTTTTTTAAAAATTCTTAATTTTATTTTTATGTCTGATTTCCTAAGAGTAGCCCTTTGATCAACATATTTTAGTGGCCAAGAAATGATTGGTCAAAGATTGTGATTGAACACCTTAAATGAATAAGGCTTCTACCCTTAGCAAACAGTATTTGTAGGTGGAGGAATATATTCAAAGTTAAAGCAGTCTGTAAGTTATTCCAGCTGCGCCAGATCCTGTCATCTTTCCTTTGCAACTGCATAAGGCCTTATGTTCCTTCTGTAACATATAGGTCATAACATACAGATTTTTAGGGGCCTCTCCAGTCTAAGATTACAAGAATTCTTCCTGAGCCCCATGTATATGTTAATGCTTATCAGTTACCACTGTGACTATGTCATTCTCCAGATTGTTAAATTTCTGGCTGGCTTAATGGTCTGTTGGTTGCCTACAACTAGTATAGTAACTCAAGTTGCTGAGACATTTGCCTCCCCCTACTTTTTGCCACTCAGGTCACAACTGTTTTCAACAATATCCCTGGGCATGGAGCTTCTACTTCACCTTTCCTTATTTAGTCAGTCTCCTCTGGAAATAAATACACTGTTTTTCTTGGCTTGCTAATACATGGTAGAAATATTTCCAATGTAGCTAGGGGTTGGGGGAATGACTAAAAGACGAGAGAGCATCTCCAGATTAAAATTCCACAGACTTCCACTCTTTCTTCTTAGTTGTGGTTCAGTAGCTGTATATATAGATATAGATATAGATATAGATATAGATATAGATATATAAACACACACATATATACTTATATATCTCTCTCTCTCTATATATATATATTAATGGGAGCTCTGGTAGCATAGTGCCTAAGGCACTTGACTGCTAACCAGAAGGCTGGCGGTTCAAACCCACCAGCCACTCCTTGGAAGGAAGGTTGGGCAATCTACTTCCATAGTGATACTGCCTCAGAAACCCAAGGAGGGGTCGCTATGAGTCGGGTCCAACTCGACGGCACATAACAACAACAATATATATATATATAATATTTTTACTTCTGCACTCTGGAAATGCCCTCTGGTTCTGTAATTTTTAAAATATTGACTTATAACTTCTGGAAAATTATTTAAAATGTATCTCAAACATGTTTTGGGCCATATTATTCCTTGTGTTGTTGTTATGTGCTGTGCTTACTTACAGAAAAAAAAAAAAGGCTACTTATTTCCAAGAAAAACAAAAACAAAATGTACCTTTACTTAATAAAATGCAAAGCTAATATTATACTCTCTATTACAGGTATGTGAAAATGTTTGCTTCCAAATAACTAAACTGCTTAATGTTATGTTAATGGATATTCATATTTGAGGTACAGTTAGGAGCATCATTAGAAAACATCACTTGACTCCTTTTCTCAGTTTTTGTTCTGTTCTTGGTGTAGCAGCCAGAGTAATACTAGTAAAACACAAATCACAGCATGTTGTTCTATTGTTTAAAACTCCTAGTTTCCTCCACTCTCAGAATTATCAAAATCCTAAATCCATAAATGAGCTGCCAATGTTCTTATTCTTCCATCCCCTTCATCTTGTACTGCTGATCTTTTTATTAAATCTGTTCCAGCTACCTGACATTCTTGCTGTTATTCAACCATACTGACATTCTCTCCCCTCAAGGTCTTTCCACTTCAAATTACACAATTAGAAACTGCAATGTTTCAAGATAAAGTACATGATTACAATGAACTTAGAAAAAAATAGTCTATCTCCTCAGATTTCTTGTAGGTATATGTGATCGTAAATTGTTGTTCTGGCCAGGAAAATTAATAAGTAATCCTCAAGGATGACGTGCCTTCTTGAATAGGCAAAATCTCTTACAAATAAAGCACCTTTTGTCCTCCCAATCTTTCCCTTCTTCTTGTCAGAAATGAGCAGCTCTATGTTGTTGTTGTTGTTAAGTGCCGTCGAGTCGTTTCCGACTCATAGCGACCCCATGCACAGCAGAACGAAACACTGCCCG
>NW_006921987.1:358346-361575 GCF_000298275.1 Orycteropus afer afer | reverse complement strand
CATAGTAGATCATATGGTTGTCTGATTCAAAATGGCCAAAACCAGTCCATTTCAGCTCACTAATGCCGAGGATATCAATCTTTATGCGTTCCATTTCCTATAGAGCTCTATAGAGCTATTTTTTTCCAAATCAATAACAACACACCTTCAACTGTAGTTTATACTAAATTTGAAGAGGAATGGAACATAAAAAATACTTGAAAAACATTGTCACATTTGTTTCCAAATTTAATGAAATT
The DNA here is from genome assembly GCF_000298275.1 of Orycteropus afer afer. NCBI lineage: Eukaryota > Metazoa > Chordata > Mammalia > Tubulidentata > Orycteropodidae > Orycteropus > Orycteropus afer. The sequence continues at coordinate 361,336 of NW_006921987.1, read as the reverse complement.
ATAAACCAACAGATAAAAGACCTTCAATAAATCCCTAAAACAACAGAAGTAAAGAAAACCACAATAAGGTACATCATAGTCAAATTTCTCACAACCAGCCATAAGGAGAAAATTTTAAAAGCAGCTGGGGGGGTGATGACAAGTTTTTATAGAAAAACAAGCACAAGGATGACAAAAATTTCCTGTTAGAAACAATGGAAATAAGAAGGAAATAGAACAATGTGTTTAATACAATGAAAGAAAAAAAAATCCACTTAGAAGTGTGGAATATATGTTTCAAAGTTGATAAGAGGTTTTCTAACATAACTGGCTGCACAACCACTGTGGAAAATGGTATGGTACTTCTTTAAAAATTTGAAAATGGAAATACCATTTGATCAAGCAATCCCACTACTAAGTATGTACCTTAAAGAAGTGAGAGCTGGGACATGAACAGATGCATAGCCATGGTCATCACAGCACTATTCATAATAGCAAAGAAATGGAAACAACCCAAGTGGCCATCAGTGGACGAATGGATAAACTAACAATAGTACATACAGACAGTGGAATACTATGAAGCATTAAAGACTAATGAAGAATCTATGAAACACCTCATAACATGGACATTATGCTGAGTGAAATAAGTCGATCACAAAAAGACAGATATTGTATGAGTCCACTATTAGAAAAATTCAAAGAAAGGTTTACACACAGAAAGAAACATTCTTTGATAGTTACCAAGGATGGGAGGAGAGGAGAGGGAAAATTACTAGTTTATAAGAGACACGTATGAATATGGGCGAAGGGAAAGGCAATATACAAATAGTGGGTGCCCAGCACAATATTGCTAAGGAAAAGGAAGACATGGGGAGGGTGGAAAGAAAAATTTTTTCAAGACATACACAAGCTAAAAGAATTCATGACTGGTTGTGTTAGTTTCCTAGGGATGACACAAAAAATTACCACACTGGATGGCCTCAAACAACAGAAATTCACTCTCTCATAATTCTGGAGAACAAACTCAAAACTCCAGGTGTTGGCAGGACTTCCCTTCTAAAGTCTTTAGGGGAAAATTTTTTGATTCCTCCAATTACTGGTGTTATGGCAATCCTTGGCATCCTTTGACTTGTGACTGCATAACTCCAATCTCTATCTCCCTCTTCACATGGCCATCTTCCCTCTGTGGCTATGCCTCTGTTCCTGTTCTTAAAAGGACACCAGGCATATTGGATTAAGGATTTACTCTACTTCCATATGACCTCATTTTAACTTAACTTATTACATTTGAAATTATATATAAGGTAATATTCTGAGATTCTAGGAAGGACAAGAATTTTGGGGACACAATCCAACTCAATAAACTTGACCCACACTACAAGAAATATCTCATGGTTTTTTTCAGGCAAAAGAAAAATGATACCAAAAAGAAATTTGTATCTACACAAAGGAGGAAAAAGAACAGAAAATGATGATATTGGTAAATATATAATATTATTTTATTACTTACATCTCTTTAAAGTATAATTGATTTTTAAACAAAGACAGTAACCATGTATTGCACACTTGTAATATTTGTAAAAGTAAAAGAAATGTAAATAAAAGTACAAAGTCTAAGAGGTGAGAAATGAAAGTAAATTATTGTATAATTTTTAAACTATACAGGAAGTGGTAACATATCTTGGAGGAAACTCTGATAATTTAAAGATGTATACTATGAACTCTGAACAAGTACTAAAGTAACAAAACAAGGTGTTACAGCTAAGAAAATGGAAAGAAAAGTCTAAAAAGAAACAAAGAACAATGGGATAAATAGAAAATAGGTAACAAGATAATAGATTTAAACATAATCACATCAATAATCACATTAAATATATATGATAAACATACCCCAGATGAAAGATAAGGATTGTCCAAATAAAAATACATGACCCAATTGCATGTTGCTTAAAAACATTGACTTTAAATATAAAGATCCATATAAGTTAAAAGTAACAGCATGGAAAAAAAAATTAACTTGATAAATAGTACTTAGGAAAATGCTTTAAGTTTGCCTGCATATATTAACAAAATTAAACTTGTAGTTAAAAATCTTCCCACTTCAAAAAGCACTCTATAAAGTAAAGTCTATTAATTTAAAAACAAACAAACAAAAATCACAGAGGAAAGGCCGAAGCAACTTCACTGGTGGATTCCATCAAACATTTAAGGAAGAAATATCACCAACTATGTACAAACTCTTCTGGAAAAATGTTAACAAAGGAATGCTATCAATTCATTCCTTGAAACCAGTATTATCTTGACATCAAAAAGAGTCACAAACATTATAAAAAAGAAAACTGTAGACCAATATATTTCTTTAAAATAGACATCAAATTTTTAAAGAATAGTTTACCAAATTAAATCAAATGCTAAGTACAAAGGATAAAAACTTCATTACCAAGTTGGATTTATCTCAGGAATGTAAGGCTGTTTATAGTGAAAATTAAATTGTGTTTTTCACCATATTAACAAATTAGAAAAGAAAAATAGTGTGATAATTTCCAAAAGGCAGAAAAACATTTCACAAAATCCAACAAATATTCCTGATAGGAAACTCTCAGTAAAGTAGGAATTAAAAGAACATCCTCAACTTAATAAAGGGCATCTACAATAAGATCATAGTTACATCATACTTAATGGTGAAAGTCTACATGCTGATTTCCTAAAACAAGACAAGGATATCTTCTCTCATTTTCTAATGAATTTTATACTGGAAATCGTTATCTTGAATATTAAGATTTCAATTCTTCTTAGAAGGATTTATAGATTCAATGCAATCAATCACAGTCAAAATCTCAGTAGGCTTTGTTGTAGAAATTGACAGATTGATTCTAAAATTCATATGGAAATGCAAAGGACCTGAACTATCCTATAAGTTTTAAAAATAAGGAATAAGGAGGCGGGGCAAGATGGCGGACTAGGCAGAAGAATTGCACAGACCCTCTTCAACAAAGAAAAGGGAAACCAAT
>NW_006921987.1:315134-350528 GCF_000298275.1 Orycteropus afer afer | reverse complement strand
TAAATTTTGGTCAATGACATGAGACAAAGTATATGTGAACTGCTGTATGAAAAGTGAATTTACTCTGTAAATCTTCACCCAAATCCTAATAAAAAAAATAAATAAATAAGGAATAAAGTTTGAGGCCCTACACTACCTGATTTCAAGAATTATTATGAAGCTACAGAGATCAAGATAGTGTGGTAATAGTAAATATAGAAAAATGGATTAATGGGAAAGAATATTGTTGTTAGATGCTGTCAGGTTGGCTCTGACTCATAGTGACCCCATGGACAACAGAACGAAACACTGCCTGGTTGTGTGCCATCCTCACGGTGCTTGCAATACTTGAGCCCACCATTGCATCCACTGTGTCAATCCAATTTGTTGATTCTTCTCCTTTTTCTCTGACCCTCCACTTTATCAAACATGATATACTTCTCCAAGTGAATGGTTGCTTCTGACAACATGACCAAAATAGATCAGATGAAGTCTGGCCATTCTTGCATCCAAAGAGCATTTCAGTTACACTTTTCTAGGACAGATTTGTTTGTTCTTCTGGTAGCCAGTGGTATATTATGCATGCTTTGCCAAGACCATAATTCAAAGGAATCAACACTTTTTCAATCTTCCCTGTTTGGTTTGTTGTCCAGCTTTCACATGCATATGATGTGACTGAAAATACCATGGCTTGGGTTAGGCACACCTTAGTCTTCAAAGTTACATCTTTCCACTTCAAAACATTAAAGAGCTCTTTTGAAGATTTTCCTAGCACAATATTACATCTGATTTCTTGACTGCTGCCTCCATTGGTGTTGATTGTGGATCCAAGCAAAATGAAATCTTGGACAACTTCATTTTTTTTTCTCCATTTATCATGATGCTCCTTACTGGTCCAGTTGGTGAGGATTTTTGTTTTCTTTATGTTGAAATATAATCCATACTGGAGACTGTAGTTTTTAATCTTCACCAGTAAGTGATTCAAGTCCTCTTCCCTTTCAGCAAGCAAGGTGGTGTCATCTGCATATCTCAGGTTGTTAATGAATCTTCCTCCAATCTTAATGCTGTGTTCTTCACATAGTCCAGTTTCTAAGATCATTTGCTTAGGGTACAGACTGAATAAGTATGGTGAAACGATACAACCCTGACACGCACCCTTCCTGATTTTAAGCCATTCAGTATCCCCTTGTTCTATTTGAGTATCGCTTGATGTATGTACAGGTTTCTCATGAGCATAATTAGTTGTTCTGGAATTCCCATTCTTCACAATGTTATCTGTAATTTGTTATGATCATACAGTCAAATGCCTTTGCACCATCAATAAAACATATGTAAACATCTTTCTGGTATACTTTTCTTTCAGCCAAGATCCATCTGACATTAGCAATGATAATCCTAGTTCCATGATTTCTTCTGAATCCAACTTGCATTTCTGGTAGTTCTCTGTCAATACATGCTGCAACCATTTTTGAATAATTATCAGCAAAATTTTGCTTGCATGTGATAGTAATGATGCTGTTCGATAATTTCCACATTCTGTGAGATCACCTTTCTTTGGAATAGGCACAAATGTTGATTTCTTCTAGTCAGTTGGCCAGGTAGCTTTCTTTCAAATTGCTTGGCATAGACAAGTAAGTGCCTCCAGTAAGTGCACCCATTTGTTAAAACATCTCAATGGGTATTCTGTCACTTTCTGGAGACTTGTTTTTCACCAATTCCTTCAGTGCAGATTGGACTTCTTCCTTCAATACCGTTATATGGGATTGATGAAGAGTTAATCAAATCACAGAAAGCCATATACAAAGGCCAACTTGTCAGTTAAAATTTATAGACCCTTCAAACAATAAACAGAAGGTTCAAAGCACAGAACAGAGTGCTCTAACTGATCTAATGGATGACAGACAATGGAGGGTGGAAGTTTGTATCAAAACTAAGTAACTAAGTATAAACCAGGAAGTGAGTTAAAAAATCTACCTAATATCATTCATAAGCCCAAAACAGAACTAAAGGCTGTTGGGGAATTACCATATGACAGACCCAAAAACCCTGAGTCAAGAGACCATAGTTTGCAGGAAAAAAAAAAAAATTCTTTCTTTTTACTTTAACCAATCACAGCATGTAAGTATTTACTCTATGTATATGCTCAAATATGTATATGTGATGGGGGCTTTTAAAAGCAGCTTTAAGGGGCAGTCTGGAAGTGGAGCCGGGTGCCAGGGGCTTTTGGAAGTGACTTTAAGGAGTGACCCAGAAGTGGAGCCAGGTGCAGGGTTTGGAGGGGCTTTAAGGGAGACCAGAAAGTGAACGAAGTGGTTTTGAACAGCTAAGGGAGATTAACTTGTGTGCCAGTTTGTCATCCTGTGGTGGCTTGCATGTTGCCATGAGGCTGGAGGCTATACCACTGGTGTTGCTAATGCCAGCAGGGTTATCCATGGTGGACAGGTTTCAGTGGAGCTTCCAGCATAGGACAGATCCAGAAGAAGGAAGAAGTCATCCACTTCTCAAAGAATTGGTCGATGAAAACCTTATGAATAGCAGTTAAACACTTTCTGATACATTCCTGGATAACTTTATGAATAGACCTGAAATATTGTCCTATATAGTGCTGGAAGATGAATTTCTCAGATCATTCAGGCACTCAAATTATGATGCGGGAAGAGTTGCCTACTCAGAGTACAGCTGATCTTAATGATATACAGAAAGTAAAGCTTTCAGAACTTCCATTTGCTGATGTGGCATGACTCAACATGAGGAGAAATAGCTACAAATATCTATGAATAACTGGAACAAGGAATGTAAGAAGTATGAATCCAGGAAAACAGGAAATTGTCAAAAATGAAATAGAACCCATAAAGATTGATATCCTTGGCATTAGTGAGCTGAAACAGACTGGTTTGGGCCATTGTGAATCAGACAACCATATGATCTACTATGCCAGGAATGACAGATTGAAGAGGAATGGTGTGGCATTCATCATCACAAAAAAATGTTTCAAGATCTGTGTTGAAGTTCAGTGCTGTCAGTGATAGGATAAATATCCATATGACTCCAAGGAAGACCAGTCAATACTACTATTATTCAAATACACACACTACTGTTGTTGTTGTTGTTTGCTGTCGAGTCGGACCCAACCCATAGTGACCCCTCCTTGGGTTTCTGAGGCAGTATCACTACGGAAGTTGATTGCCCCATCTTCCTTCCGAGGAGTGGCTGGTGGGTTTGAACTGCCAGTCTTCTGGTTAGCAGTCAAGTGCCTTAGCCACTATGCAACCAGAGCTCCACATTACTAGCCAACTACCAAAGCCAAACATGAGAAAATTGAAGATTTTTACAACTTCTGCAGTCTGAAATTGTCTGAACACTGCAATCAAGATGTGTTGATTGTTACTGGCAATTGGAATACAAAAGTTAGAAACGAAGCAGAATCACTGGTAGTTGAAAAATATGGCCTTGGTGGTAGAAATAAAGCTGGAGATTGCATGGTAGACTTTTGCAAGACCAACATCTTATTCATTGGAAATATCTTTTTTCAACAACTTAAATGGTGGGTGTGCATATGGACTTCACCAGATGAGTACACAAGAATCAGATTTGCTACATCTGCGGCAAGAAGCTATGGAGAAGCTAAATATCTTCAACCAAAACAAAGCCAGGGGCCAATTGTGGAACAGATCATCAACTGCTCATATGCAAGTTCAAGGTGAAGTTGAAGACAAAAGGTCACAAGAGCCAAAATATCCTACCTTGATTATATCCTACCTGAATTTAGAGATCATCTAAAGAACAGATTTGATGCACTGAACACCAATGACAGAAAACCAGAAGAATTGTGGTATGACATCAAGAACATCATCCATAAAGAAAGAAGAGGTCATTAAAAAAAAAGAAAGGAAGAAAAGACCAAAATGGATGTCAGAAGAGACTCTGAAACATGCCTTTGAATGGAGAGTAGCTAAAGCAAATGAAAAAAATGATAAGATAAAAGAGCTAAATGATAAGAAGATTTCAAAGAGCAGCTTGAGAAGACAAACCCAATTATTATAATGACATATGTGAAGACCTGGAGTTAGAAAACCAAAAGAGAAAACACACTCAGAATTTCTCAAGCTAAAGAACAGAAGAAAAAATTTAAGCCCGAGTTACAATATTGAAAGATTCTATGGGCAAAACATTGAATGATGGAGGAAACATCAAAAGAAGATGGAAGACATAGACAGAGTCCCTGTACCAAAAAGAATTGGTCAATGTTCATCCATTTCAGGAGGTGGCATATGATCAAGAACCAATGTATTGAAGGAAGAAGTCAAGACTGCACTGAAGGAATTGGTGAAAAAACAAGGCTCCAGGAATTGATGGAATACCCCTTGAGATGTTTCAACAAAAGAATGCTGTGCTGGGGACACTCACTTGGCTATGCCAAGACATTTGGAAGACAGCTACCTGGCTAACTGACTGGAAGACATTCATACTTGTACCCATTCCAAAGAAAGGTGATCTCACAGAATGTGGAAATTATGGAACAATATCATTAATTTCACATGCAAGTAAAATCTTGCAACAACAACAATGCAACACACTGGTGTGGAGTCAGATCCAACTCATAGCGACCCCTCATTGGGTTTCCAAAGCTGTATCACTATGGAAGGAGATTGCCCAACATTCCTTCCAAGGAGTGGCTGGTGGGTTTGAACTACCAGCCTTCTGGTTAGCAGTGAAATGTCTTAGGCACTATGCCACCACAGCTTACTGAAGATAATTTAAAAATGGTTGCAGCTGTATATTGAAAGAGAATTTCCAGAAATGCAAGCTGGATTCCTAAGAGGATGTAGAATGAGGGTTATCATTGCTGATGTTATCATTGGCTGAAAGCAAAGAATACCAGAAAGATGTTTACTTGTGTTTCATTGACTGTGCAAAAGAATTCAATTGTGCAGATCATAACAAATTATGGACAACATTAGGAATGGGAATTCCTTAACTGTATGGTCCTTAACTGTACTCATGAGGAACCTGTACATAGACCAGGAGGTTGTCATTGAGACAGAACAATGGGTTACTGCATGGTTTAAAATCAAGAAAGGAATGTGTCATGCTTGTATCCTTTCACCATACTTACTCACTTTGTATGCTGAACAAATAATCTGAGAAGCAAGGTTATATGAAGAAGAACGTTGCATCAGGATTGGAGGAAGGCTCATTAACAACCTGCAACATGCAGATGACACAACTTTGCTTGCTGAAATAGAGGATGACTTGAAGCACTTACTGATGATGATTGAAGACTACAGTCTGCAGTATGGATTGCACATCAATATAAAGAAAACAAAAATTCTCACAACTAGACCAATAAGCAGCATCACGATAAGTGGAGAAACGATTGAATTTGTCCAAGACTTCATATTACTTGGTTCTACTATCAACACCAATGGAAGCAGCAGCCAAGACATCAGACAGTGTATTGCATTGGGCAGATCTGTTGCAAAAGACCTCTCTCAAGTGTTGACAAGCAAAAATATTTCCTTGAAGACTAAGGTGCACCTAACCCAAGCCATCCCATTTTCAATTGCCTCTTATGCATGTGAAAGCTGGATGATGAATAAAGAAGTCTGAAGAAGAGTTGATGATTTTCAGTTGTGGTGTTGGAGAAGAATGCTGAGAATACCAAGAAAGACAAGTGTTTCACCTACATTGGTCACGTTGTCAGAAGAAACCATTTCCTGGAGAAGGATATCACACTTGGTAAAGTGCAGGATCAACAAGAAAGGGGAAGGCCCTCAACAAGATGGATTGACACAGTTGCTACAACGATGGGTTCAGGTATAGCGAGGATCATGAGGCTGGCACAGGATCAGGCAGTGTTTCGTTCTGCCTCACATAAGGTTACTATCAGTTGGAGATGACTCAATGGCACCTAACAACAACAACAGCATATGCTTTAATGGTTGTAAAGGATGCACTGAAAGATCATTATTCACAATGAATCAGCACTTGTTAAAATTGTATAGAAAGCCCCTGTTGATTGTACTTCTCTGGATTTTGGCCTGTTTATAGCCATGGTGCTTGCAGCCCATTTCCCATCATTCGCTTGCATTTTCTGATATGTCACGATAATAATAATAATAATAATGATAATAAAATCCCTTTTTGCGGAAAGCTTTGATGAAAATGTATTTCACAACAAAAGGATAAAATTGCCAACAGCAACTTAAAAGTTTAGATGTGAAGCTTAAGGAGAGAAAGTTTATGTTAATGGGGCAGTAACAAACAGTTCAGAAAAGAAGGGTGAGAATGATTGCACTACTTGAAGAATATAATCAATGTCACTTAATTATACATGTAGAAATTGTTGAATTGGAGTGTGGTCTGCTATGTATATTTTTAACTACAACAAAATTAAGTACATTATTTTATTTATTTATTTTTTTAAATTAGGATTTGGGTGAAGATTTACAGAGTAAATTCACTTTTCATACAGCAGTTCACATATACTTTGTCTCATGTCATTGACCAAAATTTACAATGCAGCAGCTCCCCTCCCACTTCCTCCCCATAGTTACCTCCTCCCAGTGTCCATCCCTTCATACTCTTCTGCACCCTGAGCTATCTCCCTGTGCATAAGCAGCCCTTCCTTCTCCCATGATTGTTCTCTCCAGGGCGTGTGTCTACTTGAGGTAAATGTTTAAAGTACATTATTTTTTAAAAGAAGAAAAAGCAAAAACAATCTTTGGGAACTGTGTGCTTTAAATAGCAGTTAAATTTACATCAATTATACCTAATTGAGGTTCTGTTGGGAGGGTGATCATGAACAGAAAAGCACTTTTCAAAGAGAAGTAGTTTCACTGAGGTGTTAAAATATCTAATTTGAAATATATATTTATATGTTCTAAACTAGATATAAAAACCAAGGCAGCTATTTTAATAACATTTATCACTTACAGTAGAAATATGCTTTCCTTCTCCCATGAATAAAGCATACCTTTCTGTTCTTCCTCTCTGATTATAAACTCTTATGCCAACTAAAATGTGCACATTCAATCTGATATATTTTAACTTTTTGGAAGACTTAGTGACAGTAACTAATCTGTCAAATCTCATTTTCTGAGAGAACAACCAGTGTACAAGGACATAACTGCAATATTTCAGAACCAACTGAAGTAGTTGAAAAGAAAGCATGGAAATGAGGATATTAATATTTTGAAATTATCTATAAAGATCAGTGGCCAGTCTAATAGAATAATTTAACTGAAAACTAGTGGCTTGGAACTAGTTGCAGTTAAAAAAGTACGCACTGGATAATCAGACACAGGTTAAAACCCTTGCTCTTTCTCTTTCAAGGTGTGTGACTTGGACTAAGTAAGTAACTTAACCTCTCTACCTCAGTATCTTGATCTAAAACTTGGGGTTGACAATAGAAGATACATTTCAGATTATGGTAATAATCTTCATAATATTCTTGAATATTACCACAACATAAAGGCCTCAGCTTAAAGCCGAGAAAACACAAGAAAGACAAGTAAGCTTCTAATGAGGAAATGTGGTGAATAATTATTCTCAAGTGCAATTATGATTGTGAGGAGAACAATATCCTGTCATCAAAGTCAAATAACTTTAGGATAAGCTGTGTGTCTTAGGGTTCTCTGTATTGTTGTTGTTAGATGACCTTACGTAAAACAGAAATAAACAGTGCCTGCTCCTGCACTATGCTCACGATCATTGCTAGGCTTGAGCCTATAATCGCAGTCACTGTGTCAATCCATCTCACTGAAGGCCCTTCTCTTTTTACTGACCCTCTAGTTTAGCTCCCTCTAGGAACTCTAATGGTGTAGTGCCTAATTCATTTAACTGCTAACCAGAGTCCAGGGTTCAAACTCACCAGCCACTCCTCGGAAGGAAGGTTAGGCAATCTCCTTCCATAGTGATGTTGTTGTTGTTGTTATGTGCTATTGAGTCGGACCCGACTCATAACGACCCCTCTATGGGTTTCCAAGGCGGTATCACTACGGAAGTAGATTGCCCAACTTTCCTTCCGAGGAGTGGCTGGTGGTTTGAACCACCAGCCTTCTGGTTAACTGTCAAGTGCCTTAGGCACTACGCTACCAGAGCTCCTTGGAAACCCAAGGAGGCATCGTTATGAGTCAGATCTGACTCCACGGTAGTGTTTGTTTTTTTTTTCTTTTTGGTTTTCTAGTTTACCAAGCATGGTGTCCTTCTCCAGGAACTGGTCCCTCTTGATACATCCCTTAGAGCAATAGACCATGGGACACCAGAGGACCAACATTCAAACTAAGGAAATGCAGGGCAAATAGGAGTGCATAAATATGAGGGGCACCGTGGGAGGATTGCAGGGTAGGGAGGGAAGGAGACTGGGTTAGGTTTGGACATGACCAATGGGGAATGAAACTAAATGTACACGTTATGTTGAATGTAAAACAAGCTCTTAAAATAAAAATAAATAAATAAATAAAATAAAAAGTACATGAGATGAAGTCCTGCCATCTTTGTTTCTAAGCAGTATTTTGCCTGTCCTTCTTCCTAGACAGATTTGTTTGTTCTTCTAGCAGTCCGTGGTATATTCAATATTCTTCACCAACACCATGATTCAAAAGCATTCTTTGCCCCACTTTTTCATGCATATGAGGCATTTGAAAATCCCTTGGCTTAGATAAGGCACACCTTGGTCCTCAAAGTGGCATCTTTGCTTTTTAACAATTTAAAGAGGTCTTTTGCAGCGGATTTGCCAATGCAATATATCATTTGATTTCTTGATTGCAGCTTCCACAGGTATTGATTGTGGATCTGAGTAAAATGAAATCCTTGACAACTTTAATCCTTTCTCTGTTTATCATGATGTTGCTTATTGATCAAGTTATGAGATTTTTTTTTATGTTGAAGTATAATCATACTGAAGACTATAGTCTTTGATCTTCATCAGTCAGTGCTTCAAGTACTCTTTACTTTTAGCAAGCGAGGTTTGCAATCTGAATAATCACAAGTTATTAATGAGAATTAATTAGATAATACAGTAAAATTTATGAAAGCTGGAACCTGTATAAGGCCAAAGTTTATTTTCCAGTAAATAAAGAGCAATACAAAAGCAGTGACTGGGTGTTGTCAAAGTCAGAAAACAAGGCAGTCCATTAAAATTCTGGCTATCACAGGTTTCACTGCAATAAGTTTTAGCAATTAGTTTAAAATGGCCACAAAGATAAATATAAAGGCTAAGCTTTAGGGTCTCATTTCTACTGTCATAATAAATAAACATAATTAAAATATCATCAACACTCTGTGTAATGCAGCAGCTATTATTCTTATGAAAATTTACTTAATTATACAAATTCAATTTTAATTTTCTTAACTTTAAAATTAATAGAATCTGAGAAAGAAATAAGAGAAAGGAGACATTGATTAGTTGTGTCTCAGAGATCATTACAATATACAGCATCATGCAGATATTTCTAATCATACTATAGAAACTCAATCAGTAACATGCCTTTCACCATTTCTTATCTTATATCTGTATAACTTTAATGTCTGCCTCTGTCTGAACAGACCTTCTTCTCTCTGTATCTTTGTGTCTCCTCCTCTTTAGAGGACAACTGTCACTGGAGTTAGACCCCACTCTAAATCTAATATGATATCATCTGTTTTTGCTGTTGTTAGGTGCTGTTGAGGCAGTTCAAACTCATAGTGGCCTTATGATCAACAGAATGAAACACTTCCTAGTCCTACACCATCCTCCAACCACTGTTGTGTTTGAGCCCATTGTTGCAGCCACTGTGTCAGTCCTTCTTACTGAGAGTCTTCCTCTTTTTCTCTGACTCTCTACTTTACCAAGCATGATGTCCCTCTCCAGGGACTGGTCCCTCCTGACAACACATCCAATGTACATGAGAGGAAGTCTCACCATCTTTGCTTCTAAGGAGCATTCTGGCTGTAATTCTTCCAAGACAGATTTGTTCATTCTTCTGGAAGTCTATGGTATAGCCAATATTCTTCACCAACAGCACAATTCAAATGCATCAATTCTTCTGTTGTCTTCCTATTTAATTTTCCAGCTTTCCCAAGTATATGAGACTATGAAAAATGCCATGGCTTGAATCAGGTACACCTTAGTCCTAAAGTTGACATCTTTGATTTTTAATACTTTAAAGTAGTCTTTTGCAGCAGATTTTCCCAGTGCAATATATAACCTGATTTTTTTTTTTTTTTTTTTTAATGCTACTTTCATGGTCGTGTACTGTTGATCCTAGGAAAAGGAAGGCCTTGACAATGTCAATATTTTCTCAATTTAACATGATTTTGCTTATTGGTCCAGTTGTGAAGATTTTTGTTTTCTTTCTGTTGAAGTGTAATCCTTACTGAAGTAGTCTTTAATATTCATCAGTATAGACTTCAAGTCCTCCTGATTTCAGCAAGGAAAGTTGCACCGTCTGCATATCACAGGTTGTTAATGAGTCTTCCTCCAAACTGGACACCTTTTTCCTCTTCATGTAGTTCAACATCTTCGATTATTTGCTCAGCATGTTGATTAAATAAGTAGTAGAAGCAATGTAAATGAAAAATAGAAGATAAATATTTTAACACAGAGATTACTTAAATAATAACTTAGAATTTTATGGCTGGTGGGATGAGATGTTCTTTTAATTAAGATCTTTAAGCTATGTCTGAGCAAGGTAATCATAAGGCAGATTCTTCATCCATAAATTATGAAATATTATAACTTAAACTCACAAGAAACATGGAAAATAAATATACAGCATGGTTTTAATTCCTGTGAATTCATCCATCAAATACCTACTACAATTATGGATGAATGTGAGATAAAAGATAAATTAGAGATGGCTTCTGTTTATTAAAATGTAAAAAAATTCAGATAAATGTTAAAGATTTTGGAAATTTCTAAGTAGTATGGCTTCACAAATAAAATACCAACCATCCATCGACACTGGTTAGAAGTCAGAAAGGAAAATGGGTTCATAAAAGTAGACATTATTTACGTGAAAGGTGGGGCATGGGAAGTAATTTAGTAATTAATAAGGTACTCCAAATTTAGCAATTTATTTCTACTAAAAATATTTTTGTAAAGAGGAAAAGAGAGAACATTCCTGTGTGCTGACTATAGTGCTATTTCATTTAAATATTTTACAGATGAGAAAAGTGGATCAAAAAATTAAAAACAAAACAAAAACCTCACTGCCTTTGAGGTGATTCCAAGTCAGAGCGACCCTATAGGACAGAATAGAATTGTTCTATGGGGTTTCCAAGGTTGTAAATCTTTATAAGAGCAGACTGCCACATCTTTCTTTCATGGAATAGCTGGTGGATTTGAACCACTGACCTTTTGATTAGCAGTTGACCACTTAACCACTGCCTCAGTTGCTGTTGTTGTTATGTGCCGTGAAGTCGGCCCTGACTCATAGAAACCCCTCCTTGGGTTTGTGAGGCAGTATCACTATGGAAGTAGATTGCCCCATCTTCCTTCTGAGGAGTGGCTGGTGGGTTTGAACCACCAGCCTTCTGATTAGCAGTCAACTGCCTCAGTAATGCTCCTCAAATCAAAGGAAGGTCAAGTATTTGTCCACAGTGGCAAAGACAGTAAGTAATGGAGAAGGGATTAAAATTAATATATTATAATGACAAAATATATTTCTTCAAATATCAATCTGATCAAATCTTCTGGCCTTTTAGTATGTTAATATTCTGTGTCCCTTTCAAGGAGTCTTTGAACTCTGTGACAAAAAATAATATATACATACTGGGATCAAAAGTACAGAAGAAGACCTTCAGATAACCATGGCAACTTTCTTAAGCACTCACAAGGGATGGAAAACACATGTCAAACAAATGCCCTTACAAGTTTCTTTTGTGGAATTTGTCATGTGAAGTGTAGGACAAGTTAAGGTTTTAACATCTAGTGATGCCAGTTCTCAACTTGATTATTAACTCTATCTCCTAATGACCTGTAAAATATTTAAATGAAGAAAATAAAGACCGTTACTAACTAGGGAGGTTTCTACCTTCATCTCAACAGTAACTTAATAATTTCAATTACATTTAATTTACTGACCAGCTATTTGTTTCCATAATGATAGAATAAGCTGAGTTAGCAGAGTAAATTAATATTTGTGTATGCTGAATAATGGTTCTTCAAAGATGTCCATGCCCTAATCCTCAAAACCTATGAATATGTTACCTTGAATAGCAAAAAGGAGTTTGCAGATATAACTAAAGTATAGACCTTGAGATAGAGAGATTATTCTGGATAATCTGGTTGGACCCAGTTTAATTGTACGAGTCCATGCTAAATCAGAGAACTTTGAAATGAGAAGGGCTCTATTTACTGCTTCTGATTTTGAAGATTTAAACAAAGAAGTACTGGTTACTCTTAGTAGCTGGAAAAAGTCAAATAAATGAATTCTTCTTCAGAGCCTGCAGAAAGAACACAAACTGCCTGCCAACCCCTTGATTTTAGTCCAGTGAGACCTATGTTGACTGCTGACCTACATAAATGTAAAATAATAAATGTGTGTTGTTTTGACCCAATAAATTTGTGATAATTTGTTACAGAGCAATAGAAAAGAAATACACTCTTTATAATGCACTCACTTATACTGACTATATATCTTGCACAGTGCATTAGTAAACCCCAAATGACTACAATATATGACTCTTATACAATGCTTCACCTTGCTAAGTAGAGTAAGGCCTCCAAACAGGAAGCAATTAGGAGGTAATACAAGTTATTGTATAATCAAGTACTAACTTGTACAGTTCAGAGGAAATATAAAACCCCAAAGAAAGAAATGCTTGAATATCAATGTGAATCCGTGGAATTGTATAAGGCTTTACCTCTAGGAATAAATAAGAGTGTTATAGGATATGAGAACAGTTTCCTTGATAACATTACACAAAGAAGGTATATTGTCAGTGTATCATCTAGTTGATTTTGACTCATATCGACTCCAAGTGACCCCAAGGAATAACTCACCTTAAAAAAAAGTGTTAAATTTTCCTTTCTTTCAGATTACAGATAATGAATAGTTTATTTTTTTTCTGTTTTACTTTCTCAAAATAGACACTGTGATAGTGAGACCTAGTAGAAGATTTGAAATTTGCTTTCTTGAAATAGACAACTTTAATAGTGAGACCTAGTACTGAAGAGCTGAAATAGAATATGAGACTTTGGACTTAGTAGTGCCATGATCAACCAGGGATATGGGTTAGGAAGAGGATGACTTTCCATGCTTATTTCCATGCTTTAGTAAAAGAACAGATATTTAGTCAGTATGTGCTAGGTTATAAAATATACTGAACTACATCCATTCTAGTTGATAAAATGTGGCCCCTATAACTTCCTACTGTCTCACTATCACCTTGGTCATCTGGCTTCTACAAGAGTCTTGGACCTTCCCTAATCCAACAGCTAAAGGACTAATGCATGGCATAGTGCTCATACTAATTGCTACATATTTCTAATATTTTATTCTACATGTTAAATTGAATAAAGATAGGCTGCTGTACTAAATAACTTTTAAGACCTATTTGAGTCTTATGTTTATGTAATACCTAGAACAAATAGAGTATAATAATAGGTTAAAAGAACATACTGATTTATTTTTTCTAGATGTAATTTATTTGGAAACAGGTAGAGAGTAACTGTATTGAATTTACTTCCCAGGAAAAACCTACTAATTATCAGCATGGAAAAGCTCTCAGCAGAAGCACTTTATAAAATGTTCAGCAATGAACTCACAAGAATAGTAGGAGTTGGCATGTGTATGCCATTGAGCTTTCTCAGGCCAAGCAGTACCATTTCTTGGCACAGTTTTGAAAAAATTCCAAAAATGGTACTTTCTGTGTACAATGCAATGAGAATGGAATGTCTTTTCTGTTACCACCATATATGGAAAGAATCCAGAGTTTCTCACAGACACAAGTTTTGTTGTGGTAGCTAGACATAACACCAACATGTGGTGGGTAGAGAAGCAGACAGAATTATCTAACATAACAGATTTTCAAAAATATTTCTATTAACATCATCCATGTTGGGAGAATGTGTGACTGTATTTTAATCCTGACCAAACAAAAACAATTAAAGAAACTGCACCATATCCAAGATAAAGCTTCTGTTTTTCTCTATCCTTTAGTCTACGAGGTCAAGGTTGACTTGTTAGGCTAGCCAAAGTTTGCCATTTCCTGCAGAAAGTAGACAAGTTGTCAGAAATATCTTTCACTTTATTAGAAAACCAAAAACCAAATCCGCTGCCAATTCTGATTCATAGAGAACCTCATTGGGTTTCAAGGGGGTAAATCTTTAAAGAAGTAGATTGCCCCATCTTTCTTCTACAGAGTGGCTGGTGGTTTTGAACTGCCAACCTTCTGGTTAGCAGTCGAATGCCTTAAACACTGTGCCACCTGAGCTATAAGAAAGACCATACTATTTCTCTCTGAGCTTACATGTATGTATGTATACCCTGGTTTTCATCCATGTTTTTGACCTTACCTGAAATTTTGAGGAGTCCAGAAAACAGACAAGCAGAATAAGTCTAGGACCTATCATATAGACATTTTTGAGTCTAAGGAAATATTTCTCAGAATGTCAAAAGTGAGAAAGACTTCAAACTTTATAACTTGATTATTCTCTTCTATTAAGGAGCTCTGGTGGCATAGCAGGTAAGGTCCAAATTCACCAGTTGCTCCAAGGGAGGAAGATGAGAGGATTTACCTCCCTTAAAGATTTCAAGACTGGGCCTCAGAGGTAGGCAGGCATGCAGCTTGGGGCTTCTGGGGCAGCTTTATTCAAGGCCAGGCCCCAAATAGGTGGGGCAGTAAGCAGAGTGCTTAGGAACAACTAAGGGAGACAAACTTGTCTGTCAGTTTGTCCTCCTGTGGTGGCTTGTGTGTTGCTGCAAGACTAGAGGCTATACCACCACTGTTGCAAAATGCCAGCAGGGTTACCCACGGTAGACAGATTTGAGTGGAACTTCTAGACTAAGATAGACTTGGAAGAAGGAAGAGACCATTCACTTCTCAAACATTTGGCCAGTGAAAACTTTATGAATAGCAGTAAAATACTGTCTGATAAATTGCTGGAAAGCTTTATGAATAGCCCTGAAACATTGTCTGATATAGTGCCAGAAGATGAGCCCCTCAGGTCAGAAGGCATTAAAAATATGACTGAGGAAGAGCTGACTCCTCAGAGTAGAGACTATCTTAATGATACTGTTAGAGTAAAGCTTTCAGGACCTCCACTGGCTGATGTGGGACTACTCAAAATTAGTAGAAACAGCCTCATTAATAAACAGAATGGAATTAATAAACATCCATGAAATGGATGAAGTATGAATCTAGGAAAACTGGAAGTTGTCAAAAATGAAATAGAACACATAAAGATCAATATCCTAGGCATTAGTGAGCTGAAACTGACTGGCTTTGACCATTTTGAATTAGACAACTATATGATCTACTATACCTGGAATGACAAATTGAAGAAGAAAGGTATGGCATTCATCATCACAAAGACTGTTCCAAGATCTGTCCTGAAGTACAATGTTGTCAATGATAGAATACTATTCATATGCCTACAAGGGAGACCAGTTAATCATATTTTTCAAATCTAACACTGACCACCAAAGCCAAAGATGAAGAAATCAAAGAGTTCTATCAAATTCTGCAGTAGGAAATTGACCAAACATGCAATCAAGATGTGTTGATTATCACTGCTGACTGGAATACAAAAGTTGGAATCAAGAGTCACCGGTAGTTGGAAAATATGGCCTTGGTGATAGAAATAATGCTGGGCATAGCATGATAGAATTTTGCAAGACCAACCTCTTACCTTTTTTCAACAACACAAATGATGGCTATACACATGAACTTCACATGGATGGAATACACAGGAATCAGACTGACGACATCTGTGGCAAGAGGTGATGGAAAAGCTCAATATCTTCAGCAAAAACAAAACCAGAAGCTGACTGTGAAACTCACCATCAACTGCAATATGCAAGTTCAAGTTGAAGTTGAAGACAATTAAAACAAGGCCACGATGACCAAACATGACTTTGCTTACATCCTACCTGAATTTAGAGACCATCTAGAGAATAGATTTGATGCATTGAACACCAATGATTGAAAACCAGAGGAATTGTGGGATGACATCAAGAACACCATCCATGAAGAAAGCAAGAGGTCATTAAAAAGACAAGAAAGGAAGAAAAGAACAAAATGAATGTCAGAAGAGATTCTGAAACTTGCCCTTGAAGGGAGAGTAGCTAAAGCAAATGGAAGAAATGACAAGATAAAAGAGCTGAACAGAAGATTTCAAAAAGCAGTTCAAGAAGCAAAGCCAAATATTATAATTAAATGTGAAAGACCTGGAGTTAGAAATCCAAAAGGGAAGAATACACTTGGCCTTTCTCAAGCTGAAAGAATTAAAGGAAAAATGTAAGTCTTGATTGCAACATTGAAAGATTTTGTGGGCAAAATATTGAATGATGCAGAAAGCATCAAAAGAAGATGGAAGGAATACACAGATTTCCTGTACCAAAAAGATTTGGTTGATATTCATCCATTTCAGGAAGTGGCATATGATCAAGAACTGATGGTACTGAAGGAAGAAGTTGAGGCTGCTCTGAAAGAACTAGTGAAGAACAAGGCTCCAGGAAAAGACAGAATACCCATTGAGATGTTTCAATAAATGGATCCCCTGCTGGAGGCACACACTTAGGTATGCCAAGAGATTTGGAAGACAGCTACCTGGCCAGTTGACTGGAAGAGATCCATATTTGTACCCATTCCAAGGAAAGAAGATCCCCAACAATGTGGGAATTATTGAACAATGTCATTAATATCGCACTCAAGTAAAATCTTGAAGATAATCCAAAAATGTTCTCAGCAGTATAATGAGAGAGAGCCAGAAATGCAAGCTGGATTCAGAAGAAGATGTGGAGTGAGGGATATCATTGCTGATGTCAGATGAATCCTAGTTGAAAACTAAGAATACTACAAAGGTGTTTACTTATGTCTTAATGACTATGTAAAACCATTCCATTGTGTGGACCATAACAAATTATGGATAACACTGAGAAAAATGGGAATTCCAGAACACCTGATTGTACTCATGAGGAATGTGTACATAGATCAGGAGGTTGTCATTTGAAAAGAACAAGGGGATACTGCATGGTTTCAAATCAGGAAGGAAGTGAGTCAGGGTTGTACCCATTCACCATATTTACTCAGTTTGTATTCTGAGCAAATAATCTGAGAAACTGGATTATATGAAGAAGAACATGGAGTCAGGATTGGAGTAAGACTCATTAACAACTTGTGATACATAGATGGCAACTTTGCTTGCTGAAAGTGAGGATGACTTGAAGCATTTACTGAAGAAGATTAAAGACTATAGTATGCATTATAGATTACACCTCAGTATAAAGAAAACAAAAATCCTCACATTCTCACTTCCAAGGAGCTTTCTGGCTGTACTTCTTCCAGGACAGATTTGTTAGTTCTTTTGGCAGTCCACGGTACTTTCAGTATTCTTCTCCAACACCACAAATCAAAAGCAACAGCTCTTCTCCAGTCTTCTTTATTCATTTCCCAGCTTTCACATGTATAGGAGGTGATTGAAAATGTCATGGCTTGGGTTAGGCACACCTTAATCTTCAAGGAGACATCTATGCTCTTGAGCACTTTAAAGAGGTCTTTTGTAGCAGATCTCTCCAGTACAATATGTTGTCTGATTTCCTGGCTTCTGCTTTCATGAGTGTTGATTGTGGATCCAAATAATATGAAACTCTAACCTATCATAAGTAAAATAAAATTATTATACTTGTTAAGTCAAGTTGATTCTGACTCAAGGTGACTTTATGTACAACAGAATGAAACGTTGCACAGGCCAGTGCTATTGTCACAATCATTGCTTTTTGAGCCCATTGTTGCAGCCACTGTGTAAATACACATTGCTCAGAGTCTTCCTCTTTCTTGCTAATCTTTTACTTTACCAAACATGATGTCCTTCTCCAACAACTGGTCTCTCCTGATAACATGTGCAAAATACTTGAGATGAAGTCTCATTATCATTGCTTTTAAGGAGAAGTCTGGCCATAATTCTTCCAAGATAGATTTGTTAATTCTTCTGGCAGTCCCTGGAACATTCAATACTCTTTGCCAGTATTATAATTCAAAGGCGTCAATTCTTCTTGGGTCTTGTTTATTCGATTTCCACCTTTCACATGCATTGAAGCGATTGAAAATACCATGGCTTGGGTCAGGTGCACCTTAGTCTTTGGTCTTTAACATTTTAAAGAGGTCTTTTGCAGCAGATTTGCTCAGTGTGATATGTTGTTTGATTTTTTTTTGTTGTTGTTGTTGTTTGATTTCTTGAGTGATGCTTCAATTGATTGTGGATCTAAGTAAAATGAAATCCTCGACAACTTTAATGTCTTCTCTGTTTATCATGATGTTGTTTATTGGTCCAGTTTTGAGAATTTTTGTTTTCTTTATGAGGAAGTGTAATATATAGAAAGGCTATAGTCTTTGATCTTCATCAGCAAGTGCTTCAAGTAGTCTTCATTTTCAGCAAGCAACGTTGTTTTATCTGCATATAATGGGTTGCTGATGAGTCTTCCTCCAATCCTGATGCCATCTCTTTCTTCATATAGTCCAGGTTCTCAAACTATCTCTTCAGCATATAGATTGAATAAGTAAGCTGAAAGAATACAAACCTGATGCCCACTTTTCCTGTTTTAAACCACACAGTATTCTCTCCCCTTGTTCTGTATGAACAACTGTCTCTTGTTTTATGTAAATGTTAGCCATGAACACAATTAAGTATTCTGGAATATCCATTCTTTGTAATGTTATCCATAATTTGTTACCATCCAAACATTTGAATGCTTTTACATAGTCAGTAAAATGCAGGTGAACATCGGTGGTGGTTAAGTTTGTGTGTCAACTTGGCTGGGGCTGGTTGAGTGGCTAGGCAGCTGAATGTAGTTATTCCCCATGGTGAGATTGGTAGTTAACTCCATGGTAAAGCAGCTGAGTATCTGCTTTGGGTATATGATCTGCTTCTCATATATAAGAAACAGTTTGGGGAATGGTCTCTAGCTTATGGCACCCTTGAACTCTGCATGTAGCTGAGTCATTGTTCATCAGGCTGCCATGCTCTGCTGACATTGGGACTTTCAATGGACTTGAATTAATGGCCTGCCATGTGGTTTGGTAACACCAGGATTGTGCCTTTTTACTTGTCAACCTTGGGCTTGTCAGTCTCAGCAGCCAGCAGCTGTTTGACTGAAGAAAAGTATCTAGCTTCAGTGGGCCAGGAGCAGGAGCCAGAGCTGAAGCCCAAGGTTGAGGCACTTTCACCCAGCCCCTAGAGCCTAGCACTTTGAACTCAGATTTAAAGCCTCCAAACTGTAAGAAAATAAAATCCTGTTTGTTCAAGCATCCCATGTGTGGTATATTCTTGTTAGGGTGGTACTAGGTAACCAAAACAACATCTTTCTGGTGTTCTCTGCTTTAAACCAGGATACATCTGACATCAAGAATGATATCCCTTGTTCTATTTCCTCTTCTGAATCTGGTTTGAATTTCTGGTTGTTCCCTGTCAATATACTGCTGCAACCATTTTTTGAATTTTTTCAGCAAAAATTGAGTTGGGTGTTATATTGTTTGATAATTTCTGTATTTTTTTTTTTTATCATCTTTCTTTGAAATGGGGACAAAAAGATCTCTTCCAGTCAATTTACCAAATAAATGTCTCCAAAATTTGGTGGCAAAGATAAGTGAATGCTTTCAGCATTGGTTGAAATATCTCAAGTGGTATTATGCCAATTCTTAGAACTTTTTTTTTTTTTCTTTTCACCAATGCCTTCATTGCAGCCTCTACTTCTTTTTCAGTACCATCAATTCTTGATACTTTCAATAAAGTAAATTGTTGCTGTTGTTATGTGCTGTCAAGTCAGTTTCAACTCATAGCAAACCTATACACAACAGATTGAAACACAGCCTGGTACTGTGCCATCCTCACAATCATTTCTATGTTTGAGCCCATCATTGCTGTGACTGTGTCAATACATCTCATTGAGGGTATTCCCTTTTTTCACTAACCCTCTACTTTATCTTCTGACAACATAACCAAAGTATGAGACTGAACTCTGGGCATTCTTGCTTCTAAGGAGCATTCCGGCTGTATTTCTTCCAAGACAGATTTGTTTGTTCTTCTCGAAGTCCATGGTATTTTCAATATTCTACACCAACATCACAATTTATATGCATTAGTTCTTCTTCTTTGAACTTCCTTATCCATTGTCCAACTTTCATGCGCATAGGAGGCTATTGGAAATACCATGGCTTGGGTCAAGCATATCTGAGTCTTTAATGGACTTTACTCTTTACCACTTTAAAGAGGTCTTTTGCAGCAAGATTTCCAAGTGTAATACATAGTTTGATTTTTTTGACTGCTGCTTCCATGGACATTGGTTGTGGAGCAAAGTAAAATGAAATCTTTGATCATTTCAAAGTTTTCTGCATTTATCTTGATGTTGCTTATTGGTTAATTGTAAGGACTTTTGTTTTCTTTATGTTGAGGTGTAATCAATACTGAAAGCTGTAGTCTTTGATCTTCATCAGTAAATGATTCAAACCTTCTTTTTCAGCAAAGGAAGTTGTCATCTGCATGTCATAGGTTGCTAATGAGTCTTCCTCTAATTCTGATGCCACGTTCTCTTGAATATAGCCCAGCTTCACAGATTAGTAGCTCAGCATACAGATTGAATAAGTATGGTTAAAGGATACAACGCTGATGCACACTCACACCCTTCCTGATTTTGAACCATGCCATATCCTTTTGTTCTGCTTGAAGGACAGCCTCTTGGTTTATGTACAAGTTATGCATGAGTAAAGTTAAATATTCTAGAATTCCCATTCTTTGAAATATTACCCATAATTTGTTATTATCCACACAGCCTTTGCATAGCCAATTAAACACAGGTAACCATATTTCTGGTATTTTTTACTTTTGGCCAAGATCCATCTGCAATCAGCAATTATGTCCTTCACCCCACTTCTTCTTCTGAAATCTGGCTTGAATTTTTGGCAGTTCCCCATCAATGTACTAAGGCAACCATTTTTAAATTATTTGCAGCTAAAATTTACTTGCATGTGATAATAATAATATTGTTTGATAATTTCCACATTCTGTTGGATCACCTTTGCAATGAGCACAAATCTGGATCTTTTCCAGTCACTAGCCAGGAAGCTGTGTTCCAAATTTCTTGGCATAGATAGTGAGTTCTTCCAGAGCTGCATTATTTTGTTGAAATATCTCAATGTTACATCAGTTCCTGGAGTCTTATTTTTCACCAGTACTTTCAGTGGTGTTTGTACGTTTTTTTTACAATATCATTAGTTTTTGATCATAGGATACCTCCTGAAATGGTTGAACATCTACAAATTGTTTTTGGTACATTGACTCTATGTATTCCTTCCATCTTCTTTTGATGTTTCTCTCATTGTTAATATTTTGTCCATGTTGTTGTTATTAATAGCCATCCAGTTGGCTCTGACTCATAGTGACCCTATGTGTAACAGAACAAAACCCTGTCTAATCCTGTGTCAGCCTCACAATCCTTGCTATACCTGAGCCCATTCTTGCAGCCACTGTGTCAATCCATCTCATTGAGGTCCTTCCCCTTTTTTGCTGATCCTCCACTTTACCAAGCATGATATCCTTCTTCAGGGAATTATCCCTCTGACAACATGACCAAAGTAGGTGAGATGAAGTCTGGCCATTCCCACTTCTAAGGAGCATTCTTGCTGCACTGCTTCCAGGATAGATTTGCTCATTCTTCTGACAGTCCACAGTACTTTCAGAATTCTTCACCAACATCACAACTCAAAAGCATAAACTCTTATTCAATCTTCCTTATTCATTGTCCATTTTTCACATGCATGTAAGGCAAATGGAAACATCATAGCTTGGGTTAGGCACATCTTAGTCTTGAAAGAGAAATCTTTGTTCTTCAGCACTTTAAAGAGGTCTTTTGTGGCAGGTTTGTCTAATGGAATATGACATCTGATTTCTTGACTGCTGCTTCCATTGGCGTTGGTCATGGAAACAAGTAATATGAAATCTTGGACAACTTCAATTTTTTCTCCATTTATCGTGATGCTGCTTATTGGTCCAGTTGTGAAGAAATGCTATAGTCTTTAATTTTCATCAGTAAGTGCTTCAAGTCATCTTCACTTTCATCAAACAAGGTAGTGCCATCTGTATATCACAGGTTGTTAATGAGTCTTCCTCCAATCCTGATGCCACGCTCTTCTTCCTATAGTCCAGCTTCTCAGATTATTTGCTCAGCATACAGACTAAATAAGTATGGTGAAAGGATACAACCCTACTGCACTCCCTTCCTGATTTTAAACCATGTGGTATCCCTTTGTTCTGTTCAAATAACAGCCTCCTGGTTGATATACCAATTCTTCATGAGCACAATTAAGTGTTCTGGAATTCCCATTCTTCTCAATGTTATCCATAATTTGTTATAATCCACATAGTCGAATGTTTTCACATAGTCAATGAAACACAAATAAATATCTTTCTGGTATTCTTTGCTTTCAGCCAAGATCCATCTGACATCAGCAATGATATCCATCATTACACATCCTCTTCTGAATCCAGCTTGCATTTCTGGAAGTTCTCTGTCAATATACTGCTGCAACCATTTTTGTATTATCTTCAGCAAAATTTTACTTGAATGTGGATTGCCTTTCTTTGGAATGGGTACAAATATGGATCTCTGCCAGTCAGTTGGCTGAGTAGCTGTTTTCCAAATTTCTTGTCATAGACAAGTAAATGCCTCTATCATGGCATCAGTTTGTTGAAATATCTCAATGGGTATTCCGCCATTCCAAGAGCCTTGTTTTTTTGCCAATTCCTTCAGTGTAGCTTTGATTTCCATCAATATCATTGGTTCTTGATCATATGCCACCTCTTGAAATAAATGAACATCGACCAATTATTTTTGGTACAGTAACTGTGTATGCCTTCCATCTTCTTTTGATGTTTTCTGCATCATTCAATATTTTGCCCATAGAATTTTTCAATATTGCAACTCAAGTCTTGAATATTTTCTTCATTTCTTTCAGCTTGAGAAATGCCAAGTGTGTTCTTCCCTTTTGGTTTTCTAACTGCAGGTCTTTGCACATTTCATTATAATAATTGACTTTGTTTTCTTGAGCTGCTTTTTGAAATCTTCTATTCAGCTCTTTTATCTTGTCATTTCTTCTATTTGCTTTAGTTACTGTCTTTTCAAAAGGAAATTTCAGAGTCTCTTCTGATATCCATTTTGGTTTTTTTTTTTTTTTTTTTTTTTTCCTTTCCTGTCTCTTTAATGACATTTTGCTGTCTTCATGTATGATCTTCTTGATGTCATCCCACAATTCATCTAGTTTTCAGTCATTGGTGTTTAATCAAATCTGTTCTTTAGGAGGTCTCTAAATTCAGGTGGTATATAACTAAGGTCATATTTAGGCTCTCATGACTTGTTTTAATTGTCTTCAGCTTCAACTTGAATTTGCATATGAGTATTTGATGGTCTGTTCCACAGTCAGTCTCTGGCCTTGTTTGGCTAAAGATATTGAGCTTCACCATCACCTCTTTCCACAGATGTAATCGATCTGATTCCTGTGTAGTCCATCTGGCAAACTACATGTGTATAGCCACCATTCATGTTGTTGAGAAAAAGGTATTTGCAATGAATAAGTCATTGATATTGCAAAATTCTGTTGTGCTATATCCAGCATCATTTCTATCACCAAGGATTTATTCCCAACTACTGGTGATTCTTCTTTGTTTCCAACTTTTGTATTCCAATCACCACTAATAATCAACACATCTTGACTTGCATGTTCAGTCAGTTTCAGGCTGGGAAAAATCTTCAAATTCCTTGTTCTTAGCTTTGGTGGTTGGTGTGTAAATTTGAATAATAGTAGCATAACTGGTCTTCCTTGTAGCACATGGATGTTATCCTATCACTAGCAGCATTGTACTTCAGGATAAATCTAGAAATGTTCTTTATGATGATGAATGCCATGTCATTCTTCTTCAATTTATCATTCCTGGTGTAGTAGATTATATGATTTTGTTAGACTGGGTTCTCTAGAGAAACAAAACCAGTAAAGCTTATATATAGAGAGAAAGAGAAATTTATCTTAGGAAAATGGCTTGCACACTTATAGAAGCTGGCAAGTCCAAAGTTCTTGGATCAAACATCAAGCTGGAGGCTTTTCCGAACTCTCGCAGCTGCAGGGGCTGAGGAGCTCAAGGTTGGCAGGCAGTATACTGGCTGTTGACTCCAACGAATGACAAATCCAAGATTTCCAGGCAGAATGGTGGATTGTTCACTCAGTTGTAGGCAGCACAACAGAATGCTGATCCACAGAAGAGTGTCTCTTTTCCCAGGATGTCCATAAATATACTGGAAGCAGGCCACAGCCCTAGGGAAACTTCTTTTCAATGGATTGGCTGCTCAAAACATATTAATCTGATCCCATTATGGGAATAACCACAACACAACTGCTTAAACCACACAGAATTGTGGTCCAGCCAAGTTGACACACAGCTCCAACTATCACAATGGTTGTCTGATTCAAAATGGCCAAAAGCAGTCCATTTTAGCTCACTACTGTCTGGGATATAAATTTTTATGTGCTCCATTTAATTTTTGACAACTTCTGATTTTCCTATATTCATACTTCATCCATTCCATGTTTCAATTATTAATGGATATTTGCAGCTATTTCTTTCCTTTTTCAGTTGTGTCCCATCAGCAAATGGAGGTCCCAAAAGCTTTATTCCATCCACATCATTAAGGTCAGCTCTATTTTGAGGAGACATTCCTTCCCCAGCCATATTTTGAGTGCCTTCCAACCTGAGGGGCTCATCTTTCAGCATGGTATCAGACAAAATTTCATGACTGTTTATAACGTTTCCCAGCAATATATCAGATAGTGTTTCACTGCTGTTCGTAAGGTTTTCACTGGCCAATACTTTGAGAAGTGGATGGCCCCTTCCTTCTTCTAAGTCTGTCTTAGTCTGGAAGCTCCTCTGAAACCAGTCCACCATTGGTGACCCTTCTGGTGTTTGAAATACTGGTAATATAGCCTCCAGCCTCACAGCAACACACAAGCCACCACAGTATGACAAACTGACAGACAAATGGTGGTCTACATATACAGCCACCATTTACATTGTTGAAAAAAATATTTACAATGAATAAGTCATTGATCTTGCAAAATTCTATCATTTAATCCTAGCATCATTTTTATCACCAAGGCCATATTTTCCAACTGCAATGCTGCTTCTTTGCTTCCATCTTTCATATTCCAGTCACCAGTAATTATCAATGCCTCTTTACTGCATGTTTGGTCAATTTCAGACTGCAGAAGTAGGTAAAAATCAATTTCTTCATTTTTGGCTTTAGTAATTTTTTGCATAAAAGTGAATACTAGTAGTATTAACTGGTCTCCCTTGTAGGCATATGGATATTATCTTATCACTGATAGTATTGTACTTCAATATAGATCTAGAAATGTTCTTTTTGAGTATTAATGTGATGTCATTCTCTTCAATTTGTCACTCCTGGCATAGTGGACAATTGTGCTGTTGTGTTGTTATGTGCCATCGAGTCAAACCTGACTCATAGCGACCCCTCCTTGGGCTTCTGAGGTGGTATCACTATGGAAGTAGATTGCCCAACCTTCCTTCTGAGGAGTGGCTGGTGGGTTTGAACCTCCAGCTGTCTGGTTAGCTGTCAAGTGTCTTAGGCACTATGTTACCAGAGCTCCTGATAGTAGACCATATGACTGTCTAATTCAAAATGTTCAATGCCGGTCCACTTCAACTCACTAAAGCCTAGGACATCTATCTTTATGCACTCCATTTCATTTTGTACAGCTTCCATTTTTTTCAAGATTCTTACTTTGTACGTTCCACACTGATTATTAATGGATGTTTGCAGAAGTTTCTTTCTTTTTTTTTTTTTCCTCATTTTTGTCATCCACACTAGCAAATGAAGGTCCTGAATGCTTTACTGCATCCAAGTCATTAAGGCCAACTCTGAGGAGGCAGCTCTTCTCTAGTTGTATTTTGAGTGGCTTCCAACCTGAGGGGCTCATCTTCTAGCATTATATCAGAAAAAGATTAACTGCTATTTATGAGGTTTTATGGCACTATATCAGACAATATTTCACTGGTATTTATAAGATTTTGAAAAAAAAAGGGGACTGCCACACCCTTCTTCCTAGTCTGTTCTAGTGTGGAGGCTGCACTGTAATCTACCCACCATGGGTGAGCCTGCTGGCATTTGAAATATTGATGACATAGCTTCCAGCATCATAGCAACTCAGAAGCCACCACAGTATGACAACCTGACAGAAAAGTGGTGGATAAATTAAATTAGCATTGGATAAATCTCAGAAACAACCTGTCCAGTTATTTTCTCCTTTTAAAAGGTAAAGTAAGTATACATTGGATATCTTCATTAATAGGCTGCAATAAAGTTTACATTTTAATGAACCTCGAACTGTGCAGACATACACAAATCATTTCTTTTCCTTTCTTTTCTTTCTATGAATTGTAAAATTATACCTGCAATGACTTAATCAGGACTGAGGTGGACTTTTGTAAATAATTCAATGCTAATTACTAATCTAGTCTCCAATAAAATATAACCCTTTGAGCTAAGAATTCATGCTTAGTTTAGTTTTACTGAACTGTTAGCAGTGGCCAAATCTAATAGAAAAAGTAACATATTATTGGAATAATAGATAGAAGTGAAACTAGGAAAAGAGTATGGGAGTGGAAAAAAGAAAATTAAGAATTAGTATGACGTGACAGAAACCTTTGTTAATTTGAGTTCTTGGTAATTATTTATTTTTGTATCCCTATACTTAAAGACTTCTCAAATTTTAGTATCATCATAATCACCTGGAAAGTTTGTTAAAGTACATATCAAGGGTCCTACCCCTAAAGTAACTCATTCAATAAATGGAGTGAGGCTTATAAAAATGTATTCCTAATTGGTTCCCAGACTGATGCTAATACTACTACTTGGGAGAACACACTTTAAATACCACTGGTTGCAAGGAAAGAGAATGAGAGTACAAGTGGTATTTTGTCGTGTGCCATTAAGTCAATTCTGACTCATAATGACCCTATATGACAGGGTAGAACTTTCCCATAGGGTTTTGTAGGAGCTCTGGTAGCATAGTGGCTAAGGCACTTGACTGCTAACCAGAAGGCTGGAGGTTCAAACCCACCAGCCACTCCTTGGAAGGAAAATGGGGCAATCTACTTCCCCAGTGATACTGCCTTGGAAACCCAAGGAGGGGTTGCTATGAGTCAGATCCGACTTGAAGCACACAGCAAACAACAACAAGCGGTATTAACATCAACAATAGCAACAAAATCATTCAAGATGGCAACTAAAGATGCACTTTCATATTGGGAGCTCTGGTAGCATAGTGCCTAAGGCACTTGACTGCTAACCAGAAGGCTGGAGGTTCACACCCACCAGCCACTCCTCAGAAGGAAGATGGGGCAATCTACTTCCGTAGTGATACTGCCTCAGAAACCCAAGGAGGGGTCACTATGAGTCGGGTCCAACTGGAGGGCACATAACAACAACAACAACAACAAACCTTTACAAGAGCACATCTTTAGGTTATTTTCTCCTGTAGTGCCCTTGGTAGGCTCAACACATCCACCTTTGGATTAGCAGCTGAACGATTAACCATTGTATCACTAGGACCTAATGGGTTGTATAGTGGCCTCTATCTTAAGAGAAAAATGTCATTTCTCAAACAAATTCCTTTTCTGTCTTCAAACTATATAATCACTTATATTATATGAGCTCTTTAAATATACATTTTTTATCAATATTATGTACCTGTTTTATAGTGATATTTTAATGCAATAATCAAAGAGTTCTTTAGATTCTGGTTTGATAAAGTAACAAAGCAAGACTGCTTAAAAATTTGTATGAAAATAGAAAGAATTTGCTTTTGATAAATTTAATTTATCATTAAAATAAGTATCTGAGATATATATATATATATATATATATATATATATATATATATATAACTGCCTTCGCAAGCCTGAAATCATTTCAGATTCCTGAAAAGATGAGCAGAGGTTCATAAAAATTATAATACAATCATATGCACACAATATTGTAATATTTACCATGATTTTGAAAATTCTCCATGAATATATCATCACTACAGAAGTAGATTGCCCAACCTTCCTTCTGAGGAGTGGTTGGAAGGTTTGAACCACCAGCCTTCTGGTTAGCAGTCCAATGCCTTTGGCACTATGCCACTAGAGTTCCCCAAGTATATAATATGAAATCATAATTATATAGAGGTAACATAAGGCAGGATACTCAAATATCAAACCCTGTATTCATTTTATTCAGTGTAAATGTAATGATTGATTATATTAATAAAAGATATTTACCCATATAATAGGTCTATGACTATGTTTACATCAGCAGAATTTCTTGAAGTATTTATTTGAAATTTTTGATAGATAGAACACTTATTTTATTAGGCATAGATAGCCTTAGTATGTTCAAATTTGATTGATAATTAGAGTTCTTATATTATTTGATACTATGCTTTACAGTTTAGGACTTTGGAATATGATACATCTGAAAACGGCTAAGTCTATTACTACTGGCTGGATTCAAATTTAATTTTTTTTTTTTTGTTGTTGTTGTTATTTGCCGTAGAGTTGGACCTGACTCATAGCAACCCCTCCTTGGGTTTCTGAGGTGGTATCACTACGGAAGTAGATTGCCCAACCTTCCTTCCGAGGAGTTGCTGGTGGGTATGAACTGCCAGCCTTCTGGTTAGCAGTCAAGTGCCTTAGGCACTACGCTAACAGAGCTCCCAAAAAGTTTTTAGTGTTTAGAAATGCAAAGAGTGGTATAATTTCAAGTGTGTTCAATAGTAACTGAAAAGGGGGATTAGAGACAAGAGACAGACCAGTTCTTATTTAAATGCAAAGAATTCTACTATAGTTGTCTCTCTCAACTTTATACCTTTTAGTTATAGGAATAGAACAGGAGACTACTGCTTTCTCTTCTTAATGTTATGCATCAAAGTTATGGTATTATGTGCTGTGGTAAAAACTTAACTCTGTTGTCTTACTCCCAAAAATCTATGACCCAACTCTAATAATGAGAAAGACATCAGGCAAATGCTAATAGAGGGAAGTGGTACAAAATATCAGGGTAGTACTCCTCAAACTTGTCAAAGTCAGGAAAACAAAGTCTGAGAAATTTTCACAAACAAGTGGAGTCCAATCGCCTCCCTGGGGGAGTACTGTCTGGTTTAGGAGGGAGACTATGGGGGAGGGGACTGACACTATGATTTATTGAACTGGTGACACCAATCCTAGTGATGGTACTGAAGGAGCCTAAGGAGACATGGGAATTAAATGTACTGTGGTTGCCTGTGTAGGATCCAGAATAGAAAGAGAACATTAGATAAAAATTAAGTAAATCTGACTAAAGTATGTTGTTGTGGTTGTTATATGCCATCGAGTCGGACCCGACTGATAGCGACCCCTCCTTGGGTTTCCGAGGCAGTATCACTAGGGAAGTAGATTGCCCCATCTTCCTTCCGAGGAGTGGCTGGTGGGCTTGAACCGCCAGCCTTCTGGTTAGCAGTCTAGTGCCTTTAGGCACTACGGTACCAAGACTAAAGTATAGACTTTAGTAAATAATAATGCATTGATATTCTTCCTTAATTGTGACAAAAGCACTGTACCAATGTAAAATGTTAATATTATAGGTAGCTATGCACTATTTTTAGGAGCTCTGGTAGCATAGTGCCTAAGGCACTTGACTGCTAACCAGAAGGCTGGCGGTTCAAACCCACCAGTCACTCCTCAGAAAGAAGATGGGCCAATCTACTTCCGTAGTGATACTGCCTCGGAAACCCAAGGAGGGGTCGCTATGAGTCAGGTCTGACTCAACGGCACATAACAACAACAACAACAACAATATGCACTATTTTTATGATTTTTCATGAGTCTAAATCTATTTCGAGATAAAAATCTTAATAAAATATTTTAATATCTATAATTATAGAAAAACAATTTGAAGTGTAGATGAGTAGATCTTTTAAGATACATTATGTATCATCTACTCCAACTTATCATTTTACAACCTAATCATAGAGGAAGTGACTATACTATGATCACACAAGACTAGAATTCTTGTCTTTATTTCTGAGATGCCACTATGACAGTTACCTCTGTAATTTTTTTTTAATTTCTTAAGTTTCTGAAAATTTGAAGTGTGAAATGTTTTGTTGTTAATGGTTATGTAAGAAATGTTTAATATGTTTAAACAAGTCTTTTTAGCATAACACCTTATTTTGAGTTTTTCTGAAAGAATGTTTTATGAAACTCATTGTATTTTCAATGAATGCCATATGTTTAAAAGCCATGACCTCAGTATACTTGTAAGACAGAACCAGTTATACAGAGTAACAATATAATAAGTCAAGCTGCCTTCTGAGTCAATCTTATTTTAAAATAACTTTTCAAAAGAAGTCTAACTTTCAGAAGATACTTCTAATGAAAGCCATTAAACCAGAACCAAACATACTGCCATCAAATCAATTCTGACTCATAGTGACCACCATTGGTTTCACAAAGCTGTAAATCTTTACAGAAATAGATTGCTTCATCTTCCTCCAATGGAACAGCTGGTGGGTTTCAACTACTAACCTTCTGGATAGCAGCCAAATGGTTTTCCCACTACATCACTAGAGTTCCTTAGGAAAGTAATTTGTGCTCAAAAATATCCTGTGTCCCCCACCCCCACCCAAGTGTGTATGTGTTTGTGACAAAAATAGAATTTATGATTATAGAAAATTGTAACCTGGAGCAGTTACAGAGATCCCTCACAATCCATTATTCAGCTAGTAGCTTAATTCTTTGTTATTCCATTTAGTTTCCATTTCTAAATCCTATATTCCATGTTGTTGTTGTTAGGTGCTGTCAATTCGTCTCTGTCTAATAGCTACCCTATGCACAGCAGAATGAAACACTGCCTAGTCTTGTGCCATCCTAATGATCCTTGCTATACCTGAGCCTATGGCAGCCACTGTGTCAATCCATCTTGTTGAGGGCCTTCCCCTACTTTGTTGACCCTCCACTTTACCAAGTATGGTATCCTTCTCCAGGGAATGGTTTAAATTTTTTACTAAGTTCTTTCAGCTTGAGAAATGCTGAGTGTGTTCTTCCCTTTTGGTTTTCTAACTCTAGGTCTTTGCACATTTCATTATAATAATTATAATCATTATAATAATTGGCTTTGTCTTCTAGAGCTGCTCTTTGAAATCTTCTGCTCAGTTCTTTTATCTTGTTATTTCTTCCACTTACTTTGTCTACTCTCCACTCAAGGGCAAGTTTCAGACTCTCTTCTGACATCCATTTTGGTCTTTTCTTCCTTTTCTGTCTTTTTAATGACATTTTGCTTTCTTCATGGATGATGTTCTTGATGTCATTCCACAATTCCTCTGGTTTTCAGTCATTGGTGTTCAATACATCAATTCTTTTCTTTAGATGGTCTCTAAATTCAGGAGAGATATTATCAAAGTCATATTTTGGCTCTCATGGACTTGTTTTAATTATATGCAACTTGAACTTGAATGTGCATATGAGCAGTTGATGATCTGCTCCATAATCAGTTTCTGGTCTTGTTCTGACCAAAGATATTGAACTTCCCCATCACCTCTTGCCACAGATGTAGTCAATCTGATTCCTGTGTATTCCATCTAGTGAAGTCCACATGTATAGCAATTGCTTATGTTGTTGAAAAAAGGTGTTTGCAATGAATAAGTCATTGGCCTTGCAAAATTCCATCACACAATCTCCAGCATTTTTTCTATCACCAATGCGGTATTTTCCAGCTATTGTTAACAGTTCTTTATTTTCAGCTTTTGCATTCCAGTCACCAGTGATAATCCACATTGACTGTATGTTCTGTCAATTTCTAGCTGCAGAAGTTGGTAGAAATCTTCAATGTCCTCATCTTTGGCTTTGCTGGTTGGTGCACATGTTTGAATAATAGTAGTATTAACTGGTCTCCTTTGGAGGTAATTATCCTATCACTGCCAGTGTTATACTTCAGGAACGATCTTGAAACAGTCTTTGTGATGACGAATGCTACACTATTCTTCAATTTGTAATTCCTGACATAGCAGATCATATAGTTGATTAATTCAAAATGAGGAGCCTGTACATAGGCCAGGAGGCTGTCATTCAAACAGAAAAAGGGAACACTGCATGGTTTAAATTCAGGAAGGTAATGTGTCAGGTTTGTATCCTTTCACCATACTTATTCAATCTGTATGCTGAGCAAATAATCTGAGAAGCTGGTCTATATGAAAAGAACGTGTCATCAAGATCGGAGGAAGTTTCATTAACAACCTGTGATACACTGATGACACTACCTTGCTTGCTGAAAGTGAGGATGACTTGAAGCACTTACTGCTGAAGATTGAAGAACACAGTCTGCAGTATGGATTACATCTCGATATAATGAAAATAAAAATCTTCACAAATGGACCTATAAGCAGTATCATGATAAATGAAGAAAAGATTGATATTTTCAAAGACTTCACATTGCTTGATTCTATAATCGACACCAATAGAAGCAGCAGTTGACATCATATGACATATAGTACTGGGCAAATCAGCTGCAAAGGACCTCTTTCAAGTGCTGAAAAGCAAAGTTGTCTCCTTGAGGACTAAGGTGCATCTGACACAAGCCATGGTATTTTCAATCACTTCATATGCATATGAGAGTTGGACAATGAATAAGGAAGACCAAAGAAGAATTGATCCTTTTGAGCTGTTGTGTTGGCGAAGAATGCTGAAAGTACCGTGGACTCCTAAAAGAACTAACAGGTCTGTCCTGGAGGAAGTACAGCCAGAATGCTGCTTGGAGGTGAGAATGGCCAGACTTTGTCTCACATACTTTTGTGATATTATCAGAATGGATCATTCCCTGGAGAAGTATGTCATGGTTGGTAAGGTGGAGGGTCAAAGAAAGAGGGAAAGGCCCTCAACCAGGTGGATTGACATGGTGGCAGCGGCAATGGACTCAAATATAGCAAGAATCATGGAGCTGGCTCAGGACCAGGCAGTGTTTTGTTCTACTGTGCGTAGAGTTGCTATGAGTCGGAGATGACTCGATGGCATCCATCAACAACAACAACATGCAAAACCAACAGCCAGCATTATTCTCAACAGAGAGAGACTGAAACTATCCCCTTGAGAACAGGAACCAGACAGGGATGCCATCTATCAGCTCTTCTATTCAACATTGTGTGGAAGTTGGAACATTAGAAGTCCTAGCCAGGGCAATAAGGCAAGAAATGTAAATCAAAGACATGAAAATTGGTAAAGGAGAAGTCAAACTATCCCTATTTGCTGATGATATGACCCTATACCTAGAAAACCCAGGAGACTCAGTAAAAAATCTACTGGAACTAATTGAGAGATTTAGCATCAAGGCAAGATACAAGATCAACATCCAAAAATCAGTTGGATTCCTCTACACCAGCAAAGAGATTGCTGAAAAAGAAATAAGGAAATCAGTATCATTTACTATAGCTACCAAAAAAATAAAATACTTGGGAATAAATCTTACCAGGGACACAGAAAGCCAGTACACAGAAACTTTAAAACACTACTTCAAGAAACCATAAGAGATATGAATAAATGAAAGAATATGCCATACTCATGGATAGGAAGATTGAACATTGTGAAAATGTCAATTCTACCCAAAGTAATCTATACATTCAATGCAATCTCAATCCTGATCCCATCAACATTCTTTAAGGATGTAGTAGTTAAGTTTGCGTGTCAACTTGGCTAAGCCTGGTTAAGTGGCTGGGCAGCTGGATGTAGTTATTCCCCATGATAAGTCTGGTAATTAACTCCATGGTGCAATGTATCAGAACAGCAGAGTAGCTGCTTTATGGATGTGGTCTACTCATATATAAGAAGCAGCTTTGGGAATGGTCTCTAGCTTATGGCATGCTTGAAACCTGCATGTAGTCATGTGGTTGTTCAACATGCTCTGTCTGCCATGCTCTGCCGATCTTCAGACTTTGAATGGACTTGAATTAATGGTCTGCTGTGTGGTTTGGTAACAGCAGGACTGTGCCTTTTTACTTGTCAGCCTTGGGCTTGTCAGTCTCATCAGCCAGCAGCTGTCTGAATGAGAAGAAGCCTCTAGCTCCAGTGGGCTGGGAGCAGGAGGCAGAGCTGAAGCCCAAGGTTGAAGGGCTTTCATCTAGCCCCTAGAGCCTGTCACTTTGAACTCAGACTGAAAGCCTCCAAACTGCAAGAGAATAAACTCCTATTTGTTCAAGCATCCCATTTGTGGTATATTTCTGTTAGAGTAGCACTAGGTAACCAGAACAAAGGATATGGAAAAAAAAAAAAAAAAAAAAACAATCACTAACTTTATATGGAAAGGAAAGAGACCTCGGATAAGCATTATTTAAGAAGAAGAACAAAGTAGGAGGTCTCACTCACACTCTTGGATCTTAAAACCTGCTGTACAGCCACAGTAGTCAAAACTGCCTGGTATTAGTACAACAGACACATAGACCAATGGGATAGAATGGAGAACCCAGAAATAGATCCATTGACCTATGGTCAGATGATCTTTGACAAAAGGCCAAAATCCATTAAATGGTGAAGAAAATGTCTGTCCAACAAATGGTGCTGGCAAAAGTGGATATCCATTTGCAGAAAAATGAAACAAGATCTGTACCTCACACCACACAAAAACTAGCTCCAGATGGATCAAAGACTTAAATGTCAAACCTCAAACTATAAAGTTGCTCAAATGTAGGGGTCCTAATATATGGCGTAAATACACTATCAAGCACAATCCAAAATGCACAAACAGCTGAGGAGAAACTAGATGAGTGGGACCTTCTAAAAATTAGATTTTTATGTGCTTCCAAAGATTTCTCCAAAAGAGTCAAAAGAGAACCTACAGAGTGGGAAAAAATATTTGGCAATGACATATCCTACAAAGGACTTATCTTTAGTGTTTATAGAAAACTCCAACATTTCAACAATAAAAAGACAAATAATCCAATTAAAAAATGGGCAGAAGATATGAATAGATACTTCACCAAGGAAGATATTCAGGAGGCCAAGAAACATATGAGGAAATATTCACAATCATAAGCCATTACAGAGATGCAAATAAAAACAACAATGAG
Source organism: Orycteropus afer afer (assembly GCF_000298275.1). NCBI lineage: Eukaryota > Metazoa > Chordata > Mammalia > Tubulidentata > Orycteropodidae > Orycteropus > Orycteropus afer. The sequence goes on along the minus strand of NW_006921987.1, from coordinate 315,209 downwards.
ATACTATCTTGATCCAGCACTAGACTAGTAGCAAAGTTCAACAAGACAGAAAATAAATGCTGGCAAGGATGAGGA